>NC_053494.1:140621492-140930375 GCF_905171775.1 Rana temporaria | reverse complement strand
ATAGTTTTCAGGAATCGGAAAAAAATAGAACTCAAAATGAATGAAAATTTTGGAGAGAGTAAAAAGGGTTAGAACCCTTGTTGGGTTCGATAATGCATTCTGTTCTTTGTTGGGATTTTAACTGTTCTCAACTATATGCAAAACCCCAAAACATGTTTTGGGTAGGGTTTCATTGTGAATGGTATTTACTTTCCATAAAGTTTTTTTTTTAACCATAATATACAGCCTTGAAACTTCTAACAGATATGAAAACAACCACCTAATGCAGTTGTGCTCATTACATTAAATCAGGGGTCCTCAAACTACGGCCCGTGGGCCACATGCGGCCCGCGGAGGACATTTAACCAGCCCACCCCACCCTGACATGCACGGCAGGTTGCACGGCAGGTTGTAACACAGCCGTCCCGCTGTGTCACGGAGCTCACAGTGTTAACAGTTCGGTCACACTGGCACGCTGTGATAAATGTCCCGCCCTCCTCCTGACCTAGACTAGCTCGTGAGATAGAGCCAGTGTTCTGTCTATCACACAAGCTGGTCTAGGAGGAGGAGGGCAGGACATTTATCACAGCGCGCCAGAACTGTTACCAACACTGTGAGCTTTGTGACACAGCGGGACCGTGATACAGCAGCAGTTCGGCACAGTAAGGAGTAAGGCTGTGAGAGGCTTACGATGGTGAGGTGAGGGGGGGGTTGCGATGGTGAGGGGGGTTGCAATGAGGGGCTGATGAAAATGTAATGATGATGATGGTGGGGGGGGGGGGGGGCTTGCAATGAGGGGCTTGCGATGGTGAGGGGGGTTGCAATGAGGGGCTGATGATGATGGTGAGGGGGGGGGGTTGCAATGAGGGGCTTGCGATGGTGAGGGGGGTTGCAATGAGGGGCTGATGATGATGGTGAGGGAGGGGGGGCTTGCAATGAGGGGCTTGCGATGAGGGGCTGATGATGATGGTGAGGGGGGGGGGGGCTTGCAATGAGGGGCTTGCGATGGTGAGGGGGGTTGCAATGAGGGGCTGATGATGATGGTGAGGGAGGGGGGGCTTGCAATGAGGGGCTTGCGATGAGGGGCTGATGATGATGGTGAGGGGGGGTCGGGCTTTCAATGAGGGGCTTGCGATGGTGAGGGGGGTTGCAATGAGGGGCTGATAATGTTGATGGGTGGGGACTTGCAATGATCATGATCGGTTTGCAATTAATGATTGTGAGGGGGGGCTTGCAATGAGGGGTTTACAATGATGATGGCGAGGGGGGGCTTGCAATGAAAAGCTGATGATGATGATGATGATGGTGAGGTGGGGGGGGGGACTTGCAATGATCATGATCGGTTTGCAATTAATGATTGTGAGGGGGGGCTTGCAATGAGGGGCTTACAATGATGATGGTGAAGGGGGGGTTGCAATGATCGTGAGCATAGGAATTTGTTCATAGTTTTTTTTTTATAGTCCGGCCCTCTAACGGTCTGAGGTAAAGTGAACCGGCCCCCTGTTTAAAAAGTTTGAGGACCCCTGCATTAAATGAATGTGTTGTTAAATACATTTATTTAGCCTTGTGATATCCCCTGTACAGCAGAACTCAGAATGCGCCTGAGGAAGGGCACTCAGAACCAATCAGGGTCTGTTGCAATACACATGTATGAAGAAAAGATTGTAGAAAGATAACCTTATCAATGCTGCTACTTTTTTCCTGCCCAGTAAGTAAGCTGTGGACAGGTCCTAGCCACAGGGGAAGTCCCACACATGGCCCTTTTCTAATAGGGGTGCCTAGAGCAAAATACTATCATAACAGAATTATATTTTTTGGGGAAAAACTGTGTGTTAAGCTGTTTTCCTAGAGCTTGGCCTTTACTTTGGAACAAATCTCTTAAAGAGGGGGTTCACCCAAAAAAATGTTTTTAACATTACATTCAGGCGAGTTGTGATAATGACATTAGGCTGTTTTTTTTTTAAATCCTTGCCGTACATACCGTTTTATGTACATTTTCACCGCGGCTTCCGGGTATGTAATCTGCGGGACTGGGCGTTCCTAATTGATTGACATGCTTCCGACCGGCGCATACAACGCATCACGAGTTGCCGAAAGAAGCCGGACTGCGAGTCGGCTCTATACGGCGCCTGCGCACCGACGTTCGGCTTCTTTTGGCAACTCGTGACGCGCTGTATGCACCAGTCGGAAGCATGTCAATCAATTAGGAACGCCCAGTCCCGCAGATTACATACCCGGAAGCCACGGTGAAAATATAGATAAAACGGTATGTACGGCAAGGATTTAAAAAAAAAACTGCCTAATGTCATTATCACAACTCGCCTGAATGTAATGTTAAAAAAAATTTTTTTGAGTGAACCCCCGCTTTAACTACAAGTTTATTTATCAACAATCACTAATGGGACAGGACAATTCATATTAAAAAGAAAGGCAACAAACAGTGCCTCCATGTAGTAATAAAACTAATATGCTGCATTTAACCCACGATGGGGCAATGTATGAATGTAGGATAAAGCCCCTTACTCAGGACTTACCTTCCTTCCATTGCTGTTTCTCTGGTCCTCTCCCACCCGTGTCGTTCAGTGTGGACCACAGAAGACACCAAATGTCCCTCATTTACAAGAATAGTCTCAGGCTTTGCATATTTGTCCTGATCATTTTTAGTTCTTAGATATGTCCACCGTTTGGAACACAGAGATTTTTGACTAGTTACAAAATATTTTTGCTTGCAATTTCATGACTTAAATACAGTATGAACCCTTTGTGCTTGATTGGTGTCAGTGTGACAGCAATACGCACTAGGCAGTTGCCTATTTTGCCTCTTCCTTAGCCAAGGCTTTCCTATATATCCCAAGGGTTATTTTCTGAAAATAACTAAAGAGGCACTACTTAAAAGCTGAGATCCAGGAGCTACAGAAGATAATTTTAAGCCTTTCCACAGAGGGGCATGTAAAAGCCATTGCAACTGTATGAAAAGTTTATTCTGCACATGAAAGGATGTTTAAAGTTAGTAACAAAGAAGGTAATTAGTGTAATTTATTCACATCATGAAAGTGAAATAACTTTGAAACGACTCTTGTTTACCAGGCAATTTCACGTGGAACCCCCACATATTCCCACTGCAGCAGTTTGCATGAGCTGAGAGAGAAATCATTATTTTCTATGGATTTTCCTATTTCAAATCACTATTAATTATTTTATGACAAAATCAATAGGTATTAGCGTCTATAGATCCTTTTTACTCAAGCGGTGAAATAATAATGAACTGTATCAGTGTATATAGGTCAATAAGTGTAAAACTATTTCTGCAGAAAACGTGAAAAGTCAAAATTTTAGGGTCTTTTGAGCTTCTTTAATAGCTATTTCTTAATGAATACTATTTGCACTTACAGTATAATGTAATTTCATTGCTATTTACTGTGTGGAATACTACAAATGCAGTCTTATCTTACACATCTGTACAACAAATTACATTTACTAAATAAGGTACTGCAAGTTACAGGGATATATTTGCAAATTGCTGTAACCCCCCCAGGAGCAAGTTGGATTTCACTTTTTTATTTGTTCCATTAATGTATACTAGTATCAGAGCATTTACTGCAATGGGTTATTGCTCTTTGTAATATCTTATTAACCAGTGAAAGACCTATGATGTAGGTGATACATTTAATGCCTTAGGCCTCGTACAGACGACCAGACATGTCTGATGAAAACGGTCCGAGGACCGTTTTCATCGGACATGTCGGACATGTCGGACATGTCGGACATGTCTGCTGGCAGAATTTGGTCTGATGTGTGTACACACCATCAGACCAAATTCCCCGGGGACAGGAAACGCGGTGACGTGGTGGCGACGTAGCGGCGACGATGACGCGGCGACGTGCGCGAACTCGGAAGTTCAATGCTTCCACGCATGCGTCTAATCACTTTGACGCATGCACGGGATTTCGGGCCAGCGGACATGTCTGATGAGTCGTACTGACCATCGGACATGTCCGACGGACAGCTTTCCAGCGGACATGTTTCTTAGCATGCTCGGCCAGGAATCCGGTCCGCTAGGCCCTACACACGGTCAGACATGTCCGCGGAAACTGGTCCGCGGACCAGTTTCAGCAGACATGTTTGGTCGTGAGTACGAGGCCTAATACATACAATCTTTTCCGATGGAAAAAGTCAGACAAAATTTTTTCATCGGATATTCCGACCGTGTGTATGCCCCATCTGAATTTTCCCGTTGGAAACTCCGATGGAGTTAGAAAGAGAACATGCATGCTCAGAATCAAGTCGACGCATGCTCGAGAGCATAGAACTTAATTTTTCTCATCTCATCATAAGTGTTGTACATCACCGCGTTTTTGACAGTCGGAATTTGGTGTGACTGTGTTTGCAAGACAGCTTGAACAGAATTCCGTTGAAAAAACCCTCAGAGTCCTTCCCTGTTGGACACCTATTCACGCATGTACGCATGTAGTTTCAGGGATCTGCTATCAGTATGACAGCCATGTTCCCAAGCTCTGCAGCTGAGCTGCTGTCAGCAGCTCTTTCAGCACTAATTGGCTGTGGTAGGTGTTTTAGCATCAGAGCTTGATACATCTCAGTTGGCCGTGGCTCTTAGAAGTATCTAATTGCAAGTTATCCACCGCTGAAGCAAAGCTGAAAGTAAAAATAAATAAATACTTTTAAATAAACGTCTTACCTATTTAACCCTTATAAATTTAGTATGAAGGAAAAGTTCAGAAGAGACATGCAAACCTCTTTTGAAAAAAACATTTAAAAATAAAAATTTCTCCTATTCTGCTAGCCCTCCTTTTTCTTATATACATGCACCATAAGGTGAATGTGCCAAGCAGTGTAAATTCTAGGTTTATTTTCAGCATCTGTAAAATACAGAGAATGGAGCGGAGTGTCATGGGCAGTGTAACCCTTGTGCTCATCCGCAAGAGTTACATCATCAGTGGCCTCCTAAGGGCCGAAGAGAACCGAGGTTAGACCTAGAAGCAGTGCCATGGAAGATGAACGTGGGGATGGAGGGGCAATGGCAAACCTGGACCTTTCATATTTGAAGGCATGCACAAAAGTCGTGTGCCATAATATTCACAGAATATTTGCATACTTTGATTTTCTAGTTTTTTTTTCTAAATAGAAAATAAATAAAGTTCATATGATTTTTTTTATGTTGTTGGTCCATATCGTTCATATATTTATGAAAGGATGCAATGTTTTTTTTTTTTTTTTTAGAACAGGAGACACCCAGAGGACATGTATTGGGAACTTGGCTGCATGGTTGCTGCTTTGTGATGAAGTCAACCAGTACTAGTGGTCCTCGGCTCAGTTTCGACTCTTTCCTTCTCTACTAATTACTGTACATTTTCCTGTTTTGAATAACAGCAGCACATATACCAGCTCACAGTACATCTCCCCTGGGCAATATATTCTCTGATGGATAATTGAGGTTACCTCCAGCCTGTTTGGTGACCCCAGTAGCTTTGCCGGTCTGGGTGTGGTGGTCCTATCCACCTGCTTGGGCTTTTTGGGAAGTGGAAATATATTTTCCCTTTTTATGTGGTTTTATCCCATGTAGCTGAGTACATTGAAGCACTCAAATACAGTTTGAATATCCCTGTACCTGTCATATGACCATCCCTGATGAAAGGATCCCTATGTTTGAAACGTGTCGGATGTCTCATCATTCTGCTCTTTCTGGTCAAGCTTTTTGGCAACAAATATTATGGTGCTGCTGATACATCATTAACAAGCTGTTAGTCATTTTATGATTATAATGTTATCCTTTTTTGATATGTAAAAAATACAAATTTATACTATTTGTGTTCAATGGTCTATATTGTCTGCTGTGCCTACAATAGTCCCACACGTTTTGGAGGGTATTCTTGTTTCTACTAAAGTTTCCCATCAGAACATTGCCCAAAGCATCATAACTCCTCCCCCGGTTTGCCTTCTCCCCATATTGCATCCTGGTACCATTTCTTCCCCAGGTAAGTGACGCATAGGCACCATGGGGCCATCAACATGATGCAAAAGAAAATGTGACGCATCAGACCAGACCACCTTCTTTTCAAATCCCCCTAGTTTCACCCATCTTTCCTGGAGTAGCAGTACTAAGTAGCATTACCTAGCTTTCTAATAAATGCAGCTGAGAATTGTGTTGTCAGTGGACTACATAAATTGTTAATCTTCAGCTTCTGATCACTGCATCCTTGTTAGAACAGACTAATCTGCGTTTTTAGAAACAGGGGTATGTAGACAGAGGGAGAAGAGGAGAAAAGTATGATTACTAGTGTGATCTAAAAGTCACTGTACAGTAGGTTGCAAGTAGGTCCCCCTTCATACTTACTTGGGAAACACTCTGGACTTCAGCTGCCTTGAGTAATGCTAGACTGGTTAGTATTGTACCCAGGGCAGCCATCACAAATTTTAGGCAGGGCCCCCCTGGAGCAGAGAACCGGGGGGGGGGGGGCCTCCTTTCTCCTGCCCTGAGATGATAAGGGGGGGGAAGTGTCATCTCTTCTCTTCTCTCTCCTTAAGCGAGATGATAAGCGGGGGGGGGGCTTGGTGCTGACAAACAAAACAAAGTCCAGTCTCCTCTTCTCTCTCCTGCCGCAAGTTGCTAAAGTCAGATGAAAATGGGGGGGGGGGGGGTCAGACGGGAATTTTTTATTCCTAAATGGGGGGCCCCCCGCTGCAAGTTTCTAAAGGTGGGGAGGGGTCGAACGAAAAAAAATAAGACACCATCGGGCCCCTTACAAGTGTAATGCCTGTACCCCCCTGATGGCGGCCCTGACTGTACCTGTAAGGAGCTAAAGCAGCTACCTCTACATTAACCTCTCAGTTTATGCATTTCTGTTTATATAGATTGTATGCATGCATGCCCCATAGTTGGGAACTCATGTGGTTTTGAGGCTAGGGACCACCTGAGGTATTAAGACAGTTTTTTTCTGACTAGCTGCATAATATGCTAGGTAACATTTGTATTTTAAAACACTCTCACACACACAAAAAAACCTTCATCTGAATATGTATACATACATTATACTCATGTGAACCCATTCACTGGGTATCTTTATGATCTTTGTTGCCAACTATCAGTGACCTCCTAATCAAAGCTATCTGTGGCAGTCATTCTATGCATCAATATAACTTTTACTCCAGCTGTTGTAATGAATAATTATATATTATAATTTATTTTTTATTTTTTTATGTTTGCTGTTATAGATGTGCTTTGACTGGTTTGCAAAAGGTTAATAGGTAAACTAAATACAAGTAACGACCGGAAAATAAGCAAAAGGACACAGTGTCCTACACCGAGTAAGACCCTCCCACAGCCTCAAGTATGCTTCTCAATGTGACCATGTGCTTTAAGACACAAGGCATCTGTCATATCATGGAAGGAAGAAGAGTGCCCACGTTGGAATTCAGAACACATACCCGAACTGTCTCCAAACTCCCACTTCAGTAAACACAAGTTTCAGCTTTGTCACTGTAGGCATAACAAAGGCCTAGTCACAAATGCTGTTCATGGTACTTAAGATAAAAAATATAATTTTTGAAGCTAATGTGCAGAGGACAAAGAAAAGTTACGAACATATTTTTTTTTCTAATAGTTTGCATATTTTTATTTTTTTCAAGTGGCCTTGTATTGTGCTTAAACATTTAAGAAGTGCAGAATAGTACATACAAAGCAACAAAGCAATAGTTTCATTTTAATGGCAGTCTCCACAGCTGCATTAGGTGAGGAACATGACCTTCCTTCCACATGACAATGCTGATGCTGTACCTCAGGTACCCAGTGATGTCGCATGTTGGTGCTTTGAGAGTCCTTGTCACCACTTGGAGCTCATGAGGGATTCTTCTCTGTTGTTTCCTTTAAAGCGTAACTCTACTTTTGTTGAGAAAAAAACATTACCCTCTGGGTGATGTATGTACATTGCAAGGATTATAAAAAACCTTGTTGCAGATTCCTACCTTTTGTTGTTCTGAAGAAATCCCTGTGTGTTTCTCTGTGCCTCTGTTCTGAGTGAGTGTAATGGGAGTGGTTTCATAATTACCTGTCAGGTGTGGAGCTGAAGGGCACTAATAAGGAAATCTGCTGGTCCTGCATCCGTTTAGACATGTTCCTATTAAAAGTTTCTCTCAAAAATGAAATTTTTGTTGCAAGGGATGCCTGAAACCAGACTTCTCGGAAAATTGGTGAGCCAATCACACAAGCAGGAATTTATGTTTCTGGGGAGTGGTCAGTACACACTCTGTGTACAGTAAACTCCAGGTAGCCATATTGCAATATATTCTCAGAAAATGACATTAACTGCAAAGTGAAAAGGGAAGGTACTTTTTACCTGAGCCCCGAATTTCTGTGGGCGTGTGCCCGCCGTCCTTCTCTCTATGGAGTTCCGGCTTTGATTAGATAAATTGATAGAAGCGCACCCATTGGCTTCCGCTGCTGTCAATCAAATTCAATGACGCGGGAGCCAGAGAGCGGGACCGAGTCATACACTTGGCGTCTGTGGTGCAGAGTGTATGACTAATGAGCGCACCCGCAATGCAACCCCCTTGGGAGCGTGCTTCTCCTAGGGGGTTATCTAATGCAGGAAAAAGCTGCGAGAGCCGCCAAGGGTCCCCAGAAGAGGAGAATCGGGGCCATTCTGTGCAATAACGAGCTGCACAGTGGAGGTAAGTATAACATGTTTTTTTTTTTTTTTTTTAAATAACAAAGCGTTAGTTTTACTTTAAATGTATTAAAACATTTACATATAATCATAAAATCTCACTCACATTAAACAATGGCTTGCATTACACAAACAATATCACGTGTAATGGTCTTCCCACTGCAGACTCCTCATCTGAGTTCCTATAGCTGGAAGTGCATAAGCCCCCCATAGGCCCCCCACTTTAAATCTATATTTATATTAGAGTCTTTTGGAAATATAGAGCATGTTCTAAGCAATTGTGTAGATTGTATAATTCAAGGTATAGAGCATTTTTCTTAAAGTGATTGTAAAGTTTAATTTATTTTCCATAAAAATAACAAACATGTTATACTTACCTGCTCTATGCAGTGGTTTTGCACAGAGCAGCCCAGATCCTTCTCTTCCCAGGTCCCTCTACTGTGCTCCTGGCCCCTCCCTCCTGTCAAGTGCCCCCGCAGCAAGCAGCTTGCTATGGGGGCACTCATGCCGAGTCACAGCTTCCTGTGTCCATTAAGACACAGAGCTGTGGTCCAGTCCCACCCTCTCTCTCTCCATATTGGCTGATTGATTTTGATCGCCGCTGCTGTGTTTCAGTCAATTAATTTGGGGGAGTCTCGGATGGTCGAGACACTCATGGACATTGCTGGACAGAGATTGGGCTCAGGTAAGTATTAGGGGGTGCTTGGGCGGCTGCTGCTCACAGAAGGTTGAATTTTTAGGAATATACAAATACCAGCGCCGCTCATATCTCTCCCAATTGGGGCTAACCATATGTTCAGGCAGCACTAAGTGCTAAAAAAAAACCTGTAGCGTGGAGTTCCTTTGGAATACACTTTTTAAATTACATACATTTTTGTTGATGAACATCTGCTGACATCCGATCTCATCAGTCCCCGCTATGGTCCGTTTCTGCAGACGGAAGAAAATCTGCCGACTCATCGGGGATCAACTGAGCGATCCCCGCTGAGCAAGCGGATGTTAAAGGTACGGATCCTCACGGGATTCATACATGTGAAAGGTCTCTAACTCGTTTTTTAACAATAAAATGTGTAGTTAAAATTTTAATTAACCCTTATCTTAATTTACCCCTCCCTTTTTTTTAGTGGTTTAAACGTCTGTTCATTTTTGTATTGCTGAATTAAAGATCTTGTTGGGAGGGGGGTGCGGGGGTCTGTGCCCAGAGTTTGGATTGATGAGTATAACCTGTTGGGAGGTTGCTATTAAACAGTAATGTAACTTAATCTGTATCTCTGACTGTATTCCTTTAAGAATTACCATTTAGACTTGGTTCACACTGATATCTGCGAAAACCGCTAGTATTGTCAATGTAAAGTTAATGACACCCTCAGGTCAGTTCGCAGATCGCAGTGCAAACTGTGAAATGGTGCAGGAATTGGATCGAATAGGTGTGAACACCCATGCGATTCGATTCCAGTGCGAACAAAAAAAAAAGGGTCCTGCATCTCTTTGTTGTGAATGCGATGCAATTTCAGCCATACAGTTTGTATGGCTGAATTTGCATCGCAATGACATTGTATGTAATATGATGTCTGGCATCGTACTAGTGTAAACTTGCACAAGAGTAAAATCCTGTAACTGCACATGCCTTACAACTGTCCTATTCTAACAAGGTAGAGCTTTTATTGTTCAGAAAGAAATTATTGGCATTATTTATGTAATTTCCTGGAAATATTGTGTGCTGGGAAGTGTTAAATGTGAGGGAAGGAGCTTGCACAGTACAAAATACATGACAACAGGATACCCACCTCCTCATCCCTTGCTTCACTTACATTTTATTATTTTCACAACACCGTTATACAACGGCTGGCATGTTCTACACTTCTTTGTACTGATGACTAACATGGGTGGCTCATTCTAATATTAAGTAACATCCATTTTAAATACTTACATGATTAATATCCTAAACCATTCAAACAATTTTTTACTATTATTATCATTATTTTCTGTTGAAATAATTAGATGTGCATCAACAATAAGATAACAATTAATGTATTACAAATATGAGAAATTAGAGAGGATATTACAAACTGAGAAAATTAATTTGATAATGATACGAAAAGTAAAATGGCAAGAGCAAGCGAGATGCTATCTAATTAACCCTCTATTTGGAGAACCCCTTTTGTAAAACAAGTTACTTAATCTTTTCCTTTTCTTATCTGACTTATATTAGGCTAGACATCCAACAATTTATTTATTTTTCAGATATTTTCTCTCTATCTCTGTACAGGCATTTAAGTATACATTGATTGCAACAGGGAACACACATATAGCTAGATTCACAGAGATTGGCCCAACTTTGCGGCGGCGTAGCTTAGCGTGTTTAGGCTACGCCGCCGTAAGTTAGCGAGGCAAGTACTTGATTCTCAAAGTACTTGCCTGCTAAGTTACGGCAGCGTAGCCTAAAGCAGGCGGGCGTAAGGGCGCCTAATTCAAATCTGTCTGAGGGGGCGTGTTTTATGGTAATGAGGCTTGACCCGACGTGATTGATGTTTCTCTTCAACTGCGCATGCGCCGGGCGCCTACATTTCCCAGTGTGCATTGCGGCTAAGTACGCCGCACGGGCCTATTGATTTTGACGTGGACGTAAACGGCGTAAATCCCTATTCACGGACGACTTACGCAAACAACGTAAAAATTTCGAATTTCGAAGCGGGAACGGTGGCCATACTTTAACATTACTATTAGATGGAATAACTTTAGGCCTGATAATGCGTTACGGAAACGGCGTAAATGTACTGCGGCGGCCGGGCGTACATTCGTGAATCGGCGTATCTACTGATTTGCATATTCTACGCCGACCGCAATGGAAGTGCCACCTAGCGGCCAGCCTCAATATTGCAACCTAAGATAGGACGGCGCAAGCCGTCCTATCTTAGATATGTTTAAGCGTATCTCTGTTTGAGAATACACTTAAACATAAGTCGGCGTAGATTCTGAGTTAGGTCGGCGTATCTACTGATACGCCGGCCTAACTCTACCTGAATCTACCTAATATTCTGTTTATTGCACTTCGTAGGATGAGTGGAATGATTTGCTTGAGTCAAAACTCACCGGGAATCTAGCTGCTTTAAAGCTGGGGTATGGCAGAAAGTGTTCGCATTTCTACCAGACCAACTTTTAAATTGAAAGGGTAAAGTGGTGTATAGTATCAACTTATTGTTCAAGTTCACCATATCAGGGTGGTAACAGGACCCCTTAACCAGGAAGCCGACTAACCAAGAGGTTGCAGCCAATTGGGATACCATTTTTAAAGTGGTTGTAAAGGCTGAAGGTCTTTTAACCTTCATGTAATCTATGCATTCTGTGTGCAGCATCCTTCCCTTCCCCCAGGGTCATACGAGACGGGTCATTAATGGTCGGGCAGATCAGGCATAGACGGCAGACAGCAGGATAGTCGGGTCACAAGCCAAGTCAGCAACGGGAGGTAGATCAGACAAGAGCAGGGGGCAAAAGCAGAATCCAGAGACAAGCCAAGGTCAGGGCAGGTAGCAATGGAGATCAGGAGCAAGCGGGGTCAGGATCAGAAGTCAAACACAGGAATCAGAAATGAACATACAAAAGCTGTAGCCCAAACAATGAGCCCATACTGTAGCCTGTAGAAATAGCTCACTTGGTGCCAGAATTGGTGACCAGCGCACGCCTTGATATGCAATTGTGCATTTCTACACACCTATGCCTGGGCCAGTTGCCGGTCTGCGCATGTGCATATGTATGCACCGGGAGACTTCATTTGCGCGATGGGCAAGCCTTCCCTGATGCAAACTTTTCACAGTACTAGTAAGTATATCCAACCCCACCAGATCTAGACACCCACCTCACTATAGGGTGACAAAAAGAGAACTCGCTCAATGTACTTGGCGCTGAATATTCTACAGATAAGATAAAATATGACAGGTTCATTTTGAAAAATCTGTAAGTCATTTAATACATAGCTGTTTTAAGCCATTGTGACTTCCTCATGCAACAGAACTGTGTTTGGGAACCTAGTACTAAATTGCAGGAGATAATATACGACTCAAAGGTTATAGGTCATTGGAGTCAATATTTAAGTGTTTTTTGCTGCATGATGTGACAGGCTTTAAATCTAGTGGGTATTGATATTCAATAATGAAGTTGTATGATAGCATTATCAGCTTGGTTAGAAAGAAAGGGGCTGGCACAGCAGGCACATTCAGTGGCGAGTGATAGATTACAGTGTATGATCAGTGGGAGGATTGGACGATGATGATGCTTGTTTGTCTGTGTACATGAGAAACAGCCTGTCTGTATGTGCTCAGTATCTTTGCTGTCAGTGAGGCGCATAGTCTGATACAGACATTCATCCTCTATAGTAGGACATTATCAGCGCTCTGCATCCCTGGCAATGCAGTCAGTGAGAAAGTAATATTTTACTGTGAGAGACATGGACTGATATCCACTCAGAGACAACTGCCGGCCACACACTCCTTCATAACCCTCCCTCCGCACAGGGAATAAATTGATTAGAGTAAATAATCTGTCTTGTCGCTGTGTTTTATTATTTTGTTAGGCCATATAAAAATCACATTTTCCCTCAGCTGTCTCCCTCCTTTTCTTCTTCCATCCATTGCCTCTCACATTATTTACCCCCTATCCGAACTGCAACTTAAAAAACCATATGTGCTTCAGGCATTCCGACCAAGGCCAAGATGTATGTGTGATGTCTTAACATCCTGGGAATATGAATCTTCCAGTTCCTCTTGTTTTCCTTTGTTACTTGTGTGCTGAATTCTGGTGTTGCAAACAGCAAATCCATCCAAGGCCCATTTTTGTTTTCTAGGCTGCGTAGTGAAGCTGCGTACATACGATCAATTGTTGGCAGGGAATCCCCTGCCAACAATTGAGAAGGGAATCCCCTGCCAACAACAAGCTCCAGTCGGTGTCTCAGGTACTCATTGGATAGATTGATAGAAGCAGCAGGGGTTGTTGGTGGCACAGCAGAGGGGGATGGAGGCAGGGGACGATGGAGGCAGGGGGTGATTGGAGGCAGGGGGAGATTGTGGCACCGCAGAGGGGGATGAAGGCAGGGGGTGTTAGTGGTAGAGGGGGATGGAGGCAGGGGGTGATGTGACTAAATAATTTGCCCTTATTATATCGAAAATAAAAAAAAAATGTTTTTTTACCTTAATATCTACCTTAAATGACATTGCTATTTGCCTAGCGTACTTGTTTGTAGCATAAATACTTGCATTTGCACCTAAAAATGTAATTTAGTAACTTTTGTGAAATGCCAGTAAAAACGAGGCTGCGCCAGTAAATTTCGGGTGTCGTGCCATCGGGTATTGAGAAGGACGCTCATCTCTTGTTGACAGACTGTTGGCCTAAAATCGGACTGTTAGTTTGCTCCTTTTAGCAATTGTTGTCCAACTTTCAGCCAACAAATTTTGGATGGCAGGATAGTAGATTTCCGTCGGACAACGGTTTGTCGTCAGATTTTCATATGGTCAGTACAGAAATCCATCACACGCATCCTCGAAATCAATGCTCACCAAACACGAAATTAGCAGAAGGGGCCCAAGGGCTGAAATTCCCTGCAGTACATCACTACATTCATGTTTGTTGCATGACAATTGTGTACCGTTAGTATGCACGACAAATACCAGGCACACGCCTTTTGATAAAAATCAGACGCTCGGTTGGCCAACAATCGGATCGTGTGTACGAGACTTAAAGCCTCGTACACACGATCCAATGGTTGGCAGGGGATTGTATGTTGACAGACTGTTGGTCTAAAATCTGACCATTAGTACGCTCCTTTTGACAATTGTTGTCCAACTTTCGGCCAACAAATGTTGGATGACATGTTAGTAAATTTTCGGAGGAAAGCGGTTGGTTGTCAGATTTTCTGATGGTCAGTACACAAGTCCATCAAACAAAAGTTGAAAGTACAAATACGCATGCTCAGAATCAATGCTCGTGTTTGTTGTCTGACAATTGTGTACCGTTAGTATGCAAGAGAAGATCCAGGCACATGCTCTGAAGACAAAAAACTGACGCTCGGTTGGCCAACAATTGTGTACGAGGCTTAAGACTGGTGTCTGGAATCTGGCTAGTTGCTATGGACAACACCTTCTTTTTTTCTTTGTAACATTGAGCCCTGGTTCACACTGGGCTGCGGGAGTGAAGCCGTGCGAGTTCAGCTGAACTCGCACGGCTTCACTCCCGCCGGCAGTCCCGATTTCGGCCGCGATTTAAGAGACATCTGTACAGGAACTACTTTTTGAAATCGGTGCAGCGCCGCAGATGCGGCGTCGTGCCGAATAGGACAGTGTCATTGCCGACAATTGAAGGCAAATGCCGCCGATTTGAGATGCGATTTCACATGTGAAATCGCATCTCAAATCTAAGGAAATCGTACCCAGTGTGAACCTGGGCTTAAGAAAGCAAATAATGTAAACTGAACTCAAAGCAAGCAGCTAAATACACAGATGAAATATACACTATATTACCAAAATTATTGGGATGCCTGCCTTTAAACGCACATGAACTTTAATAGCATCTCAGTCTTAGTCCGTAGGGTTCAATATTGAGTTGGCCCACCCTTTGCAGCTATAACAGCTTCAACTCTTCTGGGAAGGCTGTCCACAAGGTTTAAGCGCCCTGATGTTGGAGAGAAGGCCTGGCTCGCAGACGACACTCTAATTTATCCCAAAGGTGTTCTGATGGGTTGAGGTCAGGACTTTGTGCAGGCCAGTTAAGTTCCTCCACCCCCAACTTGCTCAACCATGTCTTTGTGGACCTTGCTTTGTGCAGTGGTGCATAGTCACGTTGGAACATGAAGGGGCCATCCCCAAACTGTCCCCACAAAGTTGGGAGCATGAACTTGTTCAATCTGTTTTGGTATTAATAGTTCCCTTCACTGGTACTAAGGGGCCAGACAACAATTGTCTGATGGAGCATACACACGGTCCATCAGACAATTATGGCCATAAAATTGGATCGTGTGTATGAGGCTTAAGAATTGTAGGAAATTATTTTTTAATTTGGTGTAGGTATAACGCCACTTTGTAAAATTTATACTATTATGCACTAAGGCCTAGATTCACGTAGGGCGGCTTTACGTTGTGCGTAGCGTATCTTATTTACGCTATGCCGCTGCTACTTAGAGAGGCAAGTGCTGTATTCACAAAGCACTTGCATCCTAAGTTACGGCGGCGTATCGTAAATCGGCCGGCGTAAGCACACGTAATTCAAAGTAGGCAGGTTGTGGGCGTGTTGTATTTAAATTAAGCGTGACCCCATGTGGATGCATGGCTGAATGAACGGCGCATGTGCGCGCATGCTCAGTATCACATCGTATTTACGCCCAAAGATATGCCGGCTCAATGCCTGTGACGTGAAAGTAACCTACGCACAGCCCCATTCACGTACGACTTACGTAAATGACGTAAAAAGATACGATTGTTCCGACGTCCATACCTTGCATGGGCTGCGCCACATAGAGACCTGCTTTATCTTTACGCCGGCGTATGTCTTACGTAAACGGCGTAACTAATTGCGACGGGCATACGTACGTTCATGAATCGGCGTATATTGCTCATTTGCATATTTGACGTGGAAAACAACGGAAGCGCCACCTAGCGAGGAGACTTACGCCGCTCATATCTTAGCCAAATTTAAGCGTATCTGGTTTCCAGAATACGCTTAAATATACGGCGGCACAGATTCGGACTTACGACGGCGTATCTACTGATACGCCGACGTAAGTCTGTGAGAATCTGGCCCACTATCTGTAGCGCGTTTCGAGGTACCAAAACTGGCGGTAGGGATTTTTTAAATCTAGCACAGGCTACTTTAAAGTGATCATCTGGCAAGATGGATTAAAGGGAGAGTAGTAGGGAACGATGGGAAAAGTATTGCTGGGATTTAAAAGGGTTGTAAACCATTTGAGGTTTTTCACCTTAATGCATTCTATGCATTAAGGTGAAAAACCTTCTGTAGTGCAGCTCCCCCCAGAGCTCCCCTTTTACTTACCTGAACCCAATCTTTCCAGCGACGGGGATGAGCACAGCAGCTCCAGTCGGTGTCTCAGGTACTCATTGGATAGATTGATAGAAGCAGCAGGGGTTGTTGGTGGCACAGCAGAGGGGGATGGAGGCAGGGGACGATGGAGGCAGGGGGTGATTGGAGGCAGGGGGAGATTGTGGCACCGCAGAGGGGGATGAAGGCAGGGGGTGTTAGTGGTAGAGGGGGATGGAAGCAGGGGGTGATGTGACTAAATAATTTGCCCTTATTATATCGAAAATAAAAAAAATATGTTTTTTTACCTTAATATCTACCTTAAATGACATTGCTATTTGCCTAGCGTACTTGTTTGTAGCATAAATACTTGCATTTGCACCTAAAAATGTAATTTAGTAACTTTTGTGAAATGCCAGTAAAAACGAGGCTGCGCCAGTAAATTTCGGGTGTCGTGCCATCGGGTATTGAGAAGGACGCTCATCTCTTATTTTGACTCCAGCCACATCAAAACAAATGGGAAAAGCTGGGTTCAATATGGCAAAAGACCCTCACACTTATATTCTTCTTCTGGTCAACTAAGACATTTTTGAGTAAGCATATATTTATTATGTAATCCACCCATAAAACCCCACAAAAAGCAGATTGACAGATCTAAAATCCCTAAAAACTGGATCTCGGAAGCAGATCAAATGAACAGCAGATGGAGATGATTTTTCATTATTTGCTCTTCCTCACAGCAGACCTGTTCATTTCAATATTCCTCAATGCACTGTATTTTAATTCAGTCTTTTTAAACCATACACAGAGCATATGACTTTGAAGGGCTGAACATTGGAACTTTATATATTTTTTTAAGAATATAAAAGTGAACAAAAGTTCAGAGTGCGCTAGCTGTAATGCTCAAGTACAGGGAGAGCAGTGATAGTAATGTCTGTTATTATGCCATTAGGGACTTCCCATAATGATACAGGAGAAGCAGTAGTAATGCCCTATGATAAAATGGTAGCAGTAGATGCACCATCTAGTTGCATTGCATCATCTTATCATCATCACCCTTTTTGAGAGGAGAAAAAGGAGAACATGCTGATATTTGGATATTTTGCCCAGGGAAATGATACTGGCAGGGAAATGTAGAAGGGCTGTGTGTGGTTTTTGGGTTGCCAGATGGGCACAATTGGATGAAAATGTGATATTGTGCATAGTACACTGTGCACTCTGTTGAAATATTCTGCATGGTTTTAATTTTATCGAACTGGGACAGAAGTCTAAAATCACAGAATTCATCAACCTAAAGTGTTGCTAAACCCAGGACCCTGCAGTAACTGTATCCGGTCTCCCACAGTACACAGAACATGGAAATGCAATTTGTTTAGTTAATATAAACTGCTAAATACTTTTCCTCATCAGCAGTATATAGTAGTCTTTTGTCTTCTATCAGTGTCTGGTTAAAGCTTGTGGGAGGAGTTTTCTGTCCTATGAGGCTGCAGGACCCCTGACTCTTTGTCTGGACAGTGCTTGCTTGGCCCTGGGCTGATCATACTTTATGCACCCTCCCAAGAAGAAAAACTCTCTAGCAATACACACCAAACTGAGCATGTGCAGAGTGACTCCAAAGGCTCTGTCTTATCTAGAGATGGATTGGGGACAGGGGAAGAAGGGGGAGATCAGAGAATATATAATTAAACAACCTTTTTACACAGTGCAGAGGATTAACCCGTTCTACAGTGAGTATTACAAACATGGTTTACTGCATATACACTGATTTTACTGATGTGGGTTTAGTAACACTTTAAACCTGAGCCCAGGTTCACATCGGGCCGTGGTGACATGTGACTTGTGTTATCAAATCGCTAGTTATTGACGGAAATGGCACCATCCGAATCGGTGCAGCGCAGACTTTGCGGCACAACACTGATTCACAAAAGTAGTTCCTGCACTACTTTAGGTGACTTCATGGGCGATTTCAATAGACATCTGTGCAGGAACCCGCACAGATGTCTCTGAAAACGCTCCCAAAGTTGGACTGACATCATCTAAAATTGTACCATTTCAAACCCGCATCAGTGAGAACTTGGGCTGTTGCTGGTTTTGCAATGGTGACATCATAGAAATGTCAATGGGGAGTGCAAAGATGCTAAACATCTACTAGAGTCAGTATTTAGGCATAATGTTGCGTCAGGCACACATAAATGAGGACAGGCTTTTGCAAAAGATCATTCCCTTGTATTCTCTAATTATTTTATTAAAAAGCATCTGCTAGGATGTGGTACTGGAGGAGGCATGGGGTCTGCTATATATGCGCAAATACTTTTCCTGACGGCTCCATGTCAGCACAGCTGGGTATAGGCTCCGCCCACCCCGCCTGTGCTGCCATGGAGCTCGTCAGGAAAGGAAAATTACGGTAAGTATTTGAATGAAATTTTCAGTTTTCAACTGTGGTCAACTGGTGGACCACAAAGCAAGACCGATAATTTTTTTTTTTGAAATATAAAGAATTTTGTGACTTTTATCAATACCCCCTGCACCCACTTTCCCCTACATTTATCTGGCTAAATTTAGCTACAAACATCCAGAAATGGACAGAGAATAGAAAAAAAAGTAGAAAAAAAAATCTATCATCATTTTTACATTCCAAAGAGATGTCCTCACTTACCTCTCTGCACTAGGCACTGGCCCACAAGTCTTTATGGTAAATTAAATTAAGCCCTTATTAGGTATTGTGTTCTCCAATGGTTAATTCAGAAGTGATTAATAAAAAAAAAAAGATATTTGTCTTATAGAATACTCATATATATACTGTATTTATTGGCGTATAACCATGGGCGTCCGCTCCATAGGGCAAGGGGGGCAATTGACCCCCCTGGAAAATCGAGAAGGTGTTCTAGAGTCTTGCGGGTGTGGGCTGTCTGAAGAGGGGTATGTGCTGAAGGGGGAGGCTATCTGTGCTGAAGGGGGGGTCTGTGCTTAAAGGGGGGTCCATCTGTGCTGAAGGGGGGGTCTGTGCTGAATGAAGGGTCCTGTGTGGAATTGGGGGGTCTGTGCTGAATGGAGGGGTCTGTGCAGAATGGAGGGGGAGTCTGTGCTGAATAAAGGGTTCTGTGTGGAATAGGGGGGTCTGTGCTGAAGGGAGGGTCCGTCTGTGCTGAATTGAGGGGTCTGTGCAGAATGGGGGGTCCATCTGTGCTGAATGGAGGGGTCTGTGCTGAAGGGGGGTCCATCTGTGCTGAAGGGGGGTCTGTACATTCTCTAGGCTATATTTATATGGGCATGGAGTGAAGCTGAATTATCTCAAGAGCTATTTCACACTGCCAGCTGACCAAAGCGCCCCCCCCCCCCCTGAAAAAGTTTCAGCGGACGCCCATGTGTATAACACTCACTTTTTTACTCTGAAAATAGAGGGTAAACTGTGCCTGCGTGTTATATGCAGGGGCTGTGGAAAGTTTTTTCCTGAAACGTCCCCTTTAAGTTAGGGTGCGTGATATACGCCGATAAATACGGTAATATACTACGGTATATGTGAACCTATTTGAATAATTCCATACTTGTTCATGTTTTTTTTTACCCTAATTCCACTTTTCACGCAGTTTACGTCTGTCCTTAAAGTCTCCTGTCTGTGTCACTTTTCTCTGTTTGCTAATAAATAGAACTGATGAGGATCCACAACAGCTTCACGCCCACAGCTTGCAAATGCTGCTGATTAGCTGTATGTCATGCTTTCAAATCCCATCTGAGTTGGAGATTTTTGGACAATGCTTTTCACCTGCTGCTTTTCAGAGCCGCTTCAATATTTCAAAATGCCAGGCTCAAATTTCATATCACTATTCCATCATCGATTGACTAAAGAACTTAAAGAGAAACCGTCATAGACTTTTATGTTTTACATCAAGCAAAGTGTCAATGAATTCACTGTTATAGGCAGGAGAGCCAGGTGATTTATTTGATTTTTTTATGGATTTGGAAATAATGTCCAATCAGAGATCATTGTTGACAGCTCCTCTCACACAATTAGAATAGGCTAAGCAACTTGTTCTATAGACAGCATTTCTAGTTAATTTGTGACATCATTACTACCTGTTATTTGCAGAACAGAGCCAAATGACATGGCATTTAAAGTGAAGATGAAAAGACACAGTGAGGGAAATTGTAGTACAACTAAGAAAAGACCTTTATAAAAAATAAAAAATAAACGTAAATGCTAGCAACATGAAATAAATAACAACCACAAATGCTTCCCAATTAAAATAATTTGTATAAAAGTACATTGAGATTCAGCTTCTAAAGGGCAGAGACAGATGTAAATGTACAGTATATAAAGTTCTACATAAATTATCCTTCCTATATAAATACCTGTAATAAATAAGTACTCGTAAATAAGCAGGCTTGTGAAAGAGGTTGTAATATGAAGAACAAATGAGATGGAATTTCAAGGAAAGTTGTTGTTAAAGTGGATGTAAACCCACTCTCATCCTTTCTACACTACTGCCATAGTGCTGATCTATAAGGATATACATGCCTCCTGCATGTATCCTTACCTGTCAAATGTCTCCCCTCTGTCTGTTATGAGACCTGAAAAACTGAAGATTCTGTGGCTGGATTTGTTGTCTGGAGCTGGGTGGGTGGAGTCGTGATGTCAGTAGACTCCCCGCCCACCTCTCCACTCCCCTTGTCAACATGCATTTTTTTCTGTGTATTCCTTAGGCCGCATACACACGGTCGTTCCAAACCGAACCACATCGGTTCACCGCTGAAGTGGCCTGATGGTCTGATGTGCGTACACACCATCGTTCCAAAAACCGATCGGGTCAGAACACGGTGACGTCAAACGCACGATGTGCTGAATAAAATGAAGTTCAATCCTTCCAAGCATGCGTCGACTTGATTCTGAGCATGCGCGGGTTTTGAACCGATGCTTTCTGTACTAACCATCGGTTTGGACCGATCGGGCAGCGGTCCATCGGTTCGATTTTAAAGCATGTTTTAAAATTTTGGACCGAAGGACAACGGACCGATGGGCTATACACACGGTAGGTTTGGACCGATGAAACTGAACCTCGGTCCATTCTCATCGGTTTTGTCCGACCGTGTGTACGCGGCCTTACAGTGAATTCTGCTATGATCACTAACATCCAGTCAAAATCCAGAAAAGTAACCACATGACTTCAGAAAAGGAGTGGGGGTGGGAATTAAAAAATAATGCCTATCTCAGGCTAGTGCATGATATATGTAAATAACCTGTCACTCACAGCAAGGGGGAAGAACGGACAAAAGTTTTCTCCTGTTTGTCCGTTTATCTCACTGAAAAAAGAAAAGAGGATTGTTCAGAGCTGGATTAACTCTTTGTGGCAAGACTGGGCACAGATGATAGGAAATCTCATACATTGTGACATCATAAAAAAAAATTGGGTTTACATCCACTTTTAAGAAACATGAAGAATACCATTGATGACTTGAAACACAATCTCATTGGCTTCAGTTCTTTCTGGCCCTGACCCCAAATAAATATGCAGGTTCTTTTTCTGAACCAACTTGTTGCTTGATTTTTCACCCCACCCCCACCATGGGGTCCATTTACTAAGGCCAAATAGACTGCTTTCTTTTACGAGGGAAGTTTAACTTTGCAAGTAAATTTTCTCCAGAGCTTATTAAATGTGTTGAAAACTTCACAACGAGTACACAATCAAGTGCAAAACATCACTTTGCTTGTACAGTAGGTGTTTGTGATATTGTGTTTTTAGCACGACAGCATCGCGCTGATTCTCGGCGACATGGTGCCGAGATCTCGCCGATATCTCGCACTCACTGGAATAGTGACAGCACATCCCAGCAAGCGCGTCATAGAAGCGACGGGAGATCCGACTTGGATTCCCACCAATTCTACACGTGTGCGGCGTTTGTTATGAATCCTGAGGGGGAAGTCCCCGCCGGATTTTAAATAAAAATCCGGCATGGGTTCCCCCCTCAGGAGCATACCGGGCCCTTAGGTCTGTTATGGGTTGTAAGGAGAGCCCCCCTACGCCGAAAAAAACGGCGTAGGAGGTCCCCCTACAATCGATACCAGACCCGTATCCAAAGCACGCTACCCGGCCGGCCAGGAAGGGAGTGGGGACGAGCGAGCGCCCCCCCCCCTCCTGAGCCGTACCAGGCTGCATGCCCTCAACATGGGGGGGTTGGGTGCTCTGGGGCAGGGGGGCGCACTGCGGCCCCCCCACCTCAGAGCACCCTGTCCCCATGTTGATGAGGACAGGGCCCCTTCCCGACAACCCTGGCCGTTGGTTGTCGGGGTATGTGGGCGGGAGGCTTATCGGAATCTGGGAGCCCCCTTTAATAAGGGAGCCCCCAGATACCGGCCCCCCACCCTAAGTGAATGGATATGGGGTACATCGTACCCCTAACCATTCACCTGTAGGAAAAATGTCAAAGTTAATAAACACACCACACAAGGGTTTTTAAAATAATTTATTTTTCTGCTCCGGAGGCTCCCCCTGTCTTCTTTATTAGCTCTTTTACCAGGGGGAGCTTCTTCTTTGACGTCTTCGGGTGGGTGGGGGCCGCCGTCTGGTTCTCTTCCACCGCCGGGGGGGGTTGCTTTTAAAAAAGCCCCCACCCCCCGGCGGGTTTCCTCCGGGGTCTTCGGCGGGGGGGCTTCTTCTTCCGCTATCCCGACGGGTCTTCTCCGCTATCCGGGGGGTCTTCTCAACTCTCCGGGGGTCTCCTTCTATGTTCGCCGCTCTCCGCTGTTGACTCGGCGCACCCCGGTTCTTCCTCTCGCTGTCCGGTGCCTTCTTCTTCCGTGCTGTACGTCTTCTTCTCCTTCCGTGCTGTGAGTTCTTCTTCCGTGCTGTGACGTCATGTTCTTCACTTCTCTTCTTCTCCCGATGTTGACACGTCGCCTTTCCTCGCTGCAATGACGTGTGCGCGGCTTGCATCGGATTTATATAGACCTCACAATCCCATCATGCTCTGGTACCTACCCATGTGATACCTACCCACTTATTAAAGGGGGCTCCCAGATTCCGATAAGCCTCCCGCCCGCATACCCCGACAACCAACAGCCAGGGTTGTCGGGAAGGGGCCCTGTCCTCATCAACATGGGGACAGGGTGCTCTGAGGTGGGGGGGCCGCAGTGCGCCCCCCTGCCCCAGAGCACCCAACCCCCCCAAGTTGAGGGCATGCAGCCTGGTACGGCTCAGGAGGGGGGCGCTTGCTCGTCCCCACTCCCTTCCTGGCCGCCCGGGTAGCGTGCTTTGGATACGGGTCTGGTATGGATTGTAGGGGGACCTCCTACGCCGTTTTTTTCGGCGTAGGGGGGCTCTCCTTACAACCCATAACAGACCTAAGGGCCCGGTATGCTCCTGAGGGGGGAACCCATGCCGGATTTTTATTTAAAATCCGGCGGGGACTTCCCCCTCAGGATTCATAACAAACGCTGCACACGTGTAGAATTGGCGGGAATCCAAGTCGGATCTCCCGTCGCTTCTATGACGGCTCTGTCTCCATCGCGGCAAGCCAGCTCGGCGCTGGCTCCCGCGATGGGGCTCGTAGGTGGTCAATCTCGCCGAGAAAGGGAGCGAGATTGACACAATATCGCGTGCACCTACTTTACATAACTGAATGGCAGCATTTGGCAGAACTTCACCTCATTCACTAAGCTAAGGGGAAAAGGTCCATGCAAAAAGCAACTTCCCTCGTGAAGAGAAGAGTCAATTTGCCTTTAAGAAATCAATCCCTATGAGTGAACAAGCACTTAAAGCCAGACAGTCATCAGGTTTCCCCAGGCTTCTCTTCCTTAGTGGACTACACATCATTTATTACAACATAATTAAGGTCCTTTCACGTGAGCGACATCCATTCAATCACAAAAAAATGCACGACAACTGAGTCCTTTACATCAGTTTATACATCCATTTCATCCTTAGGTCTTTATTACCAAACCTCCTTTGCCACTCTGTAGTGGATAGTCTACACTGGTAGACTCTGGCTACTCTATATGGATATGATTCCTATTGTGGCTCTGGCCTTTTCCTCCTGCCCCGGCTCTCTATGGTTCTCTGGTTACTAATTAGAAACACTCCCGTTAAAGGACATGATGCAACCGTGATTTCACATAGATGAAACCTTTTCTTTCTGTTAGGCATTCCAAACCCCCTTCTAAATTACATATAAACCACTCAACGATTGACATATCTGCGATTATAAGCGATCTGTGGTTTCATTGATAAATGAAATATTTAATGTTCTACTGCTAAAATTCTCCTACCTTGTCCTGAGGAAGCCCAAAGGCGAACCGCGTAGACGAGAGGATAATTTCAACACTATTGCATATTCTATATGGTTTTTATATATCAATTGTATTTTTTGTAATAAATATATATTTTTTATAATCCTGTTGTTCCCGTCTTGCCTATAAGGTCTGCCCAATCACTGCCCTTCAGCAGTAATTTTTCTTTATTCCTATATTTACAGATGTTGGCAAATGTGAGTGCTTTTTCGTTCCCCTTCTCCCCTAGTTTGGTCCAGTTTACATCATTATGCATCTATTTTTCACATGTCTGTTTTTCTAAGTTGTTGAAGAAAATGTTATAGGGTGGACGAAGGTACAAAGTTTCTTGTCTAAATACAGACCTAAACGGGAAACTCGATCTGTCAAGGAGCTGTCAGGTGTCCAGGATGCTGTGGCCAATCAGAACGTGTTTGGGATGCCAAGCCACGCCACTTTAATCAGCTAAGAAGGAGGTGTGGCTTAGCCTCTGAAATGCATTCTGACAGCTCCTTGACAGTTCGAGTCTCTCTGGCGGATTGCTTGGATCCCAGTTCCAGCTCCAGTTCCGGTGCTTCCTTCAGCGGTTCCAGTGGGGACTTGACTTTGAACTGATGGCCACTTACAGAGCTAGTTTTATGCCTGTCATCAGCAATGTTTATGAGGGAGATACTGCTGTAATTTTAACCTTTTTATTGAATAAATATTGCTACACTATTGGCAATTTGGTGCCTCTCTCTCTCCCCTTCCCTTTCCTGGGTTTGTACCCTGCCAGCCACAGAATGAAGGAACGAGTGGGCACCTTGTGGCGATGTGGTGGAATTTCAGGAGATCTTTTTTACATCTGTTTATTGTAGCCTGCTCATAGACATGCATTGTGGTTCAGTTTGAAAAACTGACAGATGGATTCAGACTGAATGCTCATGTGAAAGGGCCCTATGAGACCCATAATAATGTGATCTTTGTAAAGACAAAACCCACACCCATTTCAGCAAAAGTTTAACAAGTACAGTAAAACCTTGGTTTGAGAGCGTTTTGCAAGACAAGCAAAATTTTAGTTATACAATTACATTTGATGAAGGTACAACATTTAGAAACTCACATGGTTGATGATTAAAACAGACGTATCTATAGTAAGTATGCAGGCATCCAGGGTAAAGATGTCCACATAGACCAGTGGTTCTCAACCTTCTAGTGCGGTGACCCCTTGATAAAATTTCCCAAGTTATGGGGACCCCTAACAGTAAAATTATTTTTGTAGTGTGGGTTGTCAGCACCCAAGGCAAGACAAGGATTTTCCACCCCTAACCCACGGACATTTAGTGCTCCTCGAGTACAGTATTAGAAACTCCTTATGGTACATTTTAGGATGTACCACTCATTCTCCGTTCTCCTTTCTTTCCCTTGTATCTCTCTCTATCATCATTTCTTTTTTTCCCCATCCCTCTCTCTCTAGCCGTCTTTCTTGTTCTTTCTCTAGGATGGGATGAGTGGCAATGCTGGGGGGAGTTCTGATCGGCCAACATGGGTGCTCTTGATCAAGGTGATCTGAGAACTGCCGTTTAATGGCAACTCGAATCACAGGTAGTCTTACTGTGTCAGGTAGTCTTACTGTGTCTCTGGCTTCACTGTGTCTCTGGTTTCACTGTGTCTCGCAGCAGTGACACCTATGCCGATATCAGCAGATAGGGTCTCCTCCAGCCCCTTCCACATCACATTCCTCACCAGTTAGCTGACCACTAGTCTCTGTCCCCCAGCCATGCGGTGAACTGAATGGGTGGCTGCGAAGCTGAGTGGGTGGCCACGGATTCCAGAAACAGCCCAGCTGGGTGGCCACAGGCTCCAGGGTCAGCCCTGCTGAGTGGTTGCAAAAAGGCTGGGAGAGCGGTGCGAGCTTCAGGATCAGCCCAGGATTCGGTGACCCCTGGCAAATCACCATTTGACCCGAGAGGGGGTCCTGACCCCAGGTTGAGAACCACTGACATAGACCATCCTCCTCACCACCATTGACTTTGTCCCTTCCACACTGGGCTCCATGAGCAGTTCAAGCCTTGCTTTCAGATAGCTCTACTGCAGGGTAGTCTTCCTGGTCACTGTTGCAGACTGAGAACGGTAAGGCCCCGTACACACGATAGAATCCATCCGCAGATAAATCCCAGCAAATGGGTTTCTGCGGATAGATCCTATGGTGTGTACACGCCAGCGGATCTGTTTCCGCGGAGAAATCTCCTCTGGGATGGATTCCAGCAGATCGAATATTTGTTGTGCTGCACAACATATCCATCTGCTGGAATCCATTCCAACGGATGGATCCGCTCGTCTGTACAGACTTACCGGATCCATTCGTCCAAAGGGATTCCCCGCACGCGTCGTAATGATTTGACGCATGCGTGGAATTCCTTATATGACAGCGTCGCGCCCGTCGCCGCGTCATAATCGCGGCGACGGCGCGACACGTCATCGGCAGAGGATTTCCGCGCGGATTTCAATGCGATGGTGTGTACACTCCATCCCATCGAAATCAGCGGATATCTTTGAGAGGATTTATCCGTGGAAACGGTCCGCTGGACCGTATCTGCGGATAAATCCTCTCGTGTGTATGGGGCCTTAGAGACGGCGGTGCAGAGGACGGTCTATGTGGACAACTTTACCCCGGATGCCTGCATACTTAGATGTGCCTCCTTTAATCATCAACCATGTGAGTTACTAAATAGTATACCTTCATTAAATGTAACCATACAGCTACACTTAGGCCTGATTCACACCTATGCATTTTAAGTGCTTTTTGCATTTTGCAGATTTGTATTACAGAACGTATTCCATGGGAAACCATGTTAAATGGACTGTAGTGCAAATCTGCAAAATGAAAAAAAGCACTAAAAATGCATAGGTGTGAATCAGGCCTTAAGCCTCATACACACAGTCAGACTTCAAACAAACTTTTCCGTGGATTTTTGTTTGAAGGCCATGAACTTGGTATGCATACACACGACAGGACTTTTTCAGCAAACTTTCCCAAAATCATGTGTTTTTTCTGCTCTTTTCTGCTCTTTATCGCCACCCTTTGGTCAACTTCTGTTATTGTTGGTTGATTTTAACATTGGTTCTGAGCATGCGTATTTGTACTTCGGACTGAAGTCTTTCTGTACACACAGCAGGGCTTTGCACTGTAAGGCCCCGTACACACCATAGAATCCATCCGCTGAAAAATCCCAGCAGATGGGTGTGTACACTCCAGCGGATCTGTTTCCGCGGATATTTCTCCCCTGGGATGGATTCCAGCAGATCGAATATTCGCTGACATGCAGAACAAATCCATCTGCTGAAGTCCATCCCAACGGATGGATCTGCTGGTCTGTATAGACTCACCGGATCCATCCGTCCGAAGGGATCCCCCGCATGCGTCGTAATGATTAGACGCATGCGTGGAATTCCTTATATGACAGCGTCGCGCACGTCGCCGCGTCATAATCGCGGCGACGGCGCAACACGTCATCGCCAGAGGATTTCGGCGCGGATTTCAATGCGATGGTGTGTACACTCCATCGCATGAAAATCCTCCGAAATCCTCGAGAGGATTTATCCGCGGAAACGGTCCGCTGGACCGTATTCGCGGATAAATTCTATCGTGTGTATGGGGCCTTAGACTTTTGTTGCCGAAATGTTTGCTCGTTTGCAGAGCGAACTTTTGTCCGAGGAAAACCGAAAAAGTTTGTCCGATGGAGCGTACACACACTGCTCATTTTGAGGTTTGTTGTCAAAAAGTCAGATCGTGTGTATGGGCCTTAAGAGGCACCACTCTTCTCTTTTATACTCTGTAGCTCCTGCTGGATTTTACTTCATAACCCCTTTTGGAGGCTTCCATTTGTGGATGGCCATTTTATGGTTACACAACCTATACCATTGCATTGTTATAATCTTTATACATGGACTATAAACTGAAGGACTTAGGCCCCTTTTACACTTGTACGACTTGTTCCACGATTTTGGACTGCAAAGTAGCATGACAAGTCATTCCCCAAGATTTCCCATGACAACCAATCATATTAGTACGACTTCAAAGTAGTCCCTGCACTACTTTGGTCCGATTTTGATGCCAATTACATAGGCATTCCTTGAAATCGCAGCCGCGAATCGCGGCAAAATGGTGGTAAAATTGTGTGACTTAGAAGTCCCAGAAGTGTGAAAGGGGCCTTAAGGAATGAAGGGAACTCAATGATTTGTTCCTTAAAGCGGAGCTCCGCCGTACAAAAAATATTAAAAGCCAGCAGCTAAAAATACTGCAGCTGCTGACTTTTAATATTAGGACACTTACCTGTCCTGGAGTCCAGCGATGTTGGCAGCAGAAGACGAGCAATCGCTCGTCACTCTGCTGCCCCTACCGTCATCCTTCACTGCCCAATCCTCTACGGCGCATGCGCGAGTCGCGATGTGCCATGCTCACTGGTCCCCGCTGTGTTCTGGGAGCCGTGTGTTTCCCAGAACACAACGGGGGGGGGGAGATCTGATGTTCTGCCCGCAGTCTACCTGCAGACTGTGTGGCCGGAAGTGGGTGCAAATACCTGTCAGGTAGACAGTCATCTGTCAAATGTGACACCAGAGGGGGGAGGGTTTCCGATGAGCGGAAGTTCCACTGGAGCTCTGCTTTAACTAATTGTTCATATGATTAGTGATTTGGATTACAACATGCTACCGGAATAAATTATGCTCTTAACCCAAGGTTTTACTGTACACTGGAATGGGTTATCTAAAAAAAAAAATAGAAGCATGAAGATAGGGTTATTAAAACCCTTGCACTGTATTTTGTTGACCTGAAGCAGATTCCTTTTGTTTCCTTTTCTGTTATAGCCAACATTTCACTGAAGTTGAGAAGGAAAAGAGTTAACGTTTCCCTTTTTTGTGTCACAGCGTTATCTTTAAAAGGAATGAAGTAATACTTGTTTTCAGACTTTATTTTTTTCTCAGTGCGTTTCCCGGGAGTTGAAAGAAAACATCCTTGGAAACAAATCTGTTACATTATCATCAATGTCAAAACACATCTCTCCCCCAAACTGAAGTGCATGGCAATTATTTGTGCTTTGGTTTCAGGTGAAGGGAGATATCCTACATTGGGAGGAACTCCTGAGGTGCAGTGTTATTTATAATGGGATGTGTGCGGGGAACGTGAATCATAAAGATATGTTAGCAAAACACATTCGGAGAAGGTGATTTATCAGACACCAGGTGTAAAAACAATTGAAAGAAAGAAAAATATTGAAAAGGGCAGGATATTCATTTTAATTATTTGATTTTATGCTTAGCTCACATTGACCTTGGGAAGAATTCATCAGTGTATATTTAAAGGACTGCGCTGTGGACATACTATTTTACATTTGGGGAGGTTAAACTATTCTTGGCTCCTATGACCATTTTCTTAGGCCCATTTCACACTGGGGCGGGAGGTGCGGTGGCGGTAAATCGCCGCTATTTTTAGCAGCACTTTACCGTCGGAATTGCGGCGGTATTTGGCCGCTAGTGTTGTGGTTTTACCCCCACTAGAGGTCGAAAAAGGGTTAATACCACCGGCAATGCGCCTCTGCAGAGGCGCATTGCCAGCAGTATAGCCACGGTTTCCCATTGATTATAATGGGAAGGAGAGGTGGAGGAGCGGTACACACACCGCTCTTTCACAGATCCAAAGATGCGGCTAGCAAGACTTTTGGAGCGGTCCTGCTAGCGCACCGCTCCAGTGTGAAAGCCCTCAGGGCTTTCACACTAGAGAAACAGCAGCCGCTGTTTCGGGTCGGTTTGCAAACCGCCCCAGTGTGAAAGGGGTCTTAATGCAGACCTCTCTTTTTGCACTTTTCAGATTATAGATCATTTCCCCCTTCTTTCATACTTTTTTTTGTTGCTAGTGCTTCCACCTTTCTTGTCTAGGTGAGAATGATGCAGCCCAAGCTGTCCACAGCCTCTTGGGCATGGGGGATTCCAGGAGACTTTTAATGTGATCTAGAACACAATGGGGGGGGGGGGGGGGGTTACAAAAGGCAAATCCACTTTGCACTACAAGTGCACGTGAAAAGGCACTGAAAGTGCACTTGGAAGTGTAGTTGATTTAGATCTGAGGGGGACATGCAAGGAAAATAAAAAACAGCATTTTAGCTTGCATATGATTGGATAATAAAATCAGCAGAGCTTCCCCTCATTTCAGATCTACCCCTCAGATTTACAGAGACTGCACTTCCATAAATAACCCCCAATGTGCATGCACAGTAACACATTGATGGGGGTTGGCTGCCATGATGGGGATGAGACAGCTGACTCCCAATAGACTAAGTGAAGAAGATGGTGATGCAGGACCAGTATTGGCAGATTATGGCAGGACAGGACCAGATATCCCAATAAGTGTATATTGATTGGTTTGCACACAAGTTATAGTGTCTACAAACTATGGGATAGATTTATTGACTATTTTATTATTTTTTAATGTTTTTTACTAGTATTGGTAGAGATCAGCGATTTTTAGCGGGACTGTGACATTTCGGCGGACAAATCTGACACTAAGTGACACTTTTTGGGGACCAGGAACACCAGTACAGTGATCAGTGCTAAAAAAAATGCACTGACACTGTATGAATGACACTGGCAGGGAATGGGTTAACATCAGGGGCAATCAAATGGTTAAATATGTATTCCCTGGATGTGCTTTCTTACTGTGTAGGCATGGGCTCACATGAGGAAGAGACACATCTGTGTTCCTGATTAGCAGCAATCTCTCTCTTCCTGTGTGACAGAATGACGGTCTGCCTTGTTTACATATGCAGACCGCCATTCTGTCATTCCCCGAACGATCGTCAGTGGCCAGCGGCCATTTCAGCCGCTGGAACCGCTGATTGGCTCCTTTTGTGTTCAATTAGCGGGAGCTTGGCTCCGGCCGCGCGCATGTGCGCTCCAAGAGCCAATGGAGGAAATCCCCTACAGGTACGTGATTTTGCGCTTAAGGGCCGCCCTGCCGCAGTATATGTGCGTGGGGCGGTCCTTAAGTGGTTAAAGCCTGAACGTATAACAATACAGACCTTGTAACAGTGAGCAGCTTGCTACATTCTGATGAATATCAATACATTGCCAGACAACACTGGGTTTTTGGCCGTTAGTGCTAGGGCAGTCCTTCACAGCTTGAGTGCTTACTATAAACAGTATTTCTTTATTCCCATCTTGACTGCAGGGCCTGGTATTATTTACATCTGTCAATGAAACCTTGCCGTGCTACTCTCAGTGTGTGTCTACATTAAGCTAGAGCAGCATGAAACAGAAACTTAACATAAACATGATCAATCCAAAGGACCAGTGCCCTAAAGCCTGGATCATCCATGAGATATTGATCGAGAAATGCCTCAAACAACATGCTCAGCCTTTCACCACAGAGCCAGATGTTGCTCTTCCTTTGACAGCCATGATGCCAATGCCATCCTATCATCCCTGCAGGCATAATAGATCCAGCAAGAATTCATGCCTTTTCTCTATTGTGCTTTAGTGTGATTATGTGATTTACCTGTTGTTACATTATAGGTACAACATAAGCCATCTAAGGCTATGGCTATAAAAGGCAGAAATCAATTTTTTTACTTTTTTTTTTAGAAGTATCAACTTTAAAAGCATTGTTAATTTATAAAGAGGCCCTGGGCTCTTTCTATGCTTTTTTTTTTGCTATATTTCAAACATACTTCAAACAAACATAAAAATACTTCAGGAAATCTATTTTGTAATTTAAATGTTCTCATGGTTTTCTTAATGTATTTTTCACAGGGAATTTAAGCCATCCAAAACCTAGCATATATATATATATATATATATATATATATATATATATATATATATATATATATATATATATATATATATATATATATATATATATATATATAATATGTATATATATATTTTTTTTTTTTTTTTTTTTTAAGCAGACATGTAGGCAGGATAGTGATCAGAAATCAGAGGTCAGAGCATATCGCAAGCACCTTCAACATGTTTATTTCCAGGGTATCCTGAAAAAGTAAATCTAATAAGGTAGCAGCACCCAGGTGTTATCACTTCCTTCTGGTTCTTGGCTTCCTATTGGCCCCAAAGTGTGATGAGTAGCCCTGATGGTTAGCCCTGATGATGAGTACTTTGATTTACAAGGTAATATGGCATTCTAAAGTGTGCATGTAGTCATTTTAACCCTTGTATGACTAAGCCTATTGCTGACAAGTTAAATTCCATATTTTTTGCTAGAAAATTACTTAGAACCCCCAAACATTATATATATATTTTTTAGCAGAGAATCTAGAGAATACAATGGGGATTAAAAGACCCCCGGTCCCTCCTTCACACTTCAAAGTATTCAGATCGCCAAAAATGGTGATTTAATTTTTTTTTAAATCAAGCGCCATTGTTGTGACGTCACTTCCGTGTTTACAGTCAGGAGATTGGAACAAAGCCATTTACGGCTTCTTTCCAATCTGTGGCTAGTAGCCTGGAAGAGACGCATCGTGGATCGGGTCTCCCGGTGGGACGGGAGGCCCAGTTAGAGCAGTGGAGGCTCCCCTGGGATACCAACCGAGTGGCTTTTAGCTGCATCGGTTGTTATCACCGGAAAGCCAATTGCCGGCTCTAAACAACGGTACCGGGATGATGCTTGCAGCTGCGGGCATCATCCCAGTATAACCCCCGAAATCCAAAGACGCATATGTGAGTACGCTCGGCGGCAAGGGGTTAAATATACTCCAATGACAAATTTCAAATGTTCAAGATTCATGATCAGCCCCACATAGGTAATTGTTTAACCTTTGTGGCATGTTATGTTGTTGTCTGGAAACTAAGATATTTTGCTGAGCATTATGGATAATGCATAGGGTATCATTGTTATGTTATGTCCCATGTAAAATAGTAATGGATGAGTGTAATGATAAGCTTACCATGGACTTGTCCAACGGTGTAATAAAAGTTTTTTTGGGAGCAAACATGCAGTGCTGAAAACTAAGCTAAAGGCAATGTTGCAGAATATGGACATTTTCATCATGTAGGACAAAAGGTGGAAGGGTTAGGGAAGTGATCTCATAGAGATGTATTGAGGTCTGCTGGGGGCTGAGAAGGTTTACATAGTGGACTACAACATGCTGCCTGTACTTTACTAAATATGTCTATAGGTTGCAGTGAAAATTGCCATATTCTGTCACAAAAAGCTAAAAGTTACACAGTTAGTCAGGTTGAAAAAAGACACAAGTCCATCCAGTTCAACCATAAAAAAATAAACAAACAAAATAAAAAAACATAAAGTCATAGTAACAGTTGAAAGAATCCTCAGACTGATAATATGGAATTCTGAACGTCCATCCTAACTTGTCCAACATGCTTGGGAAGTGATTAGGGATGGTTGGAGTGACTTTGAAGGCATTGGTGTTTCCGTGATAATACAGATGTCACATAGAAAACTAAAATGTATTATTGTTTTTATTATTTCTGAACTGGCTCTGGATAGTTGAAAGGAACTTCCATAACCCTTCTGAGGTCATTTTAAGTCCATTGGCCTCTTAAACACGACCAAAACAACCTTGAAGTGTAAAGGCAACACTTGGAAGTAGAGAACAGTTATTTCCTCTCTAAAGTTTTTATTGCTGTCTGTGTCCCAATTGGAAAAGATTCACCCTCTCTGTTTGTAATGGTGACCATTGTCACCAGGACAGAAAGTGATGATAAATCCAAAATGTGTGAATTGTTTCCAGAAAAGCAGACAAGTAGCAATCTTAAAATGTAGACACTTATAGGAGATATCTTTAATTTCCTGTTGTGTCTCAGGACAGAAAGTAATGGGAAATCTCCACAACAGGACACAGAACTAATAACAAATAAAGTTTGGGATATACATAACACTCTAAAACCTCGTACACATGGCCGGTTTTCCCAACGGGAAAACTGCGAGGAGAGCTTTTGGCCGGGAATCCCGGCAATGTGTATGCTGCAGTTTTTCCGACGGGAAAACTGGCCAAAAACTGCTGGACAAAAAAGAGAACCAGCTCTCTTTTTTCTCGCCAGGAAAACCAACGGACTTTTGCCCTGCGGTTTATGGCAGTTTTCCCATGGGAAAAACTACGGATTCCCGACCAAAGCTCCATCGCAGCTTTCCTGACGGGAAAACTGGCCGTGTGTAGGGGGGAAGACTGACCGAGCAGGTTCTCGGCTTTCCCCTCAGAATTTCCGATGGGAACTTTTCCCATCGGAAATCCTGCACATGTGTACGGGGCATAATTTGACCTTCACCACTGACACCAATCTCCAGAGTTTCGCAAAAATTTGGGGAAAATAAATACACTTAATTTTGGCTATCCCTAGTGGGAAGCTCTTCATTGGTCATGTTGCAGGTCTGTATAGGAAATCCATATTTATTTATATTCAAATAGTGATGGATGTAGGGATTTTGACTTGTGGTAACGTGGCAGGACATATGACGTAGTGGGGGTGAAGGGGGAATGAATCCTGTAGACTGTGCATACCGGTCAGGAGCCAGCTCCACAATCCTCATGCACTTTGCATGCTACTTTTCCAGTCTGAGTTAGCTTGAGTCATCACATAAAGACATAAAAGCTCCACGGTCCATTACCTTTCTTTTTGTCATGGTAGTGTGGGATGACAAACTCATTTGATCACAGGGCTTTTATCAATTCCGAACCTAGACCCTTGAGTAATGATTGATGCCTTCCTGAGTCCCTGACTACCTTTTTGACAACACCCATCATTTAAACACTTGCATGTCAACGCAAAACACAAAGAGTATTAGTCTCTTGCTCTTCTTTAAATACCTTTACAAAAGGGACAGAGGGGCATTGTTAGAATGAATGAGCGCTGAAAATGAAATTAAGTAATACTTGTATAAAATATAATGTGGGAACTCCTCCTAATGTGCTGACAGCTGCAGGTATGAGCAGATTCATTGCTAAACAGCATTCTGTTTGACTTATTCATAAATATCCAACAGCAATTTTTTTATATATTTAAATCATTTTTGCTTGTTGGCTGAGTTCATAGGTTTGACATATTTCATATAAATACAATGCAAGGATTATTGGTAAGGCTAACGAAACCGGCGAGAACTGTCGAGAGTATACACACATATGTGAGCAGTGGAAAAAGACTTGAAGAATCATTTCATGCACTTTGTTTGGTATTGGAAAAAAGTATAACAAAAGTTAAGGGCATTCCTGCAAATGTGAAAGGTGGGTGGCACTATGGGGTACATATGGATAAAATGTTCTGTGATGCTGCAGCAAATGGTGGGTGTACCTGGGTTGCATGTAATAGTAGGAGTAGTTTAAAAAGGAGTTGAATAAATATAGATAATACATAAAGAACACTGTATTCACTGTAAACACATGTCAAAGTCCTTGTGGCACAGTGGGGTTGATTTACTAAAACTGTAGAGTGCAAAATCTATGAAGAGCTGCACCAGAATTTGCACTCTCTGGTTTTAGTAAATCAACCCCCCTGTCTAACATCCTGCTTCCGATTAGTACACCCTTTACTGGTGGTTGGTGGATAGGTGCACCCCTACTGCTAGTCAGTGGAGAAGTGCTTCCTTACTGCTGGTCAGTGGAGAATAGGGTGACCACGTGTCCCAGATTGCCCGGGACAGTCCCGCATTTTGCAGGTCTGTCCCGGGCACATTCATTCCAGGACAATACAGTGTCCTGGAATGAAACTGACACTCCCAGGCCAATCTGATGCCCCTACAAAAGGCCACCACATCACCGCTTTACTCACTGACAGTACTTGTCCTGGCCGGAAATGCCTGGAGGAGCACAATCCCCACAACTTGTGTGTGATTGGAGAAATCATAAATCCCGCCTCTTGTGTCCAATCACTGTGCTGTGATTCGTTACACCACAAGCTGATTTTTGGGAAGGGAGGGTGTCCCTGAATGGTAGTTTGGAAATGTGGTCACCCTAGTGGAGAAGTGCCACGTTGCTGCTTCTCAGTTCTGTGTCCTCCCTTTAATGGGTGGTAAGTGGGGGCAGTGTTTAAAGTGGTTGTAAAGTTAGAAGGTTTTTTATCCTAATTTTCTATCTCTATCCAGAGATGTCCACAAATGCCTCGGCCATCTGAGACTCTCATTCCTATTTGGCTGAGGCACAGCAGTGGTGCCTTTGGCTCCTGCTGCTATCAATCAAACGGAATTAGCCAATCAGGAGAGAGGGGGTGATGGGGGTGGGGCAGAATCAGGGCTCTGTGTCTAAATGGATACACAGAGCTGCAGCCCCTATAGCAAGTTGCTTGTTGTGGAAGCACTCAACAGGAGGGAGTGGCCAGGAGCTCCAGCTAGGGACTCAAGAAGAGGAGGATCTTAGCTGCTCTGTGCAAAACCACTGCACAGAGCAGGTAAGTATAATATGTTTGTTATTTTATTTAAAAAAAAGAGAGGGAATTTACAATGACTTTAATTACATGGGATACTTCACTAACCTTTGCTTTATGCCCTGCTGCCTCTTGTTTGCTTCCTGCAGGCTGAAGGAGTCATGTGCGGTATTAGGTGGTGGGGCTACCAGGGCAGAGAGTTAAAGTGGACCTTTCTCCTGGCTTTTTACACACTATTTAAACCTAAAAAAAGTTTGACTAGAGTTTGGAGGCTTCAGGATAAGAAACTATATACAGTACAAGACCATCAAACTTAGTATCAGAACTAACAGAAAGGCCAATGACAACACAGGCTTTGGAGCTTGGATACAAACATGCTTGCTTAGTAATTATCAGTTAGTGAGCCAGGATAATAATCAAAACCAGACAACTACTTAATAAAAGGACCCATGTTAAAGACAATATGTGAGCAAACTCAAGGACAATGACAGGAGAATGCCCTTACACCTCAATATGATGCCCATTTAGTATGCTAAAGGGAACAAAGTTGCATTCAATTCAGCTGTGGTCTGGATCAGTCAAGAACATCCAATACACGATACATCCACATTATGATAAAAGGATTCCAAGATGCAACAAAAGATTGATAGGTACAATGATACCAGACACTATATCAGGTCTGCAGCTAACTTCAAAATGATATGATATACAATGATATGCACCCTCATACATTATGCTTTATTAGCCTAATACCACTGAATCCATTATCACTTTCTAGACCATGTGCTCACTGAATTTGCAGCTATCTACCCTTTAATAAATATCATAATAATGAAGTTTAATCTAAAAATTGTGCTCATTAATCATTTAAACAATGTGTAAACAGAAAGCTCCAGCATATTTTCTATTGTCGTACCTGATTTATGAACACACAAAATAAATGCAGACGTGAGGTGCTCTTGGGTAATCTGTATGTCTTTCTTGAGGGCACATTGATTTTCTTTTCTACATATTCTTTGTAATGGGTGATAAATGACCATCATAATCCTCCTCCCACTATACAGGTGACAGCTTGGGTAAGATATTCCTTCTCTAGACATAGAAGATATTAGATTGTACCAACAGATACAATGATGATGATATACAGGGTACGGGAATACTATTGATGACATGTGAAATGTATATCTCTGACATATTATGCTGTAGAAGAATACAGGACATCCTAAACCTTTGTGTTCAAAAATCCATTAAATATATAGGGATTTTCTAATCAACCTACTTTGTGATTTATCACCTTCTAAAATTGTTGGATGTACAGCCACATTCCTCGTGGCAAGCCTATTGACCCACTGTCATATAAATTTACCCTCCCAGAGGTGGACACCCGGGGAGGGGGGAAGTCTGCTGCTGCCATTGACATTGGATTGGTGTTCAATCTATCTAATAATGTATGGAATAAATAATGATGGCCTTGAACTTTAGGCAGACAGATAAAAATACATTTGTCAAGCTGCGTACACACAATCGGAATTTCCGATGGAATTTTCTGTCTGAATTCCGATGAAGCTGACTTCCATCAATCTTCCATCAATCTTCCATCAATCTTGCATACACACTGTCAGACTAAATTCTGACTGTCATGTCCGCCAGACCCGCTGGTTGGCCCTCTGTCCAATCAGCGAGCGCCCCCAGAGGCAACTGCACAAAGCGAAGTACAGGTATGTTGTTTCACACAGCCGGGCTGCCTTGCCGCAGGAAATGTGCCGAATGGCGGCCCCAAAGTGATTAATAAATATACTTTTTACTGTTATCTATGGCACAATTAAAGAGATGTTTCCCTTTCTTCCTGTCCTGCTGACAATATTTTACCAGACAGGAAGTGAGGGGAACTATCCAACAAAAACAGAGAAAATAAAAACACTTTTTTAGTAGAGTAGGCGGAAGGATATAAACCCTGAGGCCTCGTACACAGGACCGAGAAACTCGACGGGCGAAACACATCGTTTTGCTTGTCGAGTTCCTTGTGAAGCCGTCGAGAAACTCGACAAGCCAATTTTCTCCATTCCCGTCAAGGAAATAGAGAACATGCTTTCTTTTTGGCTCGTCGAGTTTCTCGACAGTTTCCTCAACGAAAATGTACACACGAGCGGTTTCCTCTGGAAAAAAATATCTCCCAGCAAGTTTCTTGCTGTTTTTTGTCGTGTGTACGAGGCCTGATAGATTTGCATTGATGCTGCTTCTGTCCCTAATAAGTAAGGGGAAATATTTCTAATTGAGTCCTAAATAGAGGTAAAAATCAGACAAAAAAAACTGTGTTGGCTTTGTAAAAAGTTGTAGTTGAATTACATTATTTAAATTTGCCTGGAGTTAAGAATTAAACATTCAGAGCACATAGAAGTGATTTTTTTAGTTATAGTAGTATTCTGGTAGGCTTATCACTTGTTGGTCTCTTATCTCTCTTGGGAACTTGCGTAGATTCCAATGTAATTTTGCCATATCTTGGAGTGTCAGAATTTTACAACCCATCCAGGTTTCTATTTTTGTAGTTTCCATAATATAAAAAAAATCACATTTTAGAATAGTATACCTTGTAGTGGATGTAGAAAAACAGGAGTGGGTGGGGGCAGGGGAATATTTGCTGAAGCTAACCCTATATCGTTCCCACCCAAGGAATTAATGGACTATCTTGGTACTGATAAAAAACAGTACTAACAGGGTGATATACTACTCCATCCAGGTCTGGATGGAGTAGTATATCACCCTTAACATATGTGTTCCATGCTGCTGTTTTATTATTTTTTAGATTGAGAATCTATACATCGTACACTCCTCTGGCCCCTGATGATGGTCTTCTGCTTCCCCAAAAGACCAGAAACGCGTCGGGCATCCTCCACCGTCCCTTGGAGAGTGTTTTTTAATTACATGTTGTATAATACACTGCATTTGTGTTGTTAAACCCCTCCCCTTTTTCTTTTGACACTTGGTGCACTTTCATCCCTGGTGTTGTCTATTTTGCATATAATTTTGCAACTGTTGTTGTGTACATATACCTTGATCATCAAGGTTTACTTGTCAACAAGCATGAACCATATCTTGTTTGGTCCATTTATTAAACGTTTTCTAATTTTGAGTTTGGCCTTAAAAGTCCTTTTTTTGAGGGTATTTCTCTTTCTTTTTTATACATACCAGGGATGTGGCCATCCTCATATATTATGGATCCATGAACTCCTTTCTTTACAAGGGCATCAGAAAAAGTCCTGCCAGCAGCTTCTTTGAAACGCACCACCGGCAAAACGCTATAGCGGAAGTTTGAGGGCGGTTTTAACCCTTTTTTGGCCGCTAGCGGGGGTTAAAAGCACCCCACTAGCCGCCGAAATGTACCGAAAATCCGACGGTAAAGCGCCGCTAAAAATAGTGGCGTTTTACCGCCGACGCTCAGGGAGGCACAGTGTGAAAGGGCTCTTAATCAAAGTTTAGGAATTAGTATTTTTGTTGGCTCTTGACAAGTCAAGGTTTAATTGGTAATAGGAGATGAGCTCATTAGTCTGTTGCTTCTCCTTTACTGTCCATATGAGGTATGTACTGTGTGGTGGGGTTTTGTAAACATCAGGCTTGGAAAGAGAAAAAGCACACACTTCTTGGCAAGATAGCCAGCTCTGGATTTTAGCGTAACGTAATGGTATATTTAAAGGGTTTAAATAAACAAACAGGTTTACAGGCATACCCCACTTTTAAGTACACAATGGGACCAGAGCATGTATGTAAAACGAAAATGTACTTAAAGTGAAACAATACATTTTTTCACTTCTAGGGTGTAGTGGGGGGTCAGGAGGTCTCAGGGGGTGTCAGGGGCACACTGGAACAGGGCGGGCTATGCTCTCTGAGCTTCAGGTCCTTCTACTGCGACTGCAAAATGTCTGTACAGTACTTGTAAGGCACTTTACATACACTCGCAGGTATGTCCTTACTCGCGAGTGTATGTAAAGTGAGTGTACTTAAAGCGGGGTATGCCTGTATACTGCTCTGTGCAATTAAATTTCAAATAGCTGCCCCAAACCTCTTTCTTGGATCCCCTGCTGGCACTCCTGGCACTCCTGGCACCTTCTCTTCTTGGAGCTGCTTCCTATAGTGGCACACATCTGTGGGCTTGATCCTAAGCCGCCTGCGCCCATAGACACGCAGAGCTTAGCCCAGCCCCGCTCCCTTGTCACAGGTTTTGGCAGCAGTGGCAGCCAATGTCTCTTGCTGCCTCAGCAAAGCCTGTGAGAACAGGAAGAGAAGGGCACTGGGCCAGAAGTGATGACTCAGGTAGGTATAGGGGGAGGTGAGAGAACCATACTGTTACCTAAACATTTTTACCTTAGTGCAAGGAGGAATGCATTAAGGTAAACATTGTTTAGGCTTTAGAACCCCTTTAAACCATAGACGTAATAACACATAATAGATATCTAGATAGAATGGATTATTCTGACACTGTTGCAAAACAAGATTTCAGGCTTGTCAAAGTGTATTTTTAAGCTTGTGATGTCCTCACATTTTGACGTTCTGAAGAGCATCAAATTAAGATCATACAGTAGATGTAAAAGTTTGAAGAAGATAACCAGAGAAAAGCTTAAAATAGCATTCCTTTATCCTGTATACTGAAATCCTATGAGATCTCAACTGGAACACAGAATGTTGTTTAACCACTTCAATACCAGGCACTTTTACCCCCTTCTTGCTCAGGCCAATTTTCAGCTTTCAGCTCTGTCACACTTTGAATCACAATTGCGCGGTCATGCTACACTGTACCCAAACAACATTTTTATCATTTTGTTCACACAAATAGAGCTTTCTTTTGGTGGTATTTAATGACCACTGGATTTTTTTTTTTTGCTAAATATTTTAAATAAGACAGAACATTTGGAAAACAATACTGTCACTGGTGCATACAGCATCATCATAAAACTTGTGTGGCGGTGATCAGGGATACTGACAAGTGGTATTTTTTTCATATTTATTCATATTTTTCACGATTTTATTTTTTTAACACACTTTGACCAGAGTAATATAATATTACCATAGTAACATTGTACTACTCTGGGGAAGTGATCAGTATTTTTTAGGTTTTTTTTTTTAACACATTTTGTTTGCATATAGCAATGAATTCCATTGCTATTTGCAAGCATTTTACTGAATGAAATGTATTCATTCAATGTGTTTTGTTGTATTTAACTGTGATTGGCCACAGCTAATCACATGGCACAGATGTGTCGTGATTGGCCCGATCTGTACCATGCGATCACTGTGACCAATCACAGTTAAATAGCAGGCAACACAACTGTATACAATGTATGTCTTGAAAGCCTCTGTTTACAACTATCATGTGACCTGCTGTGATTGGTTACAACAGTCACATGGTACGGCAGCGGACCGATACAGTGATCAGTTATTGGATGTGTCTGCTGGACGCAGGCGGAGACAGATTGTGACGCTGCATGGCTGTGCGGTGCAATCCGGGAGGACGTCATATGACGTCTACCCAGAGTGACAAAATGATTGTGCAGGCATCATCCGCCCATAGGCAGGGCAGAAACAGGTTAATGGTGTCTGAGACGTGGGTGTCCTTGTAAGTGTAAACGGGGTCCTGATCATGGCACCTTTAGGAGTGCCTAAGAATTTTAATAACCTTATGTGTTTTATTATTTGCAAATCAACAGTTTTCTATAAAAAAAAATATTAGACCTGTGAAAATGTGGAGTGCAGGACAGTCAGTTCACTCACATTTCCTTTGTTCTTGCAGTCCATCCGAGAAGTGACAGGATATGTCCTTGTGGCTCTTAACCAGTTTGAATATCTCCCACTTGAAAATCTGCGCATCATTCGTGGAACCAAACTGTACGAGGATCGTTACGGACTGTTCATCTTCCTGAACTACTTAAAGGATGGAAAATACGGACTTCGTGAGCTTGGACTGAGAAACTTGACAGGTGAGTTGCGTGTATTCTTTATGCATAGATTGAAATATTTGAGACTTTCAGCACAACACGCACTGTTTGATACTGTTTATTAACATGTAATTCTTATTGTAGAAGGAAGGACTCCCGCACTGTCTGTGAACTAAGCTAGGGGGCACTGCTGCAGACACCTGGTGATCTGTCCTAACCAGAAAAAAAGTATCAATGAATAAATAGTGATGTCTGTGCTGTGTGATACAAAGGAAGAAAAACAAATGTGTATAAAGAATGTGACTGATGGACACATTAAAGGAGTTCTCTAAGCTAAAACTTTTAACCCCCGCTGTGCCCGGGCTGTAAAACTATACAAAATAAACTTTCACTTACCTGCCTACGATCCCCCGTTGTTCCGTTATCGCCGCCCGTGCTCCGGTTCCTGTCAGCTTCCTCTTCCTGCGGGTCGGTGACTCACCGTGCGCTCAGCCTATCAGCGGCCGCAGCAATGTCCCGCCGCGGCCGCTGCTAGGCTGAGCGCACGGTGAGTCACCGACCCGCAGGAAGAGGAAGCTGACAGGAACCGGAGCACGGGCGGCGATAACGGAACAACGGGGGATCGTAGGCAGGTAAGTGAAAGTTTATTTTGTATAGTTTTACAGCCCGGGCACAGCGGGGGTTAAAAGTTTTAGCTTAGAGAACTCCTTTAAGTAAATACTAAAATGTAAAGCACAATATAAACAATGCGTGATCAAATAACATCCAAAACTTCAGCAAACAATAATTGAATCATGCGTGAATCATATACATTAAATCCAAGGTGAATCACATGTATATATATATATACATATAGGCCAAGAATTGGCAGAAAGCAAAAACTGAATAGCATGAACTAAACAAAAAGTCTATATGTGGTGATTCCAGCACCAAACACACAGTGTTGAAAGAAGGAAAAACATGAAAGCTTCAGTGTGAACACCTCTTGTGTCTCCTAGCAGCTCACCTCACCACTGTTGCACTGACAGCTTATCAATCCTCAGATGTATACAAAGTGGATGGTTGTAGCAATGTGGTAATCCTATATGTAGCTGAGAGGACTCGGTACCAGATGTTGCATGTGGGAAGACAACAAGAGGATGTGACAATGAAAATAAAAGAAGGGAGACACATTACATAACCCCACAAAAAGTGAACACTTTTATTGATAAGAACAAAGTAAAAAAAACTCACATAAAAAACGAATCTGCGGTGTGTAACATCCACGAGCGCCGAGCTCATCTCCTGCCATCAGATAGTGATTAACCCAGTGCTCCAATCCTGACGCTTATCGTCACATCACGTGACTTCATCAGGGTTTTTTGCGGGGTTATGCGATGTGTCTCCCTTCTTTTATTTTCATTGCCACATCTTCTGAGTAACCATCCAATGCGATCGAGAGGCAAGGAGGATTAAGAAGTGACACACAGAGGTCTTACGAACTCGGTGTTTGTGGAGATACGCCCACGACCACTTTGTATGAGTGAGTAAATCACTGTATGACCTATCTTTGCCCCATTATTGGTACTATAGAGTCACGCTATATATACCCTCTTGTTGTCTTCCCACATGTAACATCTGGTACCGAGTCCTCTCAGCTACATATAGGTTCACCACATTGCTACAACCATCCACTTTGTATACATCTGAGGATTGATAAGCTGTCAGTGCAACAGCGGTGAGGTGAGCTGCTAGGAGACACAAGAGGTGTTCACACTGAAGCTTTTAAGTTTTCCTTCTTTCAACACTGTGTGTTTGGTGCTGGGATCACCATATAGAGACTTTGGCCCGGATTCACATACATCAGCTCATATTTATGCCGCAGTAGCGTATCTCTTTTACGCTACGCCGGCGCAGTGCACAGATGCAAGCACAGTATTCAGGAAGGGTTTCCTCGGCGTAAGCCAGCGTAGGTGGAAGTGAGCGTGAGCCATGCTAATGAGGCGTGACCCCATGCAAATGATGGGCCAAGCGCCATAGAAGTACTTAAAACGAACGGCGCATGCGACGTCCCGTGGACGCATCCCAGTGCACATGCGCAGAATCACGTCAGAACTACTCCCTAAGATACGACGGATCACTGCCTACGACGTGAATGTAACCTACGCCCAGCCCTATTTACGTACTATGTAAACAACGTAAAATGTGACGGCTCTGTTCCCTGGTCAATACCTTTGCATGCGTTGCGCCTCCTATATGTGGAAAAACTTTACGCCGGACCTACGACTTACGCAAACCGCGTATATTATGCGCGGGCGCAACTACGTTCGTTAATCTGCGTATCTCCCTCATTTGCATATGTCCATAGAAAATCAATGGGAGCGGAAAATGCGCCCAGCATAAATATGTGCCCACGATACGACGGCGTAGGCAAGTTACGTCGGTCGTTGGAAGCCTATTTTTAGGCGTATCTCAGATTGTGGGCACAGCGCACAGATACGACGGGGCATAGTTAGACTTACGCGGCGTATCTCGAGATACATCGGCGTAAGTGCTTTGTGAATCCGGGCCTTTTTGTTTAGTTCATGCTATTCTCAGTTTTTTGCTTTCTGCCAATTCTTGGCTCTTATTTATATATATATATATATATATATATAATATATAATATATATAATATATATATAATATATGTAATTCACCTTGGATTTATTGTATATGATTCACGTATGATTTAATTATTGTTTGCTTTAATTATTGTTTGCTGAAGTTTTGGATGTTATTTGATCACACATTGTTTATATTGTGCTTTACATTTTAGTATTCACTTAACGTGCCCATCAGTCACATTCTTTATACACATTTGTTTTCCTTCCTTTGTATCACACAGCGCAGACATCACCATGTAATTCTTATTATCATGAAGATTTTAAACACTTGATTTGTATCAGTTACATTTTAATAATATTCAGAGGCCATTTTCTGATCGTCTGGTTACTAAACTACGGTAAACTCGATAATAGTATATATATAACAGTGGGGTTGATTTACTAAAACTGGAGAGTGCAAAATCTGATGCAGCTCTGCATAAAGACCAATCGGCTTCCAGTTTTTTTGTCAAAGCCTAACCACTTATGGACCGCCCGCCGCAGGAATACGTCGCTACTTTGAAGAGGAATACTGTTGTTATGGTAGCAGCTAGCTGCCATAACACTGGTACCCTCTTCAAGAGTGGGCGGCCTTTTTTCATATAAAAGTGGTTTCTGCGGCAGATACTCTGTTTTCCGGTGTCCTCCGCCGCTTACCGGAGCGGTCGTCACTTCCACCCTAACAGGCCAGATTTTAAGTATTACCTTGGGGAGATGCAGACTAGAATGCTGCAATCACTGAGCAGAAAATTTTATCACCTGTGATATATTTCAGTTATCTTGCAAACCTGGCCTGTTAGTGGATCCTGAGTACAGGAGTTGAGAACCACTGCTTTATTGGGAGACATACAACAATACTTAACCTGAGGTTTTAATTATTCTCTGCTTTATCCAAAATGTAAAAAAAAAGTTTGAATTTAGATGCATTTTGATGAAAAGTTTTGTACTATTTATGTTTTTGTTTGCCCATACTGTGCATAGATTACATAATATATTACCAATTTGTACTCCCGGGTTTCAATATTTTCATTGCAACTGTTTTCTTTTAGTGGTGATGCTAATTGAAAGCAAAACTTCAGCTATCTTTAACATCCCCCCAGGCATACTATATATATTGAAGGATTAAAGCAATGCCTTTTGACAAACTGTGCATGCTCCTGTTCTGGTCTAAATTTTTTAACATGAGAGTCCAATGGGAGTTTCCACAGAGACTAAAGTCATCAATCCAATAGTTTTGTTTTAAAATAGAATAGCGTGTCCCATCGTCCTTTAGTACTCTGGGGTTGTTGGATGCATGCTTAAAGCATGCTGAGTAAAAATAATGTGTGATGATAAATGTATTAATCATATCTGAGTAGCCAAATATACTATTAAAAGCTATTGGTTGCTGTATACAGTGCTTGTGTTGTAAAATAACCCCTAAATTTTACTATTGGTACGTACTGTAGATAGAATTACAAGTTCTCAAAGTATATTTTGAATTATTCTGTTAAAGGGAAAATATAGTGGATTTTCTGTGATCACGTAATTAGAGTAAATTGTGCAGAAGTTTACCTTAACCACTTAAGGACCGCTGCACGACTATGTACGTCCTGAATTTGAAGAAGGATATCTCGGTAATGGCAGCAGCTGCGGCCACAACCGAGGTATCCATCTCTTCAGGCGGCGGTCATGTCAACGATAATGGTGGTCTCTGTGGCGGATTCGCCGCAAGATCAACGTCTTCGGCGGCGGGAGAGGGGCCCCCCTCCTGCTGTTCTCCCGCACCCTCCACCACTTACCGGAGCCATCTGTAGCGGCGGAGGCGATCGGGTCCTATATGGGCTGGGTATGGATACTAGTGAGGGCAAGATGGCCCCCCCACCCATCTCCATACCATAGCAGGGCGGAAGCAACGTCAAAATGTCACTTCCGCTCATACGTCTTAAAGGGCCATTTTGTTTTTGTAATCTTTTTCAATTTATTTATTTTTATTTTTTATTGCATATCAGTGTAAATATGAGATTTTGACCCCAGATCTCATATTTAAGAGGATCTGTCATGCTTTTTTCTATTACAAGGGATGTTTACATTGCAATAGGAATAAAAGTGACCCAATTTGTTTTTAAAGCGCCTCGTCCCGACGAGCTCACGCGCAGAAGTGGGGTATGCCTGTAACCTGTCAGGACATAACAGGAAGTGGAAAGGAAATCTCCATAAAGGAAGTAAAATCTCCTTTTTCAAGATTTTCAGTGCGGTTGAAAATGATCATCAAGACAGAGAGTGTGAATCTCTCCAGAGGTGGCAATACAATTCTGATAGGGGATCTAATCTTTCCCCACCCCAAAATAAAAAAAAAAGGTTTTGACATAGGATACAGTTGATAACTACAGTAAAACCTTGGATTGCGAGCATAATTCGTTCCAGAAACGTGCTTGTAATCGAAAGCACTTGTATATCAAAGCATTTTTTTTACAGGGTATAAAAGAGAAGAGAGGCACCTCTAAGTGTAGCAATAAGTTGCTACATGTTGTACCTTCATTAATTGTAACCATATTGCTACACTTGGAGGCTCCTCTCTTCTTTTTTATACTCAGTTGTGACATGACGCTACTCTTATATCAAGATATCGCTTGTATATCAAGGCAAAATGTATTAAAACATTTTGCTTGTCTTGCAAAACGCTCTCAAACCAAGTTACTCTCAAACCAAGGTTTTACTGTATAGAGAAAAGATATCAGCCAAACAATAAACTATTTGCTATGGGTCAGCCGATTCAGAGATTTGTAAGAAGAAGCTGTAAAGCATAATCATAGTGTAGTACCGCAAAGCAAAAATCAGTCTGTATACATAAGAACAGTGGGCCAGATTCACAGAACAGATACGACGGCCTATCTCCTGATACACCGTTGTATCTGTTGTTCTATCTATGCGGCTGATTCATAGAATCAGTTCCGCATAGATAGCCCTAAGATCCGACAGGTGTAATTGACTTACACTGTCGGATCTTAGGATGCAATACTTCGGCCGCCGCTGGGGGGAGTTTGCGTCGTATTCCAGCGTCGGGTATGCAAATTAGCAGTTACGGCGATCCACAAAGGTTTTTCCCGCCGTTACGTTGGCGCAAGTCTTAGTTTCCCGTCGCAAAATTAGGGGTACTTTAACATGGTGTAAAATTACTCCACCGTGTTAAAGTATGCCCGTCGTTCCCGCGCCGCTTTTGAATTTTTTTTCCCGGCGTAAGTACGTTACGCATGTCGCGATTCACAAACACGTCGCGCCGCCGTAATTTCGCGCGAAGTACGTCAGGAAAATTGTGAACGGAGCATGCGCAGTACGTCTGGCGCGGGAGCGCGCCTAATTTAAATGGTACCCGCCCCATTTGAATTGGGCGGGCTTGCGCCGGACCTGTTTACGATACACCGCCGCAAGTTTACAGGTAAGTGCTTTGTGGATCGGGCACTAACACTGAAAACTTGCAACGGTGTAACGTAAACGGGTTATGTTACACGGCCGCAATTCTATGTGAATCTGGCCCAGTATACTTGATAAAGAAAAAAAAAAGGTTTATAAACCCACATACCATTATTTACATCAAACAGATATGTTTTATATCTAACAAACAATGAAAAGATTATACATTCTTTCCTTTTTTTCTATTTTTTAGAAAAGGCAGATTACATGTTATGAAAATGAAAATGTCTTGATTATTCCTGTTTAGTGATGTACTGTCCTGCTTGTACTGCAGCCCATATGCTGTTCGTTAATAAACCTGATGGCGGTAGTGAGGAACTGTTTAACAATACACCAATGCTGGTTAATAGAAAATTTGCTAATGGTGCGACTTTACAATGTACCAGTGTACAGGCCAGCAACAAAGCCATTATCAAGTGGCCGCATTGCATCATGGAGGCTCATTTTAAGAGCAACTTATGGTACTTCAGATTACTTATAAAACAAGTCCTAATGCAAATAAGCAGGGGTTGCATTTTATAAAAATGTATTTCTCTAGGATCCCAGTGACCAGCTTTGTTCCAGTAATATATAACATTATGTAATAACGTCTATGTATTTGTAAGTACACAGCATAGTGGTAACCTTTTTAAAAGTCATTTAAAAGTCCATTTATTTCAGTGATATGGGTGCATTTTATAAGGATTTTTTATTTATTTTTTAAAGTTGGGTTTAAAAGTAAGAAATTTAACATTCATTGGTTCAAAAGAAATGTATTAAAAAAAAATGAACACAAACTTGCATTACAAATGTACCTTGAGCCCAGTCACATCGTGTAATTCCTGTGCATTGGGGCTCATTGCGGCATGCTGCAACGCAAAAATGAATTCAAAAGGAAAATGCTGCAATGCAAAAATGATGCGGCTTGCATTTTTAGCAGCACACTTAACAGGTCGCTGTGCCATGTGCGACAGTGTGTTGTGTTTTGCATGAAGGGTCAATGTGATGTGTATAGTGCAGTAGTGCAGGAGGACAAATGCCAGGGTAAAAATCAGGGTAAAACTGTTTTTATATAATTGTGCAATCCTGTTTGATTTGCAGTGCTTTGCAAAAAGAATTATTCTCAAATGACAGTTTAGTTCTACTTTATGTATAAAATAGTGGATAACATGAAGACACAAAGCTGTATTTGGAAATCAGAGATGAATTCCAAGCAAGTAGCAAAATGCGTAGTTGAAAAATGCATATGGGGCTATTTTACCACCTAAGGGATCTGTAATTCTGTCCAGCCAATACAGTGATTCAGACAGGCATGTACTGGCCATCGGGACTACCGGGAGTTTCCCTGTGGGCCGATGGCTCAGTGGGCCGGTCAGGTGCAGTCCTCTAGCCGCTCCTCACTGACTTCCTCTCTCACCTATCACTTGTCACTTATTACATGACTGGAGGAAGAAGAGAAGCTGCCTTCAGAACTGAGTACACGTGGGAGGAGAGGGGGGACACTCTGATGTAAGGAGGCTGCTGATGGGGACCCTTTTAATGTAAGGAAGCTTCTGATGGAGACACTCTGATGTAAGGGGCTGCTGATGGAGACACTCTGATGTAAGGGGCTGCTGATGGGGACACTCAAAATTTAAGTGGGCCAGTCCAGCCCTCAATTCAGACACCCTTACCAGACAGCTTGGTCAAAGACACATTTCCAATCTCCCAATTGGACAGTGAATGAGCAGTAAATGAGCAGCAGTAATGAGTCATCACAATGCTTACTTTACTCTTGCCTTCTGTCAGTGGGGTTGATTTAATAAAGGCAAATAAGCTGTGCACTTTGCAAGTGCAGATGCGGTAAAGCTTAGTGAATGAAGAGAAACTCTGCTGATATCCATCATCCAACCAGGTACATGAAAACAATTCAGTTTTGTCTTTACTTTCCTTGAGTGTGATTGAGTATTCATTGCAAAGTGAAGCTTTACCTCATTTACTAAGCTCTGGAGAAACTGCACTTGCAGAGTACAACTGCACTTGCAAAGTGCACAGTTTATTTGTCTTTAGCAAATCAACTCCAATGTGTTCCCAAATGCAGTGCAGAAGAAGGATCTAACTCATAGGGGTTGATTTACTAAAGGCAAATGGACTGTGCATCCTGAAACTGCAGTTGCTTCAGAGCTTAGTAAATGAGGTAAAGCTACCTTACAAAGAATACCCAATTACATGCAAGAAACCCCCCCCCCAAAAAAAAAAGAATTTTTGCTTGCACATAAAGCAAAGCTATTGTTTTCTATGTGTCCTAGCGTTGACCGGGGTTCTTCAAATGCAGAAAAATGCTAGTCACTATGGGGTAGACTTACTAAATGCAAATAAACTGCAAGTGTAGTTACTCCGGAATTTAGTAAATGAGCAGAAGCTCTGCTGACTTCCATCATCCAATCACGTGCAGGCAAAACTGCCATTCTTTTTTAAGTTCCTTTTATGTGTTTGGGTCTTCTTTGCAAAGTGAAGCTTTACCTCATTTACTAAGCTCTGGAGCAACTGCACTTTCAGAGTCTAACTGGACTTTGTGAAATACACAGTCTATTTGCGTTTAGTAATTCAACCCGTATATGTGAATGGGCCCTTAGTCTGAAAACTGATGTGCATGTCATCGCATATGTTTAATATTCAGAAATATTCAGATACTTTATTTACTTACTTATATACTTTAATATATTTAGACTTCCTTTTACACTTGTGTGTTGTGGAATGCAATCAGGCAGGCCCTTGTACTACATGGTTTTGGTAAACCTGAAGAGAAAACCAGCAGGAAAACTGATAGTGTGTATGGGGCTTAATACACAGCACACTGTGTGCTGCATTGGTGTGCCAATGGGTGAATTTGGTAAGTTAAAGTAGGTGCCAACAAACCTGTGCTTCAACTCACATACCATGTGCTGCATTAAAAAAAATCCACACGTTCCATTTTTTTTTCTATTAGCGCTTACATGTGAACAAGATGTTGTACAATATTATATGTGTGGTACCACACACACCGGTTTAAAAGTGATCTCAGTGATTTTTTTTTTAATAAGTACATAAAAATGTACTAGTGTTTTTTCTATATCTATCTGGATATCATCTTTAAATTAAACATAAAATATCGAAATTTCTGTAAACAAAATTATAAAAAAAATGGAAGCTTTTGTATGTTTATTTGTGAATAGTATTAATGTGTCTTTTGCATAAAATGATTTATGAGATTTTAGACTTTCTTTGACATTTAATAGTACAGGACAGAAACTTACTCTCTTTCTTCAGTACCATTCCACTTTTTAGGTAGCTGTATCTTGCAAACAAAATACATTTTATAAATGATCCGAGCAAACATTTTTGTGACAGCAGAAAAGGGGAAGGGAAATGGCACTTAAACAGTAACTTTTAACTAATTTTAACCATTATACTCTGATAGCTACCAGCACACAGAAACTCAATAGCCAGTATAGATTTGTCCTTTGGTTCTTGTATTGGCACATGAGTTGCTATAGACTTCACATTGATATTTGATATTCTCGAAATTGACTGCTACCCGAAGCACTTTTACTTTTTTCATGTAATAATGCTCAGTGGGACTTGGAATAGGATTTGACAGCCAGCAACTGATGGCACCAAAGGATTTTACTGGATATATTGTACCAAAACATGTCTCAATGTTAACTGCTTGTTATACTTTATGTGTAGAGCAGGTTAACAAAAATTATTTTATGGTGGATTTGCAGCAGAATTCAGAGTGATATACTAAAATAGCCCACAAACATGGACTCACTTTAAACATCTAGTCACATTAAAGAGAATTTTTCAAACATATTACGTCCCAACTGGTAGGACGATTGATATGATCAGGATGTCACTGGAAAAGCATCAATATTGCTCTTTTAGTAAGTCACCCCTTTATTGTCTTAGTTTGTTTTTTGTGAATTTATTCATTAAACTCAGAAAGGAAGCAAAAGGAGGTGCAAGCATGGCTTAGAGCAGGGGTGCCTAACCAGTGGCCCATTGAACCTTCTGATGTTTCCCGCGACCTCCTGTTTTGGGAAGGCGGATCAGCAAGCCCAGATCGGGGGTTGCCGACCCTCTATCCCAGAGCATCAGTGTGCGGGGGGAGCAAAGTGATACCAAATGCACTCTGCCATGGACAGCAACAGCCAGTGATACTAGAATAGAAGCCTGTTATTAAAGGCAAGTATAGTACTAAAATCACAATGTATATGTGGATGTATCTGCGGGTTACCTGTACTGTGCCATATAATTCTGTTATTAGCTGCGGGTTTGGTGCACTTTCAGAAAGTGCACTACACCTGCAGGACATACTAGAAGTCTTTGGCAAAGTGCAGCTAACCTGCAGGAAAGCCACAGGTGCACTGCGTTGCACCCACGGTGTGGGTAAACCAGGGCCAGATTAAGAACATCATGGGCCTGGTGCTGAGGATTTTGGTGGGGCCTTTTAGGCTGCATTCACACCTCCGTGACAAGTAACGCCGCGTACGCGGCGTATTTTGCCGCGAATAGTGTAACTTTTTTTTACAAATCCTTCCTATTGCTTTGTATGGCCGAACGCCAATGTCGCCTGAAAAAAAGGGTCCGGGACTTTTTTTCATGCCGCAGGTGTACGGCGTCTATGAGATGTGAACCATCTCATAGACAGCAATGGGAATTCTCCCCTCCAGCGGCACGAGCGGCCGGCGTTGGGCGTTTTGTCGCGGAGGTGTGAATGGGGTGTAATAAATAATAAATAAATGCGTGGGAATGACATGAACGCAGCCCAGCCAAGGCAAGTGACCAAAGGCACAGAACCCAGAAGGAAGACCGGGTGAAGATGGAAGTGCCCGGGCCCCGCCTGATTCATCGCAGCGCAGCACTGGAGGGCTCAGTCTGAAAATTGAAGTGTACACTAATGTGCTAATATGCTGTGCATACTTGTACGTTGTGGCATAACCTACCCCAGGGCCTCTAAAAAGTAGTAATGTCAGGAAAGTTTACTACTAGTGTTGCTCACGAATATTCGCATTGCGAATATTCGACTCGAATATAGCATATTCGAGAAATCGCGCTATATTTCGAAATTCGCGGTGAATATTCGCAATTCCGAATATTCGATTTTTTACAATTTTTTTTTTTAATCAGATCACATCCTAGATATCTCCATCGACGTCTAAAAGCATTGCTGGTATCATTAGAGACCCTGGGCCGAGTAGCTGAAGCGTTCATTGAATTTTCCAGAAAGATCGCAATGCGATTATTCGGCAAACGCAATATCGCGCGATTATTTTCCTCGCCCCGATCTTCCGCATCAGAGCGATTTTTACAGTTTCATTTTTAAAACAGATCACATCCTAGTGATCTCCATAGACGTCTGAAAGCATTGCTGGTATGATTAGAGCCATTGGGCCGAGTAGCTGAAGCGATCATTTTATATTGCCGAATATTCGCAATGCGAATATTCGGCAATAGGAATATTGCGCGATTATTTGCTCCGCCCTTTTGCATCAGAGCCAATCAGAGTTCTCCTTCCACACTCGTCACAGGTTAGCAACCAATAGGAACCTGCCTGCATGGACATTATATAAGCTCACTCCCAGCACCATTTCATTGCAGATTCAGAAGCTTGCTATAGAGTGTGGAGGCTGTTTCTGTGTTCCTGGTTTCCTGGTTTCCTGTGTCTTTGTTCTTGATTGATTTAGATCATCACCAGCATTGCTATTTAGTGATTCCAGTGGATCTTTTCCAGTATATCAACTGCTTTTTTCAAAGCAATAGACCCAAGAGCTTTTTTCAAAGCTACGTTTTGTGCTGTTTTGTGCTGTTTTTTTCATTTGTGTTACTGTTTGATCCTGCAATCCTCCCTGTTCAGTTATATTTGCAAGAGATTTCAGAACACATTTTGCTGAGCTTTATAAAAGAGCTTTTCTAAAAGCTAAGTTTTGTTCATCTTGTGTTACTGTTAGATCTTGCAGGTTCGCTGTTCAGTGATATTTGATAGGCATCTCAGTTCAAATTTTGTTTAGTTTTCCCTAAAGAGCTTTTATAAAAGCTAAGTTTTGTGTTCAGTTTAGTTAAATTTTGTGTAGTAAGTGTACACACTGTTAGTGTACATTTATTTCATCTAGCTTAGCTTAGTGTGTGTTTAGTGTCTGTGTTTTGTGTTTAAAAAAAAAAAAAAAAAAAAAAAGTTAGTGTTTGTTTAGTGCTTTTTTTTTTTTCTTTAATTTTGTAGTCCTTGTCTGGTGTACTACTTTTCTTATAGTTTAGTAGCTGTCTGTGTACGTCTTTGTCTGCGTGCCTGTCTTGTAAAAAATACACAAAAACACATTTTGTTCACATTTTCCCCCCCCAATAAAGTTTAACCCCCCCACACACATATCAGCAATTATGAGCGGCATCCGTGGCCGTGGCAGTAGGGGTAGGGGAGTTACTCCCAGTGCTGGATCGCTGCCAGCACGGGGTACCTCTCGTGCCCCTACTAGTGGTAGAGGATCGGGTGCAAGGGGAGTACGCCTGATCCGGGAGTTCTTCCCATCGGGCAGCCGCCCGATATTGCCATCTCAGGCTCAAGTAGTGGTGGACTACATGGGGCACAGCAGTGCCACTGAGTCGTCGGTCCCGACTCACAGTAGTACCACCATTACACCGTTGCCTGTACTACCCCCCCCCAGCCCCCAAGAGTCCAGCATCTTACTGTTCGACAGCGACAGTGAGAGGGATCTCTTGGGGGAGGCCATGCATCAGGCAGACCTCCAGCTCTGTCCTGATGGTCAGGACCTTTTTGAAGGGATGGATGAGGAGGATGGGATACCTGCTGGCAGTATCCCAGAGACATCCCTTCAAACTGGTGCTGCTGTTTTGGTGCAGGAAACAGCAGCACCTAGTCAGACCCAGGCGTGGGTGAGGGGACAGCGGAGCCAGGCTAGAGGCTCCATGTCACGTGGTTCCCTCAGACCAACACATCTCAGCCCTTGGTCTGACATCTCTGGGGGCGAAGAGGGTGACCCATCATGGTTGCCATCTGACGCGTCGGCTCACTACGTCAGTGACGACGGGGAAGGTAGGCACCCTGGTGAAACGGTGCGCCAGGTCACCACCAGGGAGACCATCGTCAGGGTCTCCACTGGTGATGGCAGCAGGAGGTGTCAGGAGGAGGAGCAGCAGCAGCAGCAGCAGGCAGCTCCACCTGTGCGCACCGAATCCCAGCAGGTGCAAGTAAGTGTCACCCCATCTGACAGGAGGGCGGTGCTGAAGTCACCTGTCTGGAATTTCTTTACCCTGGTGGCAGACAACCCTACCGTGGCCATCTGCCGGATTTGTAAAGTGAGGGTGAAGAGAGGGAAGTGTTTGGCTCGGGTGGGTACCACAGCCCTGAACCAGCACCTGAGGATAAACCACTGGGCGTTGTATGACGAGATGAAGCGTGGTGGTGGTAGCAGCGCCACCACCACAAGTGAGCAGGGTACAGCAGCCCCTGCCACATCTTCATCTGTTTCCAGCAGGTCATGCCCCCCCGCTCCCTCTAGTAGAGGTACTGGTACCGGCAGCCAGACCTCTACTTCCACAGCACCCTCCACGTCTGTGTCCCGCACTGCCGTCCGGCGCCAGGCGTCGATTTCAGACGCCTTTGACCGCACCACTCCCTTCCCCCCTGGAGACCGACGTGTGCGTTCCCTCAATGGGCTCCTGGCAAGGGTTATTGCCCAACATCTGCTGCCCTTCAACATAGTTGACAGCAACCCCTTCAGGCAGATGTTGGAGCAGGCCCAACCCCAATGGCGTGTCCCCAGCCGCCATTTCTTTGCCAGGACTGGTGTCCCTGCCCTACACCAGCACATTGTGCAGAATGTAACCCTGTCGCTGGATCACGCTGTCAGCGACAGGGTTCATCTGACAATGGATGGCTGGACCAGCAGGCATGGGCAGGGACGCTACATCAGCTTCACGGCCCATTGGGTTTCCCTCCGAGGCGTCGGTGAGGGATCGTCGGCAACCGATCTTGTGGTGCCGCCCCGGGGTGTCCAGGGGAGAACTGCTGGTCTCCCTCAAGCCACTGTCTCCGCAGCTGCTGAGCCTCCCAGCAAGCGCCCCCGTAGCTACTCAAGTGTGGGGCACGTGCGCTGTCAGGCCGTGCTCCAGCTTGTTAGTTTAGGGGACCGGAGACACACTGCAGAAGAAGTGCTGAAAGCACTTCAAGCTCAGGTCCAGAAGTGGCTGACACCCCGAAGGCTCCAGCCAGGTATGGTTGTCTGCGATAACGGCAGCAACCTACTCGCCGCCCTCCATGCTGGCAGTCTGACGCACGTGCCCTGTCTGGCACATGTCCTCAACCTGGTGGTGCAGAAGTTCCTGCGCACTTATCCAGGGTTGAGTGACATTGTGGCAAAGGCGCGTAGGATTGCCAGCCACTTCAGGCGCTCCCCAACCGCTACCGCGTCCCTGTCCAAATTGCAGCGGAAGTACAATCTGCCCCTTCACAGGCTGATTGTGGACAGTGTGACGCGGTGGAACTCCACCCTCCACATGCTGAAGAGGTTGTGGGAGCAGCAAAGGGCGGTGAGGGAGTACCTGATGGAACTAGGCACTGAGAGGGCTTCACCACAACTCCCTTTCATCGCCTGTGCGCAGTGGGGGCAGATAAACCAGGTCTGCCAAGTGTTGTCCTCCTTCGAGCAGGCGACCAAGATGGTCAGCAGTGAGCAAATTGGCCTCAATAGCGTGCTGCCAATACTGTTCATGCTGGAGAGGACACTAGATCGCCTGCTCGAGGCTGGGGAGAGTGCCTTGGTGGAGCAGGAGGAGTCAGCAATGCTCCACCGAGACCAGGGCCAGGACCAGGAGGAGGAGGAGGAGGATGATGATGAAGAGGAGGAGGAGGTGGTTGCTGGTGTCGTCCCGGAGTCAGGGCCTGGTCAGGAGGGAGAGCCGGTGTTGGGGGCACCGATAGTCCGGGGGTTGGGCATGTCTGAGTTTGACCAGCAGCGCCTCAGGGAAGAAGAGTCGCACCTCATTCACCTGGCCAGCATTGAGGAGTCACAGCGGGCTGTGCTCTTCCCCATGGCTGCCCACATGCTGAGATGCCTCAGGAGGGACCCCCGGGTTAAGACCATCAAGACGAGGGATGATTTCTGGATGGCCACCCTTTTGGATCCCAGGTGCAAGGGGAAACTGGAGCAGTTCATCCCAGCCAGCCGGAGGCAGCACCGGATGGAGGAACTGCAGGCAGCCATTGTCAGACGGTTGGAGCAGGCAACTCCCCGGCCTCCAGTTGTCCCCCCTCATCTCACCCAGCAGGTGGCTGCACCCAGCTGCAGCCGAGCAGGGGACCTAATGGAAGAGATGAGGATGTTCTTCCAAACCGAGCGACCCAGTACCACCACCAGCAGCAGCAGCAGCAGTCACCACCAGCGGCTGGCCCACATGGTGGCAGACTACATGGCGTCCGTCGGTGCTTCTGACAGTATGAGCACCGACGACCCCATGGAGTACTGGGTTGCCAGATTGGACACCTGCCGCGAGCTCGCTCAGTATGCGCTGGAGTTATTGTCTTGCCCCCCCTCCAGCGTACTATCTGAGCGGACATTCAGCGCGGCAGGTGGGGTGGTCACGGACAAGAGGACCCGTCTGTCCACAGACTCCGTGGACAGACTCACATTCATAAAGATGAATGAGTCCTGGATCGGCGGTGACTTTCTGGCACCCGTCGTCGGTTCAGGGCGCTGAAGGGTCCCTTGCCATGCATTCCCTGATGAAGCCCCGGACCTGATGTATTTACAGTGCTGAATATAACTATTTCAACATCAGAGAAAATCAATGTTAATATTTGGTACAGTAGGCTTTCTTTGCAATTACAGCGGTCAAACATTTCTTGTAGTTTTACACCAGCTTTGCACACACTGGAGGAGGGATTTTGGCCCACTCCTCCACACAGATCTTCTCTACATCAGTCATGTTTCTGGGCTATCGCTGAGAAACACGGAGTTTGAGCTCCCTCCAAAGATTCTCTATTGGGTTTAGGTCTGGAGACTGGCTAGGCCACGCCAGAACCTTGATATGCTCCTTACAGAGCCAATCCTTGGTTATCCTGGCTGTGTGCTTTGGGTCATTCTCATGTTGGAAGACCCAGCCTCGACCCATCTTCAAAGCTCTAACTCAGGGAAGGAGGTTGTTGCCCAAAATCTTGCAATACATGGCCCCGGTCATCCTCTCCTTAATACAGTGCAGTCACCCTGTCCCATGTGCAGAAAAACACCACCAAAGCATGATGCTACCACCCCCATGCTTCACATTAGGGATGGCGTTCTTGGCATGGTACTCATCATTATTCTTCCTCCGAACACGGTTAGTGAAATTATGATCAAAAAATTATATTATAGTCTCATCTGACCACATGATTTTCTCCCATGACTCCTTTGGATCAGTCAAGACAATTATGTCAGCAGTTATTTCACACCCTATATACTCTTATTAAGACTGCTGTACATCATGGCAACTCCTGCCCATGTGATATGACTCTGTATCAACTACTACTGTTAATACTACTACTGCTGCTTCAGCTGCTGCTGCCGCCCAGTCAATACACCTATGTCAGCAGTTGTTTAACACTCTATATACTCTTATTCCTACTGCTGTTCATCATGGCACCTCCTGCCCATGTGATATGACTCTGTATCAACTACTACTGTTAATACTACTGCTGCTTCTGCTGCTGCTGCCCAGTCAATACACCTATGTCAGCAGTTATTTGACACTCTATATACTCCTATTCCTACTGCTGTTCATGATGGCACCTCCTGCCCATGTGATATGACTCTGTATCAACTACTACTGTTAATACTACTGCTGCTGCTTCTGCTGCTGCTGCTGCCCAGTCAAGACACCTATGTCAGCAGTTATTTGACACTCTATATACTCCTATTCCTACTGCTGTTCATCATGGCACCTCCTGCCCATGTGATATGACTCTGTATCAACTACTACTGTTAATACTACTGCTGCTGCTTCTGCTGCTGCTGCTGCCCAGTCAAGACACCTATGTCAGCAGTTATTTGACACTCTATATACTCCTATTCCTACTGCTGTTCATCATGGCACCTCCTGCCCATGTGATATGACTCTGTATCAACTACTACTGTTAATACTACTGCTGCTTCTGCTGCTGCTGCCCAGTCAAGACACCTATGTCAGCACTTATTTCACACTCTATATACTCCTATTCCTACTGCTGTTCATCATGGCACCTCCTGCCCATGTGATATGACTCTGTATCAACTACTACTGTTAATACTACTGCTGCTTCTGCTGCTGCTGCTGCTGCCCAGTCAAGACACCTATGTCAGCAGTTATTTGACACTCTATATACTCCTATTCCTACTGCTGTTCATCATGGCACCTCCTGCCCATGTGATATGACTCTGTATCAACTACTACTGTTAATACTACTGCTGCTTCTGCTGCTGCTGCTGCCCAGTCAAGACACCTATGTCAGCAGTTATTTGACACTCTATATACTCCTATTCCTACTGCTGTTCATCATGGCACCTCCTGCCCATGTGATATGACTCTGTATCAACTACTACTGTTAATACTACTACTGCTGCTTCTGCTGCCCAGTCAAGACACCTATGTCATCAGTTATTTCACACCCTATATACTCTTATTAAGACTGCTGTTCATCATGGCACCTCTTGCCCGAGTGATTTGACACTGTATTGTCAATGTCTACTACTACTATTACAGCTCAGTCAAGACACCTGTGTCCCAATTTTTTGGTACACTATTGACTACTATGACCACTACTGATGCTGTAAAGTATTCCCCAAGTGTTTTTATGCTATGTATTACTATTACCACTACTGCTTGTAAATCATGCCTGTGTGATACTTAGTGGGAATGCTTTAATAAGCATTCCTAGTATGGATACCCGTAAATGTATTAATCTTAATTAGTGTGAATGCTTTAATAAACATTTCCAGTATTGATATCCGTAAATTTAGTAATCTTATTATTCCTTAAGTTTTTTGGTTCTGCGTAACTTCGGCATACTTTCAGCTATTGAGACCATTCAACTGTAAAAATGTTCGTCTCGTTCAGCTAATGATGGGACTTCTTCAAGTTTTTTTCTACTTTTTACACTTTTATAAATTTTAAGCTTTTAGACCCTTTTTTTAAACATTGAAGTCAATGAGAACATCCTTTTCCCCTTTGAATTCACATGCCATGCCAAAAGTTTCAGCTACTTCATACTTTCACTTACAGACACTGAAAAAACTTTAAAGCGGTCACAAAATATTTAGCTATCCGGCTATGACTTTTCAGATCGTTATCGTTTACAATTTTTTGGTGAAAACGCAATTTACGTTTTGCGAATTTTTCACAAAAATGCAATAGGTTATAATGTAATCCTATGGAGGGGATTTAGAGTCTGTCATGTGACCTTAACATTGGAGATCTTTGTAATTAAAAATATCTTTACAAAAAGGGGAAACAAATTGGTCTCACGCCCACAAGATCTACTTTTCATACACAATTTTTATATCAAAACGTAGCTATGCTTGTCTGGTTTATGGCAATGTGACCAATTCTGCGATACGTATTTTAGTTTTAATTATTGGAGCAACAGCCAGAAATTATGTCTCATAGACTCTCATGTGAAATTATCTAAAAAATGTTGCTGCAGAACTCACAAAGACGCTCTTTTCTAAATCGCAGAAATGGCCACATTTTTAAGTTTATCTACATAAATTTCATATCGATGCGTTTACAAGGGCCGTGTATTTCAAACGGTGTAGTCGTTGTATCAATTGCATGTACATTTGAGGATTTATTAAGCTTTGTTTGGAGGCTTAAATCATGTATTAGATCTGTGAATTAAAAGCGTTTGTAATGTTATTTCTTTCCATAAATAACTTTCCTGACCTCAGTGCAATATTCCTCCTCACTGACCTGGGGGGGAGGGGAAACCTATTGAGGGGGGAGGGGCGACCAGGAAGTCAGCATACTCTATACTTTGCAGATAGAGAAAGAAGCTGTGTGTCCTAAAGATAGTGTAGTGGTTATGGTGAATGTCTTTGGCAAGGGGCTCACCAATTAAGCTATTCAGCATTCCCACTCGCATTTTCCTCAGGAAATGCATTGTCTAGTTATATTATATTTTAATACTCCTGCTGCTGCCTCCATGCTGAGTAAAGCTTCATGACCTTTCTGGCACAGCGGATCCACCAACAGCCTCCGCTACAAGCTACCAGACCGGACTACCAGACCGGATCTAAACAGCAAGTGTAACTATAACAATGAACCTTATGTTAAACCCTGTTTTGCCGCATTTATACTGCAACCATTGGGCTGACTGCAAGAGCTCATCTGCATTCTCTCTCTTTCTTGCTCTCCCTCTCTCTCTCTTTGTATATATATATATATATATTGTTGCTTTTGTTATGTTCATTTTTCAACAGTTTATTTTGTGTTCGTCGTGTCTGTGTCGTGTGCTTTAGTTTGTCCTAGGTTAATGTTAAATAAAATAATAGTATAAAATGTTTTTGCTTATTATGAAGTTAAATGTGTTGATGTTGATTTGTTTGATGTGAAGTTAGATGTGTTGAAAAACCTACAACTCTATCTCAAAAAGAAATGAAACATTTCCAAAAAATAAGTTTTTTTAATACAAAAATAAATTTAAATATAGCTCTCAATCCGTTTCTGAATGCGGTGCATTTCCGCAATCTGACCCGATAGCTGCTGCTCTAGCAGAGCATTTTGTTGGGTGAGGTAGCTCATCTTCCGCTGGTTCTGAAGGATCTTCTGGTGCGTCTTTTCGATGAGTATATTTTGCCTCCTCAGATCTCTTGATGCTTTTAGGATATAATAAAAAAACATTTGGATTTCAAATAACGTTACCAAATAAATAAATATTTTTTTTTGCTTATTAATCAATCATTATCATGTGTATACACTTGTTATGTGTCTAACACATCCCGGGAGTGCAGAATTATTAGGCAAATGAGTATTTGGACCACATCATCCTCTTTATGCATGTTGTCTTACTCCAAGCTGTATAGGCTCGAAAGCCTACTACAGATTAGGCATATTAGGTAATGTACATCTCTGTAATGAGAAGGTGTGTGGTCTAATGACATCAACACTCTATATCAGGTGTGCATAATTATTAGTCAATTTCCTTTTCTTTGGCAAAATTGGCCAAAAGAAGGATTTGACAGACTCTGAAAAGTCCAAAATAGAGAGATATCTAGCAGAGGGATGCAGCACTCTTAAAGTTGCAAAGCTTCTGAAGCGTGATCATCAAACAAAAGAAGCGTGTGGAAAAACAAAGGTGCAAAATAACTGCCCATGAACTGAGAAAAGTTAAGCGTGCAGCTGCCAAGATGCCACTTGCCACAAGATTGGCCATATTTCAGAGCTGCAACATCACTGGGGTGCCCAAAAGCACAAGGTGTGCAATACCCAGACACATGGCCAAGGTAAGAAAGGCTGAAAGACGATGACCACTGAACAAGACACACAAGCTGCAACGTCAAGACTGTGCCAATAAATATCTCAATAAAGATTTTTCTAAGGTTTTATGGACTGCTGAAATGAGAGTGAGTCTTGATGGGCCAGATGGAAGAGCCCGTGGCTGGATTGGTAAAGGGCAGGGAGCTCCAGTCCAACTCAGACGCCAGCAAGGTGGTGGTGGAGTACTGGTTTGGGCTGGTATCATCAAAGATGAGCTTGTGGGGCCTTTTCGGATTGAGGATGGAGTCAAGCTCAACTCCCAGTCCTACTGCCAGATTATGGAAGAGACCTTCTTCAAGCAGTGGTACAGGAAAAAGTCACCATCCTTCAAGAAAAACATGATTTTCATGCAGGACAATGCTCCATCACACGTGTCAAAGTACTCCACAGCGTGGCTGGCAAGAAAGGGTATTAAATAAAAAAATGTAATGACATGGCCTCCTTGTTCACCTGATCTGAACCCCATTGAGAACCTGTGGTCCATCATCAAATGTGGGATTTACAAGGAGGGAAAACAGTACACCTCTCTGAACAGTGTCTGGCAGGCTGTGGTTGCTGCTGCACGCAATGTTGATGGTGAACAGATCAAAACACTGACAGAATCCATGGATGTCAGGCTTTTGAGTGTCCTTGCAAAGAAAGGTGGCTATATTGGTCACTGATTTGTTTTTGTTTTGTTTTTAAATGTCAGAAATGTGTATTTGTGAATGTTGAGATGTTATATTGGTTTCACTGTTAAAAATAAATCATTGAAATGGCTATCTATTTATTTTTTGGTTAAGTTGCCTAATAATTCTGCACAGTAATAGTAGTCACCTGCACACACAGATATCCCCCGAAAATAACTAACACTAAAAACAAACTAAAAACTACTTCCAAAAAAATTCAGCTTTGATATTAATGAGTTTTTGGGGTTCATTGAGAACATGGTTGTTGTTCAATAATAAAATGAATCCTCAAAAAATACAACTTGCCTAATAATTATGCACTACCTGTATACTTCTAGCATCAATACCATATTATGGTTCTACAATCTGACAGGTGCGCTTTATATGTTGTCCATTTTTATATCTACATTTTGTTGTTGAAATGTTATTAATCATTGTGCACATATTTACCTTCCTGAATGAGGCTCACAGGACCGCTCTCTTCCTCCTGCTCTTCTGCTTGAGAAGTTGGGGTGGTGGGGGGGGGAAGCTCCTCAGCTTGCTCCTCAACAGGAGCTGGGGTTGGGGAGTGGGAGGGCCCTGGCTGCTCCTCCTCATGCATCTCCTCCTCTGCCGCATCCTCCTCTGCCGCATCCTCCTCCTCCTCATCGGCCTGGCGCCTTCTGCGCTTGGCGCGGACAACTGGCATTGGAGCTCCTATAATAACACAATGTTCATATATTATAAAAATGTTTTCTAATGACGTATGCAAATTCTGTGTACTGTGCTGTATTGTATATGAATACAAATTGATTTATATAGACAGTTAACCAATGGGACAATGTTATATTAAAGGGTCTTGTGGGCACTACAGGGGACTGAGCGTGAGCTGGGATGCAACCATGTTAAAATGAGCTGTTTTTGTCTCCTTTGTTTTGTTCAGACCATCTCATGTTAAAAAAAGGGCCTGATGGAGCACACGGGATTACTATAACAACCCCACTCCTAACACAGGAATTTAGTGGTAATCTATATATATAAAACTCAACGTGTGTGTGTGCATAAATGTATGTATGTATGTATGTATGTATGTATGTATGTTCCAGCATCACGTACAAACGGCTAAAGATATTTATATGAAACTTGGCACACAGGTTACTTATATGTCAGCCACAAACATAGGATAGGTGGTTTAAACCTTACCCACCCCCACTTGCCATGGTCGGGGTTTTTCTTTAAAGTCCCATGCAAAGCAATGGGAAAATTATGTTCCCACATAACTTCTGTGTTCCTGTCTGCTGCCCCATGTCTTTTTTCAACAGTACTATGAATACCTTGGCCGGTGGTGATATATGTTAGCACAACATGGCATCTTGGTTAACAACATCTGACCTTACATGAATTACATATGACCTTACATAACTGTCACCAAAGGAGCTGCGGTGGCTCCACGCGATTGCCACTGCACTGACAACTGATTCACCTCTGCAGCTAGGGGTTCGGATCCCGCTCTCGGCTACCTGTGAATTGAGTTTGGTGGTCTCAGCCCCGCCCGTGGTGGGTGTGCTATGCGAGGTTGGGTTGGGAGGACCCCCTCACACCCGCCATTGCCAACCGGGGCATGGAGAAAGGTGGCAGATTGCCTCTGGGGGAGGCCTCCCAACTCCTGCAGGCCGGCTCCTCTCTCTTTCGAGTTCACGCACAAAATACACTTTTTTAAAAAAAAACATAACTGTCAACAATAACTTACCTGGATGATATTTAGCCCGAAGACGTCTGACATGAACCATTTGGCGCCTCTTCAGGTCAGACCACTTCTTAACAATGGCCTTGTGGTCATGTTGGCCGCCAAAGTCAGCGATTAGGGCGCTGACCACAGCCCTTTTCTCTGGCTGCCTCCGCAGCTCATCGTATCCTGTTTCCAGGAACTTCTGCAAGATGAAGAACAAAGTATATTGTAATACTTCTGTTGACAGCCTTATGGATATATGACGTAAATGTATGCTATTCAACAATTGGAAGCATTCTCGCCTTATTAATCAATGACAGGGGTAACATGAAAGATTTTATATCCTGCCATTTCGGTCGCCACCTTTTTTGCATAAATATAGCAGCCATTATCATTTGCATAATTATGAATATATTATTAACAACACAGGATACACGTATAGGGGAGATATGCGTTGCTAACTCTTTTCCCTGTCAGGAGCCTAACGCCCCGGGGGGTCAGAGACGGGACCTTTTTCGGAGGACCACTGACGTATGTACCCGTCGCAGTTTTTTGTGATGTCACTCTTTAGGTGTGTGCACATTTTTCACTGCATCCGGGTGGAGTTTTTGGGTTGTGTTTTGCACGCCACAGGCTTTTCAACAGGAAAAAAACAGCTGGAGGCAGAATGGTTGCAAAACACTACGTGTTTGTTACTTAACTCTGGGTTTCAAGACCAGTCCACCTCCAGCTGTTGCAAAACTACTACTCCCATCAGCCACGGTCTGTCAGTGCATGCTAAGAATTTTACTTTTGCTGCATCTAGGGTGCCACAGTTTAGAGACCCGTGCATAAAGGCCTGAAAAATGGGGGCCTGCAGAACTTACAATACTAGAAGTGCCAGCATTCCCAGGCATGCTGGAAGTTGTAGTTCTGCAACATCTAAAGGGCAATATGTATTCGAACGTCCTTGGGCCTTGAGGACACTGAAGTCAGGACGTTCGCATACGTCCTATGTCCAAAAAATTTTTAAATTCATTATGCTAAATAACAAGGAAAAGTGCCTAAATACACATTTGCCAACCAGGGTGTCTGCAGCTGTCCAGGCATGCTGGGACTTGTAGTTTTGTAAAAGCAGGAGACACATTTTTTGTGAAATACTAATATATGATCATATATACTAACTTTTAAACTAGACTAAAATGCTGGGCTGGGCTGGGACTTGTAGTTTTGTAAAAGCAGGAGACACATTTTTGGTTAAATACTAATATCTGATCATATATACTAACTTTTAAACTAGACTTAAATGCAGTTGAAGATGATGAAATAACAGTGGTCAAAATACTTACACAAATCAGCAACTTTTCCTCAGACTTAGTGAAATTGCTTCCAACCATGTTGCTGTGTGATTGCGCTGCGATCATAAGTTGGAAACTGGCAAGGCTCCAGGAAATGGTCGCGTGTTGTTCGCGTGTTGATTGCGCTGCTTGGACCGAGATGGGTCCATATGGCTTCGGCTGTATGGACCACAGTAACTCTTTTCCCTGTCAGGAGCCTAGGAGCCTAACGCCCCGGGGGGTCAGAGACGGGACCTTTTCGGAGGACCACTGACGTATGCAACCGTCGCAGTTTTTTGTGATGTCACTCTTTAGGTGTGTGCAAATTTTTCCTTGCACCGGGTGGAGTTTTTGGGTTGTGTTTTGCACGCCACAGGCTTTTCAACAGAAAATAACCAGCTGGAGGCAGAATGGTTGCAAAACACTACGGGTTTGTTACCTAACTCTGGGTTTCAAGACCAGTCCACCTCCAGCTGTTGCAAAACTACTACTCCCATCAGCCACGGTCTGTCAGTGCATGCTAAGAATTTTACTTTTGCTGCATCTAGGGTGCCACAGTTTAGAGACCCGTGCATAAAGGCCTGAAAAATGTGGGCCTGCAGAACTTACAATACTAGAAGTGCCAGCATTCCCAGGCATGCTGGAAGTTGTAGTTCTGCAACATCTAAAGGGCAATATGTATTCGAACGTCCTTGGGCCTTGAGGACACTGAAGTCAGGACGTTCGCATACGTCCTATGTCCAATAAAATGTTAAATTCATTATGCTAAATAACAAGGAAAAGTGCCTAAATACACATTTGCCAACCAGGGTGTCTGCAGCTGTCCAGGCATGCTGGGACTTGTAGTTTTGTAAAAGCAGGAGACACATTTTTTGTGAAATACTAATATCTGATCATATATACTAACTTTTAAACTAGACTAAAATGCAGTTGAAGATGATGAAATAACAGTGGTCAAAATACTTACACAAATCAGCAACTTTTCCTCAGACTTAGTGAAATTGCTTCCAACCATGTTGCTGTGTGATTGCGCTGCGATCATAAGTTGGAAACTGGCAAGGCTCCAGGAAATGGTCGCGTGTTGTTCGCGCAATTGCGCATGCGCGATCGAAAAATCGCAATCGCAATATGTATTTTGGTTAAAATATCATACATATTCGATTTCAGAGTGCTGCTACAGCAGTTTTCGAAATATCTGCAATAAATTTCGCATTCGCATGTTGCGATATTTCGATAAAATATCTGGAATATTCTGAGCCAATCAGAGCGCTCCTCCAGCATATCTCGAAATTGCGCAATAAATATCGCATTCGCATGTTGCGATATTTCGATAAAATATCACGAATATTCTGAGCCAATCAGAGCGCTCCTCCAGCATATCTCGAAATTGCGCAATAAATATCGCATTCGCATGTTGCGATATTTCGATAAAATATCACGAATATTCTGAGCCAATCAGAGCGCTCCTCCAGCATATCTCGAAATTGCGCAATAAATATCGCATTCGCATGTTGCGATATTTCGATAAAATATCACGAATATTCTAAGCCAATCAGAGCGCTCCTACCGCAGTTATTAAAAAATCGCAATTATTTTCGCATTCGCAATAGCGAAAAATCGCATTCAATTAATTTCGATAAAATATCACGAATATTCGAATTTAGCGAATATATCTCGAATATTCGAATATATATTCGAGATATATCGCAAAATCGAATATGGCATATTCTGCTCAACACTATTTACTACTGCTTTATTATCACAGGATCCCAGGAGCCTCTCATGGAGCCCCCTACTGACCCGGTGGACGGTGGCCCTTGGGCAGTGCCTAAGTGCACAGTTGCCAACATTTAAAAAATATTTTCAGGGCCACTTTTTTATATAAGTGCTATATTTAGAGTAGCTGAGATCCCCGATGTTCCTCTATACATCATAGTAGTAATCACAAAATTAAATGAGTACTAATAATGGGGCAGAACAAATACGAGAACGGAGATTGAACTAACAAAAGTGTGTCCATTCTAGAGCTGGTAACATTGAGGATATTCAGTAGAATTTTAAAGAACTGTTTTTGTGGGTAAGCGACATAGGGGAGGAGTATGGACGGTATATAAGTGGGAAGTATGTGCAGGTGAGGGAGAGGAATGTGGAGGGTCTAACAGTGGGCACTATGTACAGGAGAGGAGTACAAAGGGTACGGAAAAAAGCACTATGTACAGGAGAGGAGTGTGAAGGGTATGACAATAGGCAGTATGTACAGAAAGAGTGAGGGGGTATGACAGAGGGTAGTACGTACCAGAGAGAAGTGTGGAGGGTATGATGGGGCAGTATGTACAGGAGAGGAGTGTGGAGGGTATGACAGTGGGCAGTATGTACAGGAGAGGAATGTAGACGGTATGATAGTGGGCTCTATGTATAGGAGAGGAGTGTGGAGGGTATGACAGTGAACACTATGTATAGGAGAGGAGTGTGGAGGGTATGACAGTGGGCACTATGTATAGGAGAGGAGTGTGGAGGGTATGACAGTGAGCAGTATGTACAGGAGAGGAGTGTGGAGGGTGCGACAGTGGGCACTAAGTACAGGAGAGAAGTGTATGACAGCAGGCACCATGTACAGGAGAGGAGTGTGAAGGGTATGACAGTGGGCGCTATGTATAGGAGAGGAGTGTGGAGGGTATGACAGTGGGCACTATGTACAGGAGAGGAGTGTGTAGGGTATGACAGTGGGTACTATGTATAGGACAGAAGTGTGGAGAGTATGACAGTGGGCACTATGTACATGAGAGGAGTGTGGAGAGTATGACAGTGAGCACTATGTACAGGAGTGGAAGGATATTTAGGGACTGAGTAGTGGTTAAGCGGGTCATACATGGATTGAAATCACGCCAATTATGCAGAGACCAGCCATAGTCAATCTATGTATGGGCTAGCTGGTTTTACACAAGTCAATCTATTAATCAACTTGAGTACAACCAGCCTGTTTTTTTTTCTTAAAACAATCAGTGCTGCCAGCTAAAGTTAGCAACACTGATCATTGTATTCACTGGCAGAACACAATAACACTGCAGGAGTGATTCCCCCATCCACAGGTCAGCAGGTGAGAGGGTGTGTGGGGACAGGCTGGGGAGAGATACTAGTCAGTGGCTGGATAGGCACTGGTAGTATCAGAGCCAGATACACACAGGTTACATACGCCACGATCGTTAGAGCGAGAACAATAATTCTAGTACTAGACCTCCTCTGTAACTCTAAACATATAACCTAAAAAAATGTAAAGCATCGCTTAGGATACCAAAAAAAATTGTACTAACTTAACTAACTAACTGTTTTTTTAATGAATGAAACATTTTTTTCCAAAAAAAACATGTTTGAAAAATTGCTGCGCAAATACCGTGCTAGAGCTGCACAATTAATCGTTAAAAAAATCGTGATCTCGATTCAACCCCCCCTGACGATCTTCAATGCAGAGTTTGCTGATTCTTTCATATAACAAGTGGAGAGACTTTCAGCTGTCAAAAGAAAATATCGGGAAGTCTGCCAAGTTTTTAACAGGAAACATTGTAACTAACGCTTCCTTCTTAGATCAAAGGGATACACTTCTGTGTGTAAAGAACAAATCTGGGCAGTCTGCGAAGTTTGTAAACAAAATGAAACATTGTAACTAACTAACATTGTAACTAAATTTAACCACTTAAAGTCCAACACTTGTTTCTTAAGTTAGAAAGCAATATTATTTGCTAGAAAATTACTTGGAACTGCCAAACATTATATATATTTTAGCAGAGACTCTAGGGAATACAATGGCTATTGTTTTAATGTGAAAGATGATGTTACGCCGCAACAATCGTGAGAGAATCGTGATCTATATTCTAAGCAAAAAAATTGCAATTCTCATTTTAGCCAGAATCGTGCAGCTCTGTACCCTGCAACATAAAAAGTGCAAAGACCACCATAGAGTAATTTTCTAGCAAAAAACAAATGATGATTTTTACATGTAGTAGAGAAGTGTCAGAATTGGCCTGGATGGCAAGGGGTTAATTACCATGAGTAATATACAAATAATTATTATAAGCCCTGTGATCCTATCAGTCTGCTGTAGTGTGTCAGCTTGTATTTATATTGGCCGCTCTGAATGTAGCTTCTGACAGGCTGTGCAAGCAGGCCCGTATCTCCGGAACCATAAATGATAGCCGTCCCATATTTTAACCAGTTGTGGGGTAGCTCTTCCCATGCCTACCCCCAAATGTGGGGTTTCTGTGACCTCTGGTCATCGAGCTACAACCCCCCAAATTTGATCTTAGAAAAAAAAAATTCTTAAAAAAAAAAAAATAAAATAAAAAATTTTTTTTTTTTTTTTTTTTTGGGCAAATGGGCCTATCTTGAGAAAGGGGCCTGGAGCTGCAGCTCCATCAGCCCCACTGTTAATCCGGCCCTGGGGTAAACCACAGCACATCAGTGTGAAAGGAGCCAACCCAATTGGACCTTCCATTCACCTCTATGGAGCAGCAGATTTATCTGTCTCTTTTTGTCTGCGCAGATCGGATGGTCCATAGAGTAGAATGGGCTGTGTCCGTGTTTTCTCTGCATTTGCAATGTGGACATGGGCCTGTCATCATCTCGCTCCACTCATTGTGGCCCGTGACTGGTTGCCAATTCGCTTAATTGGCCCTCGCTCTTCAAAAGGTTGGGCACCTCTGGCTAAGGCCTCGTACACACGACCGAGTTTCTCGGCAAAAAACAGCAAAAAACTTGCTGGGAGATATTTTTTTGCCGAGGAATCCGGTCGTGTGTACATTTTCGTCGAGGAAACTGTCAAGAAACTCGACGAGCCAAAAAGAGAACATGTTCTCTATTTCCTTGACGGGAATGGAGAAAATTGGCTTGTCGAGTTCCTCGACAGCTTCACAAGGAACTCGACGAGCAAAACGATGCGTTTCGCCCGTCGAGTTCCTCGGTCGTGTCAACGAGGCTTTAGAGTTATGGTTGGACATATTTATAAAGAGATTGAAGGAGTAACTGATCGTGTTGTTATTATTATACTCCTTAGCTACCTTTTCCATGCAACCACCACCACTCGCAATGAAACTTACCGCAAACACTGCAAAACAATGGCATCATGGGTGAACAAAAGTAAATAAAAAGTGGTAAATAGTCTAAAACATTCATGTGTAGACATTCAAGTATTTACCATACCATAACAGTAATTAAGGTTTAAAAAAATCCATCACTGTCCTCTGCAGCTGCAAGCACCATGAAGCAATTCATCCTAACATTTACAGCAGAAGATCTGAAGTGTTTCAAGTAATTTTATAAGCAGTGCAGCTCACAGTTCAGTATATTATAAAGCATCACTTCCAGTGTTAAATCCAAACTTGTAGGTAATACTGATACATAAATCCAAAAGGCATGTCTGAATGCCCTTCCCTGAAATCAGAACCTCACATATGCCCTTTGGATATTTGTAGGGCAAGTTAACACTGGAAGCGCTGCCTGAAAATATACAAAACGTATCTAAAAACTGTGCTTTTTTTAACAGCTTGCTGCTTCTAAATCCTAATTGCAATTCAGTAATAAAGATTTGCACTAATTTAAAGCCCATCTCTGATCAAAAATAATAATGCAATAATACAGTAATAATAATAATAACTGCATTGTATTGCCCTGATATGTGACAGATATCCTGTAAAATGATTCTCTTGTTGTATGAATTGTTCTATCATTCTTTTCCACTGCTATGAGTGTCACTGCTGCCCAACACTTCCGGTGTGGATAGCATGTTCCCCAATGAGAGCTGTGGTTCCCTCTGACATCCCGACACCTGGCATGGAAGAGGGTGAGGGGTGGGGGGCATTAGGAAAATGTATTCTGATTTAACCCCTTATTAACCCTTAGTTTATTCCATTTAACTCTAAACAACTTATTCTACCACTTCTACCCTTATCTTTATCTATTTTTCCAATGATTAATATTAAACATTTTATTCATTGGTATTAGTTTTGATGATTCATTTAGTAATGCATAAAGAAAATACAACAATGACAAAAAAGCATTTATTACATTTTAAATAATTTAAAAAATATGTCATTCAATAAAATAATATAATAATTTTAGCGTCATGCAGTGGCTCACTATGCCTCCTGGAATATGCACATATACCAGGAGGCATAGTCCTTCACTTACAAAAGAAAAGAGTGGTTAGACCTAGGAGGCCTTATTAGGAGGTCCGATGGCTGAACCCAGGAGAGCCAGCAGTTTATTGATGAGGTCATGCTCATACATGGCTGTGTGGAACCCGAATGGTGGCTGCTAAGAAGAGGATATTGGCAGGACAATGCTGAATCCACTGGTTGGGTGAGTATCTAAAGTGAGAACCCGAAAAAAGGTAAAAAGGGGTTTAAAAAAAAGAGGGGGGTGAAGATACACTTTAAGTACTGCTAAGGGGGCAACCCGACTTATAGCGCGACTGTTGCAAGGAAACTTCAGCGCGACTTCAGAGTGACTTGGAGCAACTTACAGGGTGACTTTGGCTGTGGCCAATCACAGAATAATCAGCTCAGTGGGAGGGAGGGGTTTGCCTGAGTAAACTATTTTCTCTTCCTGTAAAGTTGCTTCAGTTAAGACAGAGATCCGACTTGGAGGCAACTTTTCATTGAAATCTATGGGTACAAGTTGCCTAGAAGTAGTACAGGAACCTTTTCTGAAGTCGGAGCGACTTCAGTAGTGTACATTAAGACGGCTCTCATTCACTTCAATTTAATTTCTCATGTCGCGCGACTTGGGGCGACACAAGTTGGATCCCAAGTCGCGGTAGTGTGAACCGGCACTAAGTAAATAGGCCCATAGCAGAAATGTAAAAAATGCTCTGATCCATAGACATTGTACATGTGTAAAGGCTAAACTGGTTAAGGGCCTACATGTCAAGCCTCGTACACACGACCAAGGAACTCGACGGGCGAAACACATCGTTTTCCTCGTCGAGTTCCTTGTTAGGCTGTCGAGGAACTCGACAAGGCAAGTTTCTCCATTCCCGTCGAGGAAAAAGAAGACATGCTCTCTTTTTGGCTCGACGGGATCCTCGACAGTTTCCTCGTCGAAAAATGTACACGCGACCGGTTTCCTCGGCAAAAAAAAAATCCCATCAAGTTTCTTGCTGGTTTTTGCAGAGAAACTCGGTCGTGTGTACGAGGCCTGACAACATATGTAATGTTGAGCATTCATTTGAATAGGCTGCCAAGGTACAACCTGACCATAAATGGAACTAGCACCTTTTTTCTGATGCAAGCACATGGCCATCCATTACTATTCATTGCCGTGCGCTACGACGCATGTGCGTCAGAGATGCATCGCCTTAGGGCTGGGGTGCCCTAAACAAATGAATGGAATGCATGTACTTTGATGTGTGTTGCAGTTACTGATAGGTGTGAATAGGTCCTAATCAAATTATTGACAGTAGTATTCTTTATAAGTATAAGAAATGGAGTTGGTATTTTTCTTTATTTTATGATCATATTTGATACCTTACTTGTATTATCTGGGGATATATGATATGGACAAGATAAACTAGATATGTGGGGTCTTGTATGGTTGAAGGGATTATTTAATCCATTATTTCTTCATGTTTCAGTGTGTTTGTATGTGTGAAATCTTCTATGTAGTTAAGCAGTGGGTGTGAGGCCTTGCCAATTATCAGGGGCCTTGATGTTTTCTATCAGATTAGCTGCAAACCTAGATGACCACGGGAGGTTGAGCTCAATGCATGTCACAGGCAGAGTAAAAATAACCCTCAGCCTTCATCTCTGGTAAGTTTAATGGAGATCTTAGGATCAGTTCCAGTCTGTTTACAAGTCATCACAGGTCATCGAGGGACACACAGACAAGACCGGAATCCAAAGTAGCGTGTTCAGTGTGAGTTTTACAAACCAGTCATGTATAACAACTGCTCTTTGATTCCACAAAGCATATTAATTCGCTTTTCAACATTAGATGTTTATCGCAAAATGACTTACACAAACTATTTATCTATAATTAGCAAAACATGTTTTAAAGTACTATTACATGAACAGGAAATTAATGTAATTAAATCATAATCAATGATAAACTGGCCATACATGCTTAACCACTTGACCTCTGGAAGATTTACCCCCCTAATGAACAGGCCATGTTTTGTGATACAGCCCTGCATGATTTTAACTGACAATTGCACGGTCATGCAAAGCTGTATGAAAATAACATTTATATATATTTTTTTTCCCACCAATAGAACTTTCTTTTGGTGGTATTTGATCACCCCTGTGCTTTTTAATTTTTGCACTTTAACCACTTGCTTACTGGGCACATAAACCCCCTTTGTTCCCAGGCGAAATTTCAGCTTACGGCACTGCATCGCTTTAACTGACATTTGCGCGGTCGTGCGACGTGGCTCCCAAACAAAATTGACATCCTTTTTTCCCCACAAATAGAGCTTTATTTTGGTGGTATTTGATCACCTCTGCGGTTTTTATTTTTTGCGCTATAAACAAAAAAAAAAGAGTGACAATTTTAAAAATATATATTTTTTTTTTACTTGTTGCTATAATAAATATCCCAATTTTTTTTTAAAAAAAAATATTTTTTTTCTCAGTTAAGGCCGATACGTATTTTTCGACGTATTTTTGTAAAAAAAAAAAAAAAAAATCGCAATAAGCGACTGGTTTGTGCAAAAGTTATAGTGGACATAATTATGATTTTTTTTTATTATTATTTTTTTTACTAGTAATGGCGGCGATCTGAGATTTTTATTGGGACTGCGAAGTTATGGCGGACACATCGGACACTTTTGACACAAATTTGGCGCCATTCACATTTATACAGCGATCAGTGCTATAAAAATGTACTAATTACTGTATAAATGTGACCGGCAGTTAACACTAGGGGGTGAGGAAGGGGTTAAATGTGTATCCTAGGTGTGTTCTAACTGTGTGGGGGAAGGGGGGTGACTGGGGGAGGTGACCGATGCTGTGTCCCTATGTAAAGGGACACAGATCGGTCTCCTCTCCTCTGACAGCACGTGGAGCTCTGTGTTTACACACAGAGCTTCACATCCCTGCTGTCTTACCGACGATCGTGTGTACCCGGCGGACATCACGGCCGCCAGGTACACACATCAGCTTCCCAGCGATGCGCCGGGACAGTGTTTACCCGCTGCGCGTCCCCCAGAGGTGCGCGCGGGTAATACTTTTAAATGACGTCCAAAGACGTCCAGTTGGCACCTGAGAGCCGCGCTGTTGACGTCTTTTGTCAATAGCGCGGGTCTCAAGTGGTTAAACAAAAAAAATTATTTTTTTTTTGAAGAAAAACAATATTGTTTCATTTCTACTATGAAACATATCCAATAAAAAAAGAAAAAAAAAAAAGAATTACCCGTATTTATCGGCGTATAACACGCACAGGCACATAACAACCACCCTAACTTTAAGAGGGAAGTTTCAGGAAAAAAACGTCGCACAGCCCCCTGCGTATAACATGCAGGCACAGTTTACCCTCTATTTTCAGGGTAAAAAAGTGAGTGTTATACGCCAAAAATCACAATACATTTCTTCCCAATAAGCGCATATTGATTAGTTTGCACAAAAGTTATAGCATCTACAAATTATGGGATATATATATATATTTATATATATGTAGTATTTATATTTATTTTTGAACACTAATGGCAGCAACTGTGGCGGACATTCAGACACTTTTGCAGAGACCAGAGACACTAAGAGGTTTTTTTAAATGGGCGGCCCGTTCAGGTCCGCCTACAAGTTATTTTGGCGGACCTGAACCTCCTCTATGGAGCCACGGATGTCAGCAGTGATATGTCCGCTGACATCCGACCCGCTCCGATCCGCCAAAGTGTGACGGAGGAAAAACCTACTTTTCCATCCGTCTGGCGGATCGTATCGGATGAACACGGACAGACGGTCCGTGTTCATCAGATCCCCCCATAGGGGAGAGCGGAGAAAAGACAGGGTGGTCCCTGCACAGTGTGCGGGGACTGCCCTGTCATCCGCCGGCTCAGCGGGGATCAACGGAGCGATCCCCGCTGAGCAAGCGGAGGTTCACGGGGCGGATCATTACTGATCTGCCCCGTGTTAAAAGGGGCCTAATACAGTGATCGCTGCTTAAAAATATGCACTGTCACTGTACTAATGACACTGGCTGGGAAGGGGTTAATATCAGGGGCAATAAAAGGGTTGACTGTGTGCCTAGCCTGTGTTTTACTATACTGTGTGAGGTGCTTTTACTAGGGGTACAGATGGAATTGATTCTCTGCCTTGTAGGGACACAAGTTCCATCCCTTCGCTCCTGTCAGAATGGCAATTTGCCCTGTTTACATAGGCAGATTGCAGTTCTAGCTCTTTGCCTGATGATCGTGCCAGAGTACATCAGGTGCCCTGCACCTGCCGTTCAGCTTCCTCTGTGTGTGATCACGGGGTGGTATCGACTAGTGAGCCGCCTGTGACGCGCATGCACGCCCCTACCTGGAAGTGTCGGATCACATATATATATATACAAGGTCCGGTGCACAGGTGTCGCCCTTTAGTAGTAACAAAGGGGAACTCCAGATCCTGCTCCCCCATGTGAATTGGGAAGGGGTACATTGTACCCTTACTATTTCGCAAAAAAAAAAAAGTGTGAAACTTTTAAAAACGGCAGGATTTAATAAAAAAAGGGGGAGAAATGACTGATCGTATGTTCATACAATGTTCATACAGCGATCTGTCATTTCCCCTAGTCAGTCTCACCCCCCTTCAGTTAGAACACAATGAGAGAACATAATTAACCCCTTGATCGTCCCGTAGTGTTAACCCCTTCCCTGCCAGTGAAATTTTTACACTAATCAATGCATTTTTATAGCACTGATCGCTATAAAAATTCCAATGGTCCCAAAATGTCAAAAGTGGCCAATGTGTCCGCAATAAGGTCGCAGTACTGATAAAAATCGCAGATCGCCGCCATTACTAGTAAAAAAAAATATATTAATAAAAATGACATATAACTATCCCCTATTTTGTAGACGCTATAACTTTTGCGTAAACGAATCAATAAACGCTTATTGCGATTTTTTTTACCACAAATATGTAGAAGAATAGGTATCGGCCTAAACTGAGGAAAAAAATATTTTTTTTATATATTTTTGGGGGATATTTATTATAGCAAAAAGTAAAAAATATTATATTTTTTTCAAAATTGTCGCTTTTTTTTTGTTTATTGCGCAAAAAATAAAAACCGCAGAGGTGATCAAATACCACCAAAAGAAAGCTCTACTTGTGGGGAAAAAAGGACGCCAATTTTGTTTGGGAGCCACGTCGCCCGACCGCGCAATTGTCAGTTAAACCGACGCAGTGCCGAATCGCAAAAAGTGGCCCGGTCATTGACCAGCAAAATAGTCCGGGGCTGAAGTGGTTAAAGCAAATTGTACTAAAACTAAACAAACTAAATTACATTGAAGTTCCACTTGGGCTCCAACAGGCACTACCAGGAAACTGATATGCAAATTCTGAATAAAGGTCCGGTCAATCTCTGGTCACCCCTCATTCCCCCCACAACTCCCTATCGACCATTAAATGAAATGGAAAGGAGAGTTAATAACAGAAGTGCAAATAACTTACTGAAATATTTTTTTTTTTTAAACATTAAATTATACAATTATTGTTTTTTACAGACGTAACTCGGGATAGCTGATGCTAGATTAAATTACATAAACTAACACAGGGTTACTTCTTCTAGTTCCATATGTGCAATGATCAAGTCTCCAAAAACAGAAGTAGCAGGAAGACATACATTTATATTATCCAGCTAAATTTAATCTTATCCATACAATGGATTAAAAATGATGAAATATTATTGTTTATCAGGAAATCACATCCAATCAGTTCATGGAGACATTTCTATTTTGTAATGTCACTATAATCTGATTGGGTAAATATAAATGTGTTGGGCTGGTGAGCTTTTCGTAAATCATCTGCTGCTGACATCAGCTTCTCTAGGAAAAAGAAAAAACATAAGGATTGACCAGGAGAATATCATGGGAATTGGTTTTATTTGTGATGCAATGATATAGGTAGTGATGATCTAATCAGGAGAACTGCTGATTTATCAGTTTATGGTTTATCTGATTGTTTCCATGTGGATCTGTTGGATAAACAGACAGTTTAGAAGTCCAGAAAATCACACTTCGTGGATGGTATGATTCTTTGTAGATTGGAAGCATTTGCGCATATATATTCAGTAGAATAAAAACATTAATGTATTCATGTTTTGAAAATTTGGCTGATGGCTAACTTATAACCCATAACAATTCAAAATCAGACTGTACCAGGAAGAACATTCTAAGCCCATAATAAACACATTTTGGATGGGCTAAACTGGGTTACTTACCCTGAAACCCTGAAACCCTGAAAGTCCCCCAACCCGTGACCATCATTGCCGCCTCACCATGCCCATCATTGCCGCCTCACCATCATTGCAGCCTTATTGTGCCCTCATTGCAGCCTCACGATCACTGCCGCTTTACTGTGCCCTCATTGCAGCCTCCCTCACCATCATTACAACCCCCCTCACCCTCATTGCAGCCTTACTGTGCCAAACAATGTAGCCTCACCAGTCAGTGTGTGCATTACGCACATCGGGCATCTCCTGCTCCTGCTGTGTCACGGAGCTCACTATGAAAAGTTTGGGCGCACTGTGATAAAAGTCCCGCCCTCCTCCTAGACCAGCTTGTGTGATAGACAAAACACTGCCTCTATCACACACGCTAGTCTAGGAGGAGGGCGGGACATTTATCACAGCGCGCCCAAACATTTCACAGTGAGCTCCGTGACACAGCAGTCCCCCGCTGTGTGTTACAACCGGCGCCGCCCCTGCACCCACTTTCGCCCCAAGGCCTGGCCTCAGTGGCCTTGTCGGAAATCCGTCCCTGCAAATTGTCTATTTCTACCTCCCCAGTCTCAGACAGTCTAGGGGAGCAGCAGGTATAAATTGACCTGATTGTGTGTATAAATTACAGTTTGATGCATATGCTATACTGGGGGTTGTAAGTAGGAGAGCGTTTGGAGGTATTTTAGTTATAAGGTATTGTGTTTTTCCTTGTAGTTCCACTTTAAATAGCTTGTTATTCTAGCTACTGTTCAGATATATGTTGGGGTTGCCAACTTTCTACACACACCACAATGCGGTAAGGTTGATTGGATGGACTTCAGGGGGGTCAGCGTGTTTCTAGCATCTTGCATAAGGGCCAAAAGTTTCAAGCTATGCCTGTGGTTAAATGTGGAACATAACAGTGTAGCCGCAAAAATGGCAAGTTGACATTATGGCAGTATTGGATGTTATGATGAAAAAAAATTGAGAAATGCAAATGAGCAGATTGTTTACTGGTAACAGAAGCCCTTTTGTTTAATATTCTCTGCACTGTCTATCATAGTGTGCAAACAGAAAATGACCGCAATTCTGAAGGGTCATGAAAAGAGCAAAAGCACAGCGACTGTGGGAAAGGTTTGCCAAGGAATACTGGGAGCAGGGACAAAACAGGCATACTGAAATCTGATTCTTATTGACAGATGGCCACTGGAATCAGGGAAGGTGAAAACGCACAATAGGGTTTTGAATGAAACAGATTGTGTAATTTTTATGGAATTAATATCAATGTGAAAAATGTTATGCTGATCTTTCGACAGTTATATTCAATTCATTACCATATAAATGTTATGAGCGTAAATCTTTGTGTATAGAGAATTTTGCCTTTATTAAATTAAGTGGCAGAAGCTATCACAGACTTTAAAGAGGATCTGAACTCTCAAAGTTAGAATTTCATTTGTTAAGAAACATTCCCCATCATACTCATGTATCAAAAGCAAAAGTCAATTTAACTAGAAAATAAAACAAAGATTTAGAAGATGAAAATTCTCAAATGAAATTCAACTGATTATAGCCAGTTTAACAGTCACGTGCAGCAGTGTCATAGATCACATGCTGCAGACATACACCTATGAGGCTTTAGGTACAGGAATGTCTAGGCACCCTAACATTCCATGAAATGCACTGCTATGTTTTAGGGGAAATTCCAGATGAAAGGTACACTTTTCAGGGTACTGCTTTGGTACCATTGACATTTCTAAATGTTCCCCTTAACATAGCAAATCTTCACTTGTTTATGCTGAGTTCAGCTGTAAGCAGAAATGCCAGAGAAAAAGTATAACTGTTTATTTACTGCCTGTTTAATTCATTTTGACAACATCTTGGTTAAAGTGTTACTAAATCTAGTAATATGAAAATAGTTCATCTACCCCCCCTACAGTGCCAACAGCTTACATATACTCTTTTTACATAAAAATACTGCCATGACAGTGTACAGTATATACCTATTTGGCTGATCTTTATTCTATGGTCACGTGATAAACGGGTTTGCTTGAGTGCTAAGTGCTAAGGTAGGAGGAGATTTCCACTACAGCCTGTATGCTCATGCTGTTATGGGAGTCGGATCATCCATGAATCAAGATGTAACATCCCAGCCACTGTGTTCTTTTTTAGTTACTGGGCATGGAGGAGGAGGGAAGGACTGGGCTGTCATTTAGGATTTGTATACACATCCAAATGTGTGATGTCATTATCATGTGACCTGAAAAGCTCAGCTCGACAAGGAAATGTTCTCTCCACCAATAGAGACCAAACTGAGCATATACAGCTTTACTACTCTGACTGTGTCGTATCTGGCCTTGCCAAGGGGGACCCTGTATGAGGGAGAGGATCTGCCCATACAGGGTCAAAGAGTCTTTTTACACAATACAGAGGAATAATCCTTTAAGTTCCACAGTGAGTATTACAAGCATACTATTCTGCATATACATACAGATTTTACTGTTGTGGGTTTAGTAACACTTTAAGGCTTGATTGCATAAGGCGAAGAAGTGGTGCAGGAATAGAGGTTGCAAAAGTTGCATCACTACTTCCTATTCCTAAGGCATCTCTCTGCTCCTAGGCTTAGGTTTAAAATCAAGTAAAATGCTTGACTTATATTACATTGCCACCATGTTAGCCCACAATATTAAAAGAGGGTCAAGCCAGTAACAAAAGCTCTATTGTTTTAGTAGGATTACTAAGAGGTGTGCCAACAGGATGTATCAAGAGTTTTGATGATTCAACAATTGGCTCCAGAGCTGTGAGGGTAACCAGGTCATACCAGGTGTCTGGGCCCCATAGGACTACTTTTTCACTGTTATTTGATGGTAAACGCTTGCTGGCAAACTTCCTGACATGAGAAAAGGGGACATTATTTAGCACAAAGGACACACCCTTGCCCATTCCCCCAGTTATGTGGACCACAAGGAATTAAAATGCAAAAAATAAGCGGTTACATTAAAGCGGAGGTTCACCCAAAAATCCACTTTTTGACATTAGCTGTAGCATACTGCTAACATCTGCAGTATGCGTTTTTTTTTTTTCTTGTACTTATCGTTATATGAGCCCTTGTTATCCGGCTCCGAGCGGGGAATCCTGCGGGGAATGGGCGTTTCTAAGCGAAGAGGAGTTGATTGACGGCTTCTAAGGCGCGTCACGCTTTCCGGAAAAACCCGAAGTCACACTCGGGCGTTTACGGCGCCTGCGCCTGCCGTGTAGAGCTGACTGCGCAGGCCCCCATAAACACCCGAGTGTGACTTTAGCAGCCGTCAATCAACTCCTCTTCGCTTAGGAACGCCAATACCCGGAAGTAATCCCCCGCTCGGAGCCGGATAACAAGGGCTTGTATAAAGTACAAAAAAAAAACAGCATACTGCAGATGTTAGCAGTATGCTGGAGGGATGTAGCTAATGTAAGAAAGTTTATTTTTGGGTGAACCCCCGCTTTAAGCCCTGAATTTGAACTGACAATTATAGCCAGTTAAATGGGTTTGTCCCTGTGGATAATAGCTATATGTGGTATGTGACAAGATACATCTACTTTTCTTGAGGATGTTTGCATCTCTAGTAATAAATTTATTTAACAAAAATACCGCGCTTAGGTGTATACTAAGCTGCTGCCTCCCTGAAAAAACACTTCAAAGTGAAGTCCAATTGGTTAATTATAAAGGTTTGAAAATCGTCTACTTATAATATACTGTGATATTATATACAAAAGATTTTTATAAAAAATGCGTGAATATCCCAAATCTCCTTATACCATGACTAAAATAAAAAGCAAACTGGGGGGGGGGCGTGGTTACCGCGCGGCTGTATGGAAGCCTGAACTCAGAGCTCCGCTCCAGCGACGGGAAACAGGCTGATTTGAGGCATTGTCTGCGGCCATAAAAGGCACCACATCCCGGCCGTATCACTGCAGGACACCCGGGGATGACTAAAAAGAGGAAAAACGCCGCCCAGCCGGCGAGACTGGAGGATTACTTTTCCCCCAAAGGCAGTGGCGCGCTCCAAGATGGCGCCGGCGGCGGATCTCCTGCCTCCATGGGGAGCTCATCCACCAGCACACCAAGCCCAGGTCCGAGGGGGGACAATCACCGCTGCTCTCCAGATGTCTCTACACCAGCCTCCTGCAGCCCGGTGAAGTCGAGGCCCCGCATGTCTGCTGATCTGCACAGCTCCGAGGTGAGTGAGCAACAGGGCTCAATGGATGACACTAGAGAGCTGGCAGGCACTATCAACACATTCCCCACTGCTAACCAACCTCTCTCTAAAACCACGCTAAAGGACATGTTGGTCTCCCTGCGCAGTTCCCTGCATTCAGACATGATGGAATGCATGAGGAACTTCAAAGCAGAGATGGGGGAGCTGGGTGGCAGAGTTGACCATGTGGAAAAGAAAATGGGCGAATATGCCTCCTCTTACAACACCTTAGTCGATTCCCATAATGATCAAGCCGATGAAGTCACATGGCTCAAAGCCAAAATCGCAGACCTCAAGGACAGATCAAGGAGGAATAACGTCAAGCTACGTGGCATCCCTGAAACTGTCCTCCCTGCTCAACTCCATCAATATGCCCAGGAACTTATGGGATCTTTTCTGCCCTCGATTCCAGCCTCTGAGCTGGTTATCGACTGAATCCATCGCCTCCCTAAACCGGCGCACCTCCCAGAAAATATCCCTAGAGACGTGCTAATGTGGGTGCATTTCTATCACGTGAAGGATCAGTTCACCCTGGCATTTCGCAGGAACCCTCAGGCCCCTGAACGTTACTCCAAACTCCAAGTGTTTGCAGACCTCTCGCAGTACACTATGCAGAGGCGTAGGTCGCTCTTACCTGTTACCAAGGCTCTCCGCAACCACAGCATTGTTTACAGGTGGGGGTATCCAGCTAAGCTCACGATAACTAAAGACAGTGTCTCCTCCACAGTCTCGAACCTGGAGGAAGGTTTGGCACTCCTGCGCAAATGGAACATCCTGCCTGAACACCCCCCAGACGAATGGGCCTCTTCCCCCAGAGTCCACAATAACGACGACTGGAAAGTGGTGTCGCACAAGCGTAACAACAAGAAAAAAGCTTGAACGCCCTGTGTCTCAGTAACTAAGTTCTAATAGAGCTACAAGTTTCCTGTTGCTCCCTGGAGCTCTCTAACCACAATTCTCCCCTCCCTGAATTATGAGCAGTTACCCTGCCATCAGATTCCGAATGGAATCTCCCTTTTTATACCTTGAATTTTTTGTTTGTTTTTTCTTCTTTCTATCTCCAGTTACCACGATTTCTACTCTTCCCCTTACCACACTTGGGATGGACGCTGTGCCGCTTACTCTGAAGACGTCCCACCTCTTCTCAGCACCTGATGCCTGGACTTCATTGAAATCGAGTGCCCGTTGGGAACCTCGAGAGGTACCGTTTTCTTTCTTTTATTTCTCTGCTGACTCATGGCTCTCACGGTAACCTCCTTTAACGTCAGGGGTTTAAACCATCCAGCTAAGCGGCCTTCTGTATGGAAAGAGGCCTTGAAATTACATTCTGACATCCTGTGCCTGCAGGAGACCCATCTGGTGGCGTCGGGTGCACCCCCTTTCCATCACAGCAAGTTCCCTCACGTATTCCAAGCCTCTGCTACCAAGAAACACAGAGGAGTTCTCATTGCTGTCAAGGAGTCTGTGATTTTCTCCTTTAAGGAGTCGTTCATTGATCCTGAAGGTAGATTCCTGATTCTGGTGGGAGTTTTTAATAACCAATTGCTCACCATAGTTAATCTCTACGCGCCCAACACCCACCAACTTCGCTTCCTACGGAAACTTTTTTGCAAAGTCAACAAAATTAAGCAAGGGGCTTTGATCATGTGTGGGGACTACAACTTGACAACTGACTTTACGATGGACACCACCTCCAAGTCTAAATGGTCTCAACCTGTTCTTCAACCCCTGCTTCACACGGAAGACATGTTTGATGCTTGGAGATGTCAACACTCGAATGAAAGGGACTACTCCTTCCACTCCTCCAGGCATAATTCCTACTCACGCATCGACATGATTTTGGTAGATAGATTTTTATTGCAGAGGATCTCCTCGTCTACCATCCACGACATCACGTGGTCAGACCACGCTCCGGTGTCTGCGGTGGTGGGTGGGAGAAGCCCGACGTCCCCTCACCATGTCTGGAGAGCTAATTCCCACCTGCTCCAGCAACCGGATCAGGTGACCGCTCTAACCGCCCACTTAAAAGAATACTTCTCATTGAACCTAGAGTCTGTTTCTGATCCGTGTATTGTTTGGTGTGCCCATAAGGCTTATATTAGAGGTATTTTAATTCAATTGAGTGCACGGGCAAAGAGGCAGAGAGCACAGAAATTAGACACTATCCTGGCTCAGATTAGGACCCTAGAGGCCCTGAACAAACGGTCCTCCGACAACCTTATGGCTGCTAAGCTGTTCGAATTGCGCTCGGATCTCAGGCGGCTCCTACTTGAACAATACAACAAACATATCCAATCCCTTAAATTAACCCACTATGCTTCTGGTAACCGCGCAGGCAAGTTTCTGGCTCAACGGCTGAAAAACCGTAGAGTAAAAACCTCCATCCCCTTTCTTAAAAATAGTTCTGATGGCAGTAAAATCTATAACCCTCAGGATATAGCTAATTCTTTTGCAGATTACTATGCTTCATTATACAACCTCCGGGAAGACCCTGCCACCCCTCAGCCCACGGAGGCCGCCATGCAGTCCTTCCTCGCTGATCTTGCACTCCCCACATTGTCCCAGTCCCAATTGGAGTCTCTAAACTCACCTATAACGGAACCTGAGATCCTGAGGGTGATTAAGACCCTCCCTATAGGGAAGTCGCCCGGTCCGGACGGACTGCCCAATTGTTACTACAAAACTTTTGATTCCCTTCTTGCTCCTGCGTTAGGTAAAATGTTTTCAGAAGCAATGCTCTCTGCCTCTTTCCCAGATGAAATGCTTAAAGCCTACATTGTTACCATTCCAAAACCAGGGAAACCGCCTACTGACCCAGCTAACTTCCGGCGCATTTCGCTGTTGAATACAGACGTTAAATTATATGCCAAAATTATAGCTTCCAGGCTACTCCCCATATTGCCAACCATGATCAACCCAGATCAAACGGGGTTCACTCCCGGTAGGCAGTCCTCTGACGCCACCAGGAGGGTCATTGGCATTGTCCATCATGCTGGGGTCAGTCGAACGCCTTCTCTGCTCCTTTCCCTGGATGCGGAGAAGGCGTTCGACAGGGTACATTGGGGTTACATGCGTCGGGTGCTCGAGAGATTCGGGTTGTTTGGCCCTATTCTGTCGGCTATCTTGGCCTTATACTCCTCCCTGTGCGCTCCGGTTTACACCTCTAGTATGCTTTCACGTCCATTTTGCATTACCAATGGTACTAGACAGGGGTGTCCACTCTCCCCTTCCATTTTCAACCTCCTCATAGAGCCCCTAGCGGAAAAGATTAGATCCCATGCTGGCACCCCGGGTTTCACACTATTGGGCAGATCACATAACATTAGTCTATTTGCGGATGACATCATCCTTTTCCTGACGTCCCCACAAACATCATTACTCCAGGCAAATAATATTCTTTCCGAGTTTAGCCGCATTTCCTACTATAAAGTGAACTTCCTGAAATCCCTCTTATTGGGCCTTAATCTCCCCCCTCGTCTCCAATCTCATTTGCAAGTCTCCTTTCCCTACTCCTGGGCTGCATCTAGTATCCCATACTTGGGACTTCAAATAACGGCCGATCCCCTGAAACTTGCAGAAGCTAACTACACTCCCCTAATAGACAAGCTATCCAAAGAAGCTGACCGCCTTTCCAAAGTTGAATTAACATGGTCAGGTCGCCTAGCCTCGTTCAAAATGCTCTTACTCCCTCGGATCCTGTATATTTTTCGAACACTACCCGTCCCGTTAAAACCTAACCACCTTAACTCCTTAAACCTCATTTTTAAACGCTTCGTATGGGGTACTAAACGCCAGCGATGTATTAAATCCCTCCTGATTAAACATAGATCGGTGGGGGGCATGGGCCTGGTCGACATTAAAGATTATTATCGTGCTGCCATACTCACTCAACTTAGATGTTGGATTTCCCCGTCCTCTGAAATCTTATGGTGCGGTATCGAGCAGGCTCTTAGCCCAACCACGGATCTACGTAGTCTCTTGATCCTGGATGCATGGAAGCCGTTCCCCTTGCGCCAACTCCCATTAACTCTCCAGGCCTCCTTGCTGGCATGGAGGGATCTGTGTCGCATAGCATCTAGCTCCCCCGACACTGTGGTTCTCCCTACCCCAATTGGGATCCTGTCGTACGCTATTCCACACACCACATATTCCTCCTGGGCCACAAGGGGTATCACTCAGATCGACGATCTGTATGTGAACAATTCGCTTAAATCGTTTGAAACGCTTAAGGCGGAATACAAATTGCCTCACACAGACTGTTTTAAATACGTGCAAGCTTCCCATTTCCTAAAAACATTGAAATCCCGGCACATACTTCTTCAGGATAATATATGGCGGTTTTATACCAACAACTCCCCACTGACTAAGGGCATATCCCTATTCTACAACTCTTTCCAGGAAAAACTAGTTTTCTCTGTCTCCCCCCCTTTCCGTAAGTGGGAAGTCGACTTAGATAAAACATTCACAACGTACCAATGGCAACTTGCGTTCAAAAGCGTATACAAGGCGTCCAGATGTGTTAATCACTGGGAGCTTTCCCAAAAAATAGCTCAGAGATGGTATCTTACCCCATATAGATTGGCAACGTTTTATCCCGCCGTGTCCCCACTCTGTTGGAGGGAATGCGGGGCGGTAGGCAATATTTTTCATGTTTTTTGGCTTTGTAAGCATCTTACAAGATTTTGGAGGGGTGTGTTCAGGTGTATCTCTCGTATTACAGGGATCCTGACACCCCCCTGTCCTGCATTGGCGTTGTTGAACTTGGGTATAGAGGGATTCCCCCAACACTTTAGGACTGTAGTCACCCATATCTTATTGGCCGCTAGGACACTGATCACTAGGAATTGGAAATCAAGCAAGGTCCTTAATGTTTCAGAAGTTCTGGACATTACCAAAACCAATTACACATTTGAAGCTATGCTGGCATACAGAGAGGGGAGAAATGTTACATTCAATAAACAGTGGCAGTCTTGGACAGTATGGTCTGACTCAAAATACATTTTAAATTGCCTTCACATTGGTAATGACTATGTTTTGATATACATAAGGCAACTGTATTTGTATTTGTATGATGAAGTTTGAAAAAAAATTCACAGCTTCCCATCCCACTCCTTCCTTCCTTCCTTTCCTGTTTCTTCCTCTCTTTTCTCTATTCCCTATATCCTCTCTTTTCTCTATTCCCTATACCCTATCTTTCTATTTATCTCTACCCACCCAGTCTACAATTTTCTGTCATTTTGGGCCATCCTACGCCACCTGCTGGCGGAGCACTAGATGCCTCCACAGTATTAGTGCCTCAGACTCTTATGGATGAGCTCAACATGTGTTGTTAATGGTGTGTATCTAGGTTCTATTACTCGCCTTACGGTGACCACAGACTCCTCATGTACACTGGGTTGTGTTGTGTTGTGCTCTGTTTGCTATCTTTGCTATTTTGTACTTTGTACTATGTTTAATACTCTGTACCATGAAAATTCTCAATAAAAACTATTTGAAAAAAAAAAAGCAAACTGGAAAATTAATAAACATATGTCTATTGTATCCAGTATGTGATGACTGGAAAAATGCCTTATTGAATCAAGTGACATAAAAAAAGACACAAACCAAAATTAAAAAAGTGCAAATCTGTAATAAATAACTTTCTGCAATCCATAATTGGAAAATCCCAACGTGACTTGTGCAGAATCTAAGTGGTGACAATTTATCGCAATTTCTGTGCAAAGAAATAAAGTGACTTTTCCGTGCTCCCTTTTGTTAATGCACTCACCAGAAAACCCTATCTCTGCAGGGGTAAAGAGTGTGTAATCAGATATGCCTCTGGTCCTGGTGTCCCAATGATCAACATGACCTTCTGCTCCTTGGAATAAAAATAATAAACATAAAAACAAATCCCGGATCTGAAGAAAAAAAGCGGAAGCTTTAAAACGTATCATCTGACACGCCCCAACATCATGTCCGGTTTCCGGACTATCCTGACTGCATTCAACGCTGGTGCGCATGCTGGCAAGCAGGAACCAGGCTGGTCCTTATCATTGCCTTGTTGACATACCGCTTCAGCCCGCTGGGACGCTCCCCTGGACACAGCTCCGGATGTTATAGTGACCACTGACACCTTTACCATACATGTTCTATTCTCACAGATGTCATGTGAGTAGCCAATTGGCTTTTGTATTTAATAAATTATTTCCTCCATACTGCACTTAGTCTGGTGCACCTTGTTCTTTTTCACTGGGGCAATGGGCTGTAGAGGGGGTGGGAACAGCTGGATCAGGCTCTCAGCAGCTCACTGAGAGGCTGAGCCGGGTTGTGGTCCAGGCATTTGGGTGGATCCTGACCATATGGTTGCAATATTTTCCCAGCTTGGACCGACTCTGTGATGTCTGCTGAAAATGAGTCACGGGGGTGCAGAATGAAATCCTGTGACCCACAGGAGAAGTACAGTCAAACAAGCTTTGGCTGAACGTCTCCATTAAGATAAGAGTTGTGTTATTGAGGGCGCAAAGTAGCATGATGAAAAAGTTTTAACAGGTTTGTGATTGCTGACAATTTTATTGACATTGCATTCACTTACCTGAGCATTTACAGTAATTTTTGCACATTAAAGGCAAATGTCATGCAGAACCTCTGGTATCATTGTTGCGACCCAGAGATTGCAGGGAGAGGCTGGACAGAATGGAACAGCTTTGTTTCTGTACTAGAAGGAAGTGTTGTGACATAATGAATGATGTCACATCCTTTGTGTAGCACAATGTGGAAGCTTTGTGTTTACAATCTAGAAGTATCGTATCCCAGGAGCTGCACTCATCCAAGGGCCAACTGTTTCTGACCTCTGGATTACATTATAGTCATCATGTGGCAAGTATCTGCCAAGTGTTTTTTGATGCATTTGCTCACACGTTTGGATTTTCTTTTTTAACAAGGCCTGAAGAAAAGAAAATACCTTACTGGATGTTGATGTGACTATGTGGGAGTTCGTTGTTGGCTCTGAACTAATCTCTTCTTGATTTCCCGTTGTCTTGGCTCTCTGCCTATCTGTATGCTGGATAAATTGTTTTATTGTGAAGCTAGTTTAGGATGTTCTGGCCTTATTCTCACCTTGTCAGGGGTGACGTCCCTTAAAGTCTGTAACTGGCTGTTCTGAATGTGCCTGGTAAATGTTTTGAGTTTTCAGCTAAGCAGTTCATGTAACGGGAGAATTGTGGGATCTTGGCTCTATCTTAGGCTACACAGTAGCAGGACAAGTGCAGTGTGAACTGAAAGCCCCGGCTGATAATATATCATGAAAGGTGAACAACAGATCATCCTGTACTGTCATGTTTGTTGGCTGAAATTCAAATAGAAACAGCACACTGCACATATTTAAAAGCCTGTGCATGTAAATGTTTAAGGTAGATTTTAATAAATAATAAGATATTTTGTTCACAGGTATTTCTTGAATTAAAGCTTTTCAGGTTACATTAAAATTCCAATTAAAGGACAACTAAAATGTAGTTGAAACAGCTGGAATACAGTTCCTGTGTCTTTTTTAACCCATGTTCCCCATAAATAATGATTATATCATATCATGTTAAGCCAGGGATTCAGAAAATATAGTATGTTATGTACCACTGTTTTTATTACCCATATTGCCACCTGCATACAATTTTCTCCTAAAACATCTGTTAAATTTGTAGTAAGTCTTGGGAGTGATTGATACCTATGCACTTTTGCAGAGTTGCCGTACAGAACGTGTTCCATAGGAAACCATGTTAAATGGACTATAGTGCAAATCTTCAAAATGCAAACAGCACTAAAAATGCATAGGTGGGAATCAGACCTTAAAGCCCATCTCCAGCATGAAATTACCCCCCCTCCCAACACCACCTACTAAATGATTAATAGCATGAAAAAAAATGAAATACCCTTTTCACTTACCTTAAAGCGGTATTAAATCCAAAACCAGGAATGTAATATATTGCAGCTTACCAATCATCAGAAGTGGTGCCTACATTTTTTTCCTCCCTCTGTTTTCACTTGGTGAATCTGGCCAGTAACACATATTCTGTATTAGAGAGCCACCACTCTGGATGAAGAAGCACAGGGGTATATTCGTACAGCAGCATTATCAGTCTCGGGGGAGGGGAGTGTTATGCCCCATACACACGCTCGGGATTTCCGACAGGAAAAATTCAGTCGGGAATCCCGACGGGAAAAAGGAGAGCTGGTTCTCCTTTTTTGGCCGGCGGGTTTGGCAGTTTTTCCATCTGAAAAACTGCGAAGAAGCATACACATGGCCGGGATTCCCGGCCAAAAACCCTCATCGCAGTTTTCCCGTTGGAAAACCCGGTCATGTGTACGAGGCATGAGATGTACTAGCCGATTTAACTACACTAAACAAATTAAGCCAAACTCTAGCTAACACTTTATAAGCAGTTATAGCAAACTGTTTTTTTTTTTACCTTTTCGGATAAAGAGAGAGAGAGAGAGAAAAAAAAGTACAGTTGTTAGGTGGGAGCAGGATAGGCTTCTCTGAAGAGAAACGTTTTCAGGGATCATCTAAAAGTAGACAAAGTCTGACAGATTGGAATAGGGCAGGGATACGCAATTCTCCGACCTCCAGCTGTGCAGATCTACAAGTCCCATGAGGCACTCTGACAGCCACAAGCATGACACCCAGAGGCAGAGGCATGATGGGACTTGTAGTTTAGCAACAGCTTAAGGTCCGCTAATTGCATATCCCTGGAATAGGGAGTTCCATAGGATGAGAGAGACTCAGAGAAAGTACTGGAGGTGACCATGGGAGGAGGGGACAAGGAAACTAGAGAGCAGGAGGTCTTGGAAGGAACAAAGAGAACGATTAGGTTAGTATTTTGAGACTAGGTTAGTAATGTAGCTGGGGGCAGAGTTGTGGATGGCTTTGTAAGTTGTTGTTAGTATTTTGAATTTAATTTGTTGGGTGATCGGAAACCAGTGGAGGGATTGGCAGAGAGGGGCGGAGGACACTGAACATTTAGTAAGGTGGATGAGTCTTGCAGCGGCATTCATGATGGAATAAAGGGGAGATAGTATGTAAAGGTAAGCCAATGAGAAGGGAGTTGCAGTAGTCAAGTTGAGAGATGACCAGAGAGTGAATTCAAAGTTTTGTGGTGTGTTTGGTTAGGAAGGGCCTAAAAAGACAAAAATTCCCCTAAAAACAAATCTTTAATAAAAATTTACTATCTGTAAACACATTTAGAATTGTTTTCTAATTTGTTATGATGCAGAATTTGTTATCTCAGTAGTCCATATTTCTTTCTGCAGTCTAGATCTAGAAAATGAGCAGTTCTTATATTTTTTAATAAAGACTTCTGTCTTTTTGGTAAAATGCCCAAAAGCATTTCTAATGCCGCGTACACACGATCATTTTTGGGCATGAAAAAAACGTTGTTTTTCAAAAATGTAATTTAAAATGATCATGTGTGGGCTTCACATAATTTTTCAGGTTCTGAAAAACGATAAAAAAATGTTTTGAACATGCTGCATTTTTTAACGTCGTTTTAAACTATGACGTTTTTCGGGTTGTAAAAAATTAACGTGTGTGGGCTAAAACGACGTAAAAAACCTGCGCATGCTCAGAAGCAAGTTATGAGACGGGAGCGCTCGTTCTGGTAAAACTAATGGAGTAAGCACATTCATCACGCTGTAACAGACAAAAAAGCGTGAATCGTCTTTTACTAACACGGAATCAGCTAAAGCAGCCCAACGGCGAATGGAACTTCCCCTTTATAGTGTCGTTGTACGTGTTGTACGTCACCGCGCTTTGCTAGATCATTTTTTAAAAAGGATGGTGTGTGGGCAACATCGTTTTAATGATGAAGTTGGGAAAACAACGTTTTTTTCGACATGCTGAAAAACAACGTTTTTTTCATGCTGAAAAATGATCGCGTGTATGCAGCATTAGAGAACACTGCCCAAAAAAAAAGAGAAAGAACTGTAGGGTTTCAGAGCAAGGAAGTATTTTCTCCCACTAATCCACTGTTTGGACTAGTAACAGCTTGACTTAATTGGTTAAGAGATATCGAGTGAGTGGAGATGTGCTGTGAAGCTTTTGTGTGTTGGGGAATCGATGGACGAGGGAAGTATCTGAATTTCATTAGTGTGTGAGAAAACATCATTTCTCAATTAGCTGGATCTCCAAGACTTGTACTCTTGTGTTGGACACTTTAATTGCAGTTTAAATCCTTATCACCTGGAATTTGACAAGAAGTGGCATGGGAGGGAATAATGTTATCAGCGGCAGATTACTCTGTGAGTGCCAGAGCTTCCCGAAAAACAGTTTAACGGCAGTTCTGAAACAGAGATGAGCCAAGCAACATCTCTGTCAACATGTTATCCCAGTTCCCACTGGTAGAGCTGTATTTTCAAGGGTCAGTACATTTAAATTACAAATTTGTTTATGTTTAAACAATTAAAAAAGACTCCTTGGCATACACCCATTCCGGTGCAGTGCGTTACTGCACTCATGTTTTTTGTGCATTAATGTGCATTGTGTGAAGTTAATGTTGAATCAACAAAAAACAATTAAACAAAAGCTAGATCTTTGTATTTTATTTAAAATTAGCAGAAAATAATGTGTGCAGTGTTTGTCCATTGGAAGACCTACTGTGCAGTGCATTGGAGTGCCATTCTAAATACATGACACCCCAATGCACTGCATGTCACCACAACACTCCATAGAGCCATGATGTTGTGGAGAATGTACTGGAAACTGGTGGGACATGGTTATGCTTCAGTACACCATCCTTGCAAAGCTACTGACGGAGTGGCCACCTGTAGCTCCAGGAACTGGGTTCACAACTTGGACACTGAGGGGTTCTCCCAACATGCTGCTTCAAGAGGTGTTAGCTAAGGCGGTTTTGGATAACTGATTAATAAGGATGTTTTTTGGAAGTTCCAACCAAGTACTCCCTTAACACATCTACCTGGGAGGATATCCTAGGGCAGAACAGGCTATAAAGATTATATGTCCCAGCAAGATTTGTAACACAATGGCCTCTAAGAAGAGCCTTGTGCTAGACTATTCTGCCTACTCAACAACCTCTGCAGGATGTATGGGTTTCAAAATAGATAATCAATGGCATTAATGTACTAAACATAAAGTGAAAGTATGCAAGCTTGTATAAAGCTAATTAGATAAAGTCAAGTGGCTTGTGAAACATATGTAAAAAATTGCCTTCGGCGAGTTAAGTAATGTCACAAATCATTAGTAAGACCTCATCTGGAATATGCAGTTCAGTTTTGGGCCCCAGTTCTCAAAAAGGATATTGGGGAACTGGAGAAAGGCAACCAAACTGATAGGAGGCATGGAGGAGCTCAGCTATGAGGAAAGATTAGAGGAACTGAATGTATTCACTCTTGAGAAGAGGAGATTAAGGGGGATATAATCAACATGTACAAATATATAAGGGGTCCATATAGTGAACTTGGTGTTGAGTTATTCACTTTACGGTCAAAACTGAGGACAAGGGGACACTCTTTACGTCTAGAGGAAAAAAGATTTCGGAAAGGTTTTTTCACAGTAAGAGCTGTGAAAATGTGTAATAGACTCCCTGCAGAGGTGGTTCTGGCCAGCTCAGTAGATTGCTTTAAGAAAGGCCTGGATACTTTCCTAAATGTCCATAATATAACTGAGTACTAACATTTATAGGTAAAGATGATCTGGGGAATATCCGATTGCCTCTCGGGGGATCAGGAAGGAATTTTTTCCCTTGGTTCATGCTTTGCTGGGGTTTCAACTGTGGGTATAGAATTGGGTATATGTGATTGTATGATATTATTATTTTATTTTTTATGGTTGAACTGGATGGACTTGTGTCTTTTTTTAACCTGACTAACTATGTAACTATGTAACTATGTAACATACCTACCTCATAATGTAATTCTCTAATTAAATGATGAGAATTAAGAACCTAGCTTTAAACTAATGACGTTTGCTCACAGTTAAAGGGAATTTTTTTGCAGGGCGACTAGTGATTGGCTTTAAAGCAGAATTGTAGACGGATATAAAAGACTCAAATTCAATCCAGTTATATATTCATGAAAAAAATCCTTAAATGTATTTTAAAATAGTACATCAATCTCTCTTTATTCTAGCCTCCCGTAATCCCCTGTACAGCAAGACAGGGAGAGGATGGAATGCCAATCTAACACACAGCATATTCTGACAGGGTAGAGGGTATAGATGTGACCTCATCAGTGTACTACTGTTGCTTCATTTTCCAATAACATATTAAGGCAAGTCCTTGACCAAGCTGTTTTTGTTTAACTATGGTGAAGAAAACTGAGGTCATGGACCTGTCTATGCAGTCTTGTAGGGATGAGTGAACCTCAAGATTGGCTGACGAGAGTTACAAATACTTTGGGATATAAAACATTTTAAGCAAACATATCTTAACTATGCATTTAGCTGTTTGGCTACATAGAGACATAGTGACATCTTTCAATGTGACTGAAAGTAAGGGGAAATCCAAAATTTTGAGCTATTACGAGAGGGGGAATAGAAGAGAAATGTTCCAATAGGGACACATGTTTTTGATGACAGCAGTCCAAGACAGGATTTACTTCAATTCTGGGAGATTTTCTCTTACTAGCTGTATTATTTGTAAGACAGGAAGTTAAAAGAAATCATGCAAATGGAACACAACTAGTAAAAAAAAAAAAAGAAGGGTTTAACCATTTTCTATATTTCCAAAATAAAGAAGTTGATGATGTAGATATACTTTAACCTCTGTGTCAGTGATATATTAAAAGCACCCCAGATAAAATTCAGGTACTTTTCTGTCATACAGTAACAGTTATACATTTGACTAGTGTAAAGCTGGCCCATATTTCTGGCAAACATGATGTGGAATCAAGATGTTGTAATGGCTCCCCATTACTGAAAGGTCTGTTACATGGGGAAGTGTGTGAGGATATCATCACATTTTGATCATCAATTAGTACAATTTGCTGGCCTTCTTGAAAGCAGTTACACTTTGTATTATATGTACAAGTAACATAAAATTTGAAAATCTTTATGATTGACATTAGTTACATTTAGGTTGGACATACACAGAAGGATTTCTACAAGCAATGCTTTTGATATAAGCATCATAGCAACAGATAGGGAATTTTACAGTAGCAGTAATCACGTGTGTGTATGTGTGTGTGTGTGTGTGTGTAAATGTTAGTATTTGCATACAGAGATTTTTCTGTCGTTGAAACAATTCTATGCAAGCAGGGGTCAATTGTTTCCTTTTCTTTGGAGGATGAAGGCTGTGCTGTCTCCCCCTTGCAGTGCTGCCGGCTTTCCTCCTCTCCTGCCTGCTGCTTCAGGGGGATGTTTCTGGTATGAGAGAGTAAATATTTTATTTACTGACCCCTTCCTTGTCTAAATGAACACAATGAGTGATCTGTACCAGTCACTCCTGTGTTCATTCTTAAAGTGGAGCTCCACCCTAAAGGGGAAGCTCCGCTTTTCTGCCTCCTCACCCCATCCGCTGCCACATTTGGCACCTTTTCAGGTTAACCTGGTTTGGTTAACTCAGCTGGAAGTTCGATCCCCCACCCCCCTCCTCCTTCCCCCACAGCTGGCCCAATCAGAGAGCAAATCGCTATTTGTGCATGTACAGTAGGGAACCGGCTGTGAAGCCGCATGGCTTCACTGCCTGTTTCCCATAGTGGAGATAGCGGGGGCAGTACCAAATAGCCGATTGAAAAATCAGTTTGGGTAAAGACACCGCTGGATTCCTGGACAAGTAAGTGTCCTCATATTAAAAGTCAGAAGCTTCAGTATTTGTAGCTGCTCATTTTTTTTTATTTCTGCAGGAGCCTAAAGCTCCTCTTTAAGTGGAGCATAGTAAAGTGTTTACTATGCTTCAGTTTGTGAATGAACAGGAAGACGCTGAGGCTGCAGAGAAAAATAGTGGAGGAGCTCTGTCCTTAGTCCCTTTCGCTGTCTCAAGAGTGAGACATCAGAGTTCTGTTTCCTGATATTTTACCAAAAATCTGATTGAACAGAGAACAGTTAAATTCTTCAATGTGATAGAAATGGGACAAAGCAAACTTTCCATGCTGCTTTATTGTATCCACTGAGCAAAGTTGCCAGTATGCCTCCAAACCCACCAAAAACGATTTAGTGTTAGGCAATGGTGTGCACCACTGGGGCAGAAAAGGGCAACCTAGCCCATCCATAGACTCCTTTCCATGGGCATATTTCAAGTATATATTTTTTGCCCTGGTGAAAGATGGTGTTTTACAAGATATGTCATCTGATGTTAAAGGTATCCATGTATGTTTTCCTGCGTGCCTGCCTGGGCAAAAGGTTTAATCTGCTTGCAGTAGTTAGTTTGCATTGATAAGTCCTCTCTCTTTTTATCCTTTTAGAGTTTAGCATTGCACACAGGATTACACACTAATTAAAATCTTGGCTACTTCGTGCTTTGTTTAAATCATTTTACAATCTTGTTAATCCCAGGGCTTTGCAAAGAGTCATATTTGGAAAGTCCAGTATTACAAACAGTTCCAGGAATACCCAAAGGGCCAAGTAACCCTTTCAGGCCTATTATAAAACTCATCTGGAAATTGAAGAAGGGTGGTCCTTTTGGTTGAAAACAGTTAAGCAAAAGCAAAAAAAAAGAATAGCAATGTATCCCTTAAAGGAGAAACCACAGATGGATGAAAATTTGGTAGTGTTTTGTTTCTTCCATTGAGCAGTCATACTCAATCATACTCAATCTAAATATCAATTAAACAGTTGGCACTTTGATCAATCATTTATTTTTCGATATGCTTTTTACATAGGCTCTTTTTGTGCCAGTTCCCAGAAGCTGAGTAGATGGAAGAGAAGGCTACTGTTGGATGACTTTGCGTTGTGTTCAAGGTCTAGCTTATTTTCTGATAATAAGAACAAAACCAGTAAACTACAATGGTGCTAAATTGTTTGTTTGCCTCTAGACTTTGAATGGAAGTCTCAATATTTTAAGAAATGCATTTTCTCCTCATGTTTGTCAGACTACAACACGTGATTCATGGAGGACAAGTGGAGCTTAAGGCTCTAGGGCAGTGGTTCTCAACCTGGGGGTTGGGACCCCCTCGGGGGTCAAATGATGATTTGCCAGGGGTCACCAAATCCTGGGATGTTCCTGAAGCCCGCACTGTTCTCCCAGGAAGGGAGACGATAGAGGGGGAGGAACAAAGAAAAGGGGAGAGAAAGGAAAAAAAGAGAGAGCAAGAAAGACAGTTAGGGGGAGGGATGGGGGGAAAAAACAAGGAATTAGAATAGAGAGAGATGAAAGGGAAAGAAAGGAGAACAAAGAGAAAGAGTGGTACAGCCAACAATGTACTATAAGGGGTTTTAATACTGTACGAGTGGAAGAGCTAAATGTCCATGGGTTAGGAGCGAAAATTACTTGTCTTGCCTTGGGTGCTTTCAACCCACGCTATGAAAATAATTTTACTGTTAGGGGTCCCCACAACTTGGGAAATTTTATCAAGGGGTCACGGCACTTGAAGGTTGAGAACCACTGCTCTAGAGTTTCTTTTCCTTAAGGTTCCCAATATATGGACCCAACCCTTCCTACAGAGACAAAAACAATCTTGCACCAGTGATATTGATTATGAAGCTGCAGGTTCTAGCATTGGTACTTTATGTTGGTACCTTTAGGTGCAGGTAGAGTTGATGTTCAGTGTAGAAGATCCCACAACAGGGCAGGTGGTTAATGTTAGGCCCCATTCACACCTGAGCACTTTGGAATCTCAGCGCGTTGATTAAGGCCTCATGGCCAAAACATGTGATCTTACTTATACTGTACTCACCTTCAAGCTAATCAAAGAAAAAGGCAACTGCATGTTGCTAAGACCCGGTTCACCCAGGGGCAACACGACTCTGGCTGCGACTTTGCAAGGCAACCTGCACACGACCTGAGTGTGCACCACAGCGCGACTTGGGGCGACTTACAAGGCGACTTCAAGTCGCCTCCAGAACAGGCGACTTTCCAGTGGCCAATCAAACAACAATCAGCTCTGTGGGAGGGAGGGGGGAGGGAGGGGTTTGCCTGAGAAAACAATTTTCTCTTCCTGTATTGTTGCTTCAGTTAAGACAGATCCGACTTTGGAGGCGACTTCCATTGAAATCAATGGGTACAAGTCGCCTATAATTCGCCTTAAATTAGTAAAGGAACCTTTTCTGAAGTTGGAGCGACTTCAGTAGTGTTCATTAAGACGGCTCCATTCACTTTCATTGATTTTCTCAACAGCGCGACTTGGGGAGACTTCAAGTCGGATCCCAAGTTGCCCCTGTGTGAACCGGCTCTAAGTCGCCAGTTGTATCCAATTTTTGCATCTAGTTCTATGAGTGATACTGGAGACACTACCAGCCTGGGCACTGGTTTTTCTCAGCTTCCACATGGGATCCTGGTGAGAATGCTGCTTTTTTTCTGCTTGTATGAATTGGGAAATTCTGCCCACGATTCCAAATCGTGGGTTTGGGTGCCATTCATTCTTAATGGCACCCCAAACATGGTGCAATTTCTCTGCAATTGTCACATGACTCATGGAAATCGCAGAAAATACAAGTGAAAAAACACATAAAGCTCATCGCCCAAAAATATGCAGTGGCTTCTTGGGCACATTTGTCATACACAGGGAAACCAATTCATGTGAATGGGCTTCCAAATGCAGGATGCTGGTGCGGAAAAATGCACCGCCTTTGTGATCTGCTGCACATGCAATTGCGTTGTTAATGGCATTCCAAATGCAGATTGCAAACGCAATGCATTTACTGGCACCAAATCGCATGATACCACAGTACCATGCACTTTGGTGCCGTTTGTTTTTTTGCATGCACTACTTACTCTACTTACTCTGCTTTGCTCTGCAATTTCAGCCCGAGCAAACATATGGGCTAAAAAATTAAACCGCATGGGAATGTTCAGAAATCGCATAGGAACATGTCAATCTGTGTATTCATTTCAAATCACTGCTAAATAATAAACACTAAAACTACCACAATGCTTTTTCCTCAGGGTCTTTTTTTTTGTGCCAATATTAACTGTACCTGTATTTAAATTCCCTATTGCCAATATTCATGTTAGCATTGTAGCGTGTTTCTAAACCACATGGCAAAATGTGTGTTTTCTATGGCTTTTGTCACACGTTCCAGAAATGCCCAGTTGTGAATGCAGCCTTCTATGCATTAAGATACAAACCCTCTGTTTGCAGCAGCCGCCCCAGCACCCCCAATACTTACCTGAGCCCCATCTCTCTCCACAAGTTTCTCGGTCACCCGGGACTCTCCTCCTGATTGGCTGAGACACAGCAGTGGTGCCATTGGCTCTCGCTGCTGTCAATCAAAGTCAGTTAGCCAATCATGAGAGAGAGTGGGTGGGGCCGAACCAGGGCTCCATGCCCCCCAAGCTGCTTGCTGTGGGGGCACTCGACAGGAGGGAGGGGCAAGGAAAGACAAAGAGGGACCTGATTAGAGGAGGATCTGGGCTGCCCTGTGCAAAACCACTGCATAGAGCAGGTAAGTATAAGATTTTTGTTATTTTTAGAGAGAAAAAAAGGTGAGACTTTACAATCACTTTAAAGAAATAGATAGCGGTCACATTTCAGAAATGGTCAATATAAAGCATCAAAACATATTGTTACAGTAATGCAATTGGGATTTGCAGACTAATAATCATAGATTTTGAGGATGACCTAGATTTATGTTGTATAACTTGATATGTTAGGGCCATTAATAGGCATTTCTCCCTTCCTTTATGTCCCAGTAAAAGTGGTCAGCAAGATAATAGAAAGAGTAAATCTCCCTAATGGGGACACAGGAAGCACTGAACCCCTTCACCACTGTCTAAAACACACACACAAAAAAGAAAACAATTGACTTAAGATAATTTAAGGGCAATGCTATTGATGTTCCAAAGTCAGGAAGGGCTTAACAATGTTATATTTTTGTCACTGGTCATTGACTATATGCTGGAAAGTGGTAGCAGGCACAGTTTAATTGCATACCTGGAGGTTAGCATTATGACTTTACTGCCACCGGGGGGCTAGCAATTTAAAGTCTTCACGTGTTGGCATTACAAAGCTTTGTACATTTACCAATGCTAGTGGTTGGTAGCATATATTTTCTTGTACCAGAGGCTGATTCTTTGTTTCCCCTATATATTAGAGATAAGTATTATACATTTTTATTGAGTCTAAGGCTGGCATTATACGATTCCAATACCATAGGCTAGCACTATTTTCCAGGTGTCAGAGCCTGGCATTTACTGACAGTCAGAATTGGCATTATACTTTTAACAGACACCGACAGCTAACATCAGAAGCAGGCAATTCTGCAGAAAACATTCTGTTTCAGACCCACATTCCATTTTTGCCTTAGGGCCAAAACTTTGTTGAGATTACCCTCTAAGTGGTAGAAGCTGAGGTTTGCATACCTCTGTGTATTTACTTGTTACATTGTACATGATGTTTTGCTTTGACACAAGCTTGTTTGATTTTAACAATTTTAACAAGGTTAGTAAAAAGGATATAAGTTTTTTCTAACCCTGTTAAAATAGTTAACATTCTTTTTTTTTTATAAACTGGTTCTAAAAATGATGGCGGTATGTGTAGTAACATAAAAGAACGTCAAGAGACTATTTTAGCCCAAGAAAACGATTGAAGAGAAGTGCACATGTACCCAGATAATGGACAGTAAAGAATTAACATGTTCTTTCAGCAGAACTGAAATCATTTTATAAAAAAATGTAAGCAGGCAGGCTATTTATCTCAGAAAAGACATGCAATGTCTCTTCTGAAATAAAAATAGACCTCTTCTGTTTCACCGGTACAGTGCCGGTATGCAGAGCTCCTACATGTGTAGGAGTTACATCAAACCGAGGCAACCAATGAAAATCCCCAAAGACCGGCAACCAGGGAGTAGATGCCGTCGCCTGCAAAGGACCTCTCATGGCCTTCATACCAGTAAACATGTAAGTAAAGGGTCTTTAGTTCCACTTTAACAAGCAGTAAACAGGCTTCAAAACATTGCCTCCCTGACCTCACTAGCTGCTTTTACTGTGAAGTGATTTGTTCTCAAAGGCCCTCAAAGATCACAGCAAAGATTCTTAGGACCCATTCATACTAGCGGCATGCTAAAACATATATATATGCTGTATATATACTATATATATATATTGTTGGGATTGTACAAAGTTACACGTCTGTAACTATGTGTGCTGTGCTGCGGTGGCCTACAATGTTATCATTGTCCTACATCTCACCAAACCATTGTTTTCTACACACCCACTACCGTTAATCAGGTGCCAAAAAATCACAGTCGTAGTCATATAGTGTGAACAAGCCCTAATGTCTTTATGTCTTTATGTCTGGCTTCCATGCGACTTCAATGGGATCTGACTTTACTCCGACCAAATCAGGCTCTTTGAGCCTGCTATGAATCTTGAGGGGGAACTCAATGCCAAAAGTGAAAAAAAAACGAAAAGTGACATGCCCCCCCCCAAAAAAAAAAAAATTTGGGGGAGAAACCCCATGCCAGAGAAAAAAAACAGCATGCGGTTCGCCCCAAAATCCATACCAGACCCTTATTTAAACATGCAGCCCAGCAGGTCAGGAAAGGGCGGGGATGAGCAAGCGCCTCTCCCCCTTCTGGACCATACCAGGCCACATGCTCTCAACATGGGGGAGTGGGTGCTGGGGGGGCGCTGTTCCCCCTACCCAAAAACACCTTGTCCCCATGTTGATGGGGACTAGGGCCTCTTCCTGACAACCCTGGGTGGGGGGCTTATTGAAATCTGGAAGCCCCCAGATCTCACTCCCCCTATGTGAATGAGTATGGGATACATTTTACCCCTACCCATTCACCCCTAAAAAAAGCAGTGTAGTGTTAAAAAAAACAAGAGACGTTTTTCGACAAGAGACGTTTTTCGACAAGTCCAATTATTGAAAGTGAAGAATGTCCCTCATCGTAGCTTCGATGTGTCTTCTTCCTCCGGTCGTCTCCCTTCAGTGATGTGTTATTCCTCCGGTCGTCTTCTTCTCTCTCTGGTCTTCTCCACCGCTGCTTTCTTCTGCGATGCTGACACGGTCCTCCTCTGCTGATGGCTCCCACTGTTGTGTCATGTGCGATGTCTGCCAGTTCTTATATAGCCATAGGGCATGGCCATCCAGTACCATCACCATGAGACTTTGCCCCTGTGACGTCACGTGACGTGCTGTTGAAGTCAGAGCATATGTCGGACTAGTGTGAACCGCCCATTAGTCCTTTTCAACAGCTTAGAAACACCTGTTGTTTGTTTACATTGTTTGCCAAGATCTACTCTCTACAAAAAGGATCTCAGGAGGAGATTTACTAAAACTGGTGCACACAGAATCTGGAGCAGCTCTGCATAGTAACCTATTAGCTTCTCTGCACTTTTATAGCGGGGCACTTTTAACCCCTGCTAGCGGACGAAAAAGGGTTAGAACCGCCTGCAAAGCTCTGCTACAGCGGCGTTTTGCCGGTGGTACAGCAGGGCTGCCCATTGAGTTCACCGCCTCTAATGCGCTCCAAAGAAGTTCCTGGCAGGACTTTTTCTGACACCCTGCCAGCGCACCACTCCAGTATGAAAGCCCTCAGGCTTTCACACTGGAGTATATGGAGAAGCTGTTTTAGGGCGCTTTGCAGGCGCTATTTTTAACTCTATAGTGCCTGCAAAATGCCCCAGTGTGAAAGGGATCCTAAAGTATGGCTCTGATTGCAAAGAGGACCTGTGATTGCAAATGGGACAGTGACTGGCGGGGGGTGATATAAGGTGGGGGCTGTGATGTAAAGGGGACTGTGATGTGATGGGTGTTAGTACACTACTGTAATTTGAAGAACAAGTCTGTGATTTGAAGGGGAAACTGAGGACACTGATGTAAAGGGGGGAGCTGACGACTCTAATTCAAAGGGGGGGGGGACTTTGATGTAAAATTGAGCTGTGATGTGAAGGGGGAATCAAGGACACTTATATAAAAGGGGAACTTGTAGAGAGTGGAGGAGAGATATGTGATGTGAAGGATCTCGGAGCAGAAAACATGAGATTTGGACCTCTGTGAGAAGAAAATTCTACTAACTGGACCTCCGTAAATTAGAGTTCAATACCCTTGCTTTATGCTATTACAAATATAGCTAGGCATATATTTCTAGAAACTTGCACTTTCATGAAGCTAAACTCCAGGAATAAAAAAAAAGTAATTTAATTAGATTTATCAATGGTCACAAAATATATACATAAATCTGCTTTGTGTGCACCATATTCATCTATGAACCCAGTTACTACCTTGTAAAGCTAGTTACATGGTGACATCATGCTGCAGATTGCTTGTGCAGAGAGCAGAGCTATAGGAGGAACCCAACAAGTCCACCCACTACAGGCTGCCTGCAGAAAACTGCATTGGGTAGATACAAGCCCAGTTACTTTGCACAAGGAGAGAGCAGCAGTGACCGGTCTTTATTACAGAAAGTGCCTACACAGAGGCAAAGTTCCACACTAGATTACTGCACATATCTGGAAGAAATATACAAAGCATTCAATTAAGAATATGCATGCCTATTGTATTTAGTTATTATTTTCTTATCCCAGAGTTTTAATGACCTCCCAAATGCTGGCACTATTTTTGTTCAAGATGCCATGGATGTCGCAGACAGTTTGGCGGATCCAGCTTCATTAGTTCCTCAGGAAACGTACTGTTTGTCATTTGACAGGTGGAAACTCTTAGTTACTTTTTTTCCTTGTTGTCTGCCTGCAACTCCCAGCAATCAATAAAATGCTTCCAGTCATTTTCGATTGGGTTTTTTTTTTTGCTGCCGTTTTGTGAGCCTTTTATTAAAAACCTACAGAAATCATTTCAGAATAATATCTAGGAACCTTTGTGCGGGTGAGACTTTATTCATTGATTTTTGTGGCAGTTACGGGCAAAGATCTCTTCAACTTCTAAATGCATGCACATTTTTCTTGCATGCTGAGGTCCAATTCACAGACTAGAAGGTTAAAAACACATAAAATGTATTTCATATAGAAATATTTAACTACTGAATATGTCATCTGAAAGTATATTGAGTTTATATTTAGGAATTAAAGCATCCCTTGCCTTTACATGCAATACTCATTAACTCTAGGGTAAAATAATAAGGTATACCTGTACCTTACATCTTGCACTGGCAGGCTCCAGTTCTCTCACTGGCCCCCTCTTACAATGCAGGGCATTATTCCCTGTGTTGCATTTGATAACGTTGTCATGTGACTGTAGCCTGGTGCGCTTTATAGAAGAGGTTCTGGTGGACTGGTCACACAGATGGAGGAGCCTGCCAGATAAAGTAAGGTAACTATTTATCGTATTCCTCATTTCAGAGAGTTAATGAGCAAGTTACCCAGGAATGAAACATTTCCAGAAGTGTTGCATTCTTGCTTCTGCTGACCCCAGCTGCTGCTCTCCACATTTCCCTGTATTACCCCACCCACCCACTGCTCCCCCATACCTACCACCTTGATCGCGGCTGAGAGCAGCTCCCAGTAAAGCCTCACATTGACTTATATGAAATTGAAAAACTGTTTTGCTGTCTGAGCCACTATCTGTGCCAGGAGAGTGTACCCAACTTGAATGGCATGTAGGACAAAAACACAATGTCACTGGAGTGATAGCTGGGGCCACTGACATCATGGCCAAGATGGATGCATACAGCAGCATTCTGGGACCTACTTCAGCTGCACCACAAGGGAAGCTTTTACAAGGAGATTGATTTTCAACCTAAAGATAAATAGATATAAAATGGCATTGGCACATGCAATAATAAACGCACGCCAGGGATACACTGGCGTGACCAATTATATTGCCTCCTATACGTACCTTTACAAGGTGCGTTTAGGAGATTAAGCAGCAGGAATTTTAAATCGATGGACTGGAGAAGCGGTGAACCAATTTCTCCTAGCGGGTGATCGCCGGCCTCAGGTACAGCAGGACCGGGAGGAGGATGAGGACAAGGTCCAGTGTAAGTTCACCTTACAGATTCTATGTAAAGGTGAACTTACCCTTTAAATATTCTAGTGAACGTTTTTTTTAATGTTGTTGTTTGCTAAGTCAAAAAGTAAATCCATCCAGATATCCAGTGCCACCCTGTGGACTCTGCAGTATTATCTTCCCACCCAGGTTACCTCCGAGGACTACAAAACACCTATGTTCGGGGGGGGGTGTTCTGTTGTCCTGTCCTAATGTAACAATATGACCTCTCCATAGATACAGTAATGTGAGTGAGTGTTGCCACCCTAGGACAGGAAGTGTAGTATTGGCGGGATCTCCAGGAGAAAATAAAAGAAAAAAGACCTGAAAAGAAGAAAACAAATGTAGCCACCATATTTATACCTGCAATATTTTAAATTTTTGGTCTGGGGCCCAGACATTCTTTGATGTTTTCACTTATGCACTTTCTATAAAAAAAAAAAGAATAAAGCTGTTTTTGTTCTAATAGCAATTTCTCTGATTATAAGGTGTAATAAATCCTGGTGAATTAAACAGTAAGCAACAAACATTCAAATTGCCAGGCTCATGTCAGACTGCTAACGAATGTTGGGATAATTAGTATTACTTATAATAATAGAAAATAATGACTTTTAATAGCAATGAGCACAGTTATTCAGAGCTGATGCATTATAATTCATTCACTCACTAGTTACACAATAAATTCCCAGATCCCTCTGTTACAAGAGCTAATGGAAGAGTGTTTAGTTTTTCTACTGGGCTCTTAATTAATTTTAAGTCATGAAGAATGCTCCATCTACAGACAGTTTCATTTTATCTGGTCCCCTAACCTTGATGTAAGGGGAATTGGGACCCCTCAACCACGTTGGAGGTACCTTTGAAATCTTTATCAAGACTAGTACACTTATACTGGACTTACTGTAAACATGTAGCACTCCCCTCTTTGCATCTTCTATAAAGAATGGAACTGGAAAAGTAATGGAGACCTTTAGAAGAGTAGTGGTAGGAAATTTCATAAATGGGAGGAATGTCAAAAAGGGGAAGGAGGGTGGTGACATTTAACAGTATATATATATACTGTATATATACAGTAATATAATAATATAATATACTGTATATCATGTTTGAGCGTTCTATGTCTTTTTCTAGCAACAAAATTCTGATGTGTACATGTAGGAGAATAATGCGCAGTCACGGAACTCAGGACTAGGTTGCTGGCGCGCCGCCGGCGGCGTGCTCGCGACCCACGGCTGGGATCTTAAAGGCGACGTACCTGTACATGCCTGTGCCCAGCCGTACCCTTCTGTCGACAACCTGCTAAGTCCATTGGGTGAAAAATGTCATAGGAAAGAGAATAATAAGAGAAAGGATGTCTGTATGACTTACCTAGTTTTAATAAACCTTGCTGCAGTTAAGCAAAAAAAAAAAAAAGGAGAGCCTAACCTATGTTTTTGTGTGCCAGTGGGGGAGAAGGTAGACCCTGGAGAGCCTATGTACCTGTGGTTGGTTGCTGTATATGATGGATGACAGGAAAGTGTGGCAAAAGGGAGTAGGTTGAGGGCTTCTTCTTACCGTGTTAGATCCTCTTAGGTAAAAGGATGCCACGTTAAGCAGGGTATACACTAGTAAAGTTTTGTTTGACATTTTTCTGTTTAAGAACATTACAAGAACATTTGTTTGTTTTTTGTATCATAATTTGGGTTAAAATAGACATTCGTTTTCATCCTCAGTGATGAGAAAATTCAAAAGAGCAGGATGGAAATGTTTCCCTTAGAAGCAACGTTCAATAGATAGAAGCAACGTTCAATAGATAGAAGCAACGTTCAATAGATAGTGGGGTTACCTAACCTAGGCATACAAATGGAGTCATAGAGATATCAATAACGGTCACCAACCCAAACAAAAACTAGTAGAAACAAATAAAAGCAAAACTGGGTGTTCTAGGGTGGCCTGCCGGTAGTAATATAACTTACAAGGTACACAGAAACCTCTTATAAAAAAAAAAATGTTTGTACAATCAAACTTATTTTTTTTTATAAGAGATTTCTGTAAGTTATATTAATACCAGCAGGCCACCCTAGAACATCCAGTTTGGCTTTCTTTGTTTCTACAAATTTTTTCTCGAACTTCAGAATTTCTAACAGTAAATGTGGTTTTCATTTGGTAAAGCCCATTCATAGATTTTTCAGCATTCAAATGTACTGACATTTTTGTAAGAATTTTCATAAAAAATTTTGTTCGAAATTCCACTAGTGTATACCCAGGTTTAGATGTCCAAGCCTCCTAAAATTTAAGTGGTTAAGATCGTAGCTTGTTGTTCTCCAAAATTTAACTTTGAAATTATTTTATTTACATATTTACATTAGTCCAGCTCGGCACAATGTAAATATGCATATTTCATACCCGACGGACTGCTGGGAAGCTGAAAATCACTGTTTCACAGTATAATGCCCCGTACACATGATCGGTTTTCCCAGCGGTAAAAAGTCTTCTGGGAAAACCGAGGGGAAAGCCGAGAACCTGCTCGGCAAATTTTTCCCCCTACACATGGACGGTTTTCCATAGGAAAAGTACCGGGAATCCCGGCAGGAAAAAAGAAAACATGTTCTAATTTTTCCCACGGGATTTCCGGCAGTTTTCCTGTCGGGAAAACTGCCATGGAACATACACGCGGCCAGTTTTCCTGGCCAAAAACTGTCATGGCATTTTTCCAGACGGGAAAACTGGTCGTGTATACGAGGCATTAGCCCCATTCATCTGGGTCCTGATTAGTTCTATGCTAGTGATTCACAGAATGCCTTGTGTTTTTTTTTATTTGAATGAGTATCAGCCGTTCTCTGACTGAACATAGTGAAAATTGTGACGTCACCATTCCTCTCCGCTACAGCAATCAAGATGTCATTGAGAAAATCAATATACCACAGGTAGAATTTTTGAACATTGTGAACTTGGTTTTTAAAAGCATACAGCAATAAAGAACATGCCCTGCAAACAAAGGCTATACTTTTGCTCAACATTCATCCCTAAGGTTAGAAGCTAAATTCCCACTGTGCACTTCTTTCAAACTATCTGTGTAATTTCCATTCAAGTAGCATAAATAATGAAACAGAGAATTTCTGAAGCTGAAAAGATGATTATTGCACTTACGGCTCTCTCACACTAGACACCACATCAGACCAGGTGGATAGGTTCTATGAGCTCAGTACGTGTAATGACGTCCTGGACTTTTCAGCCGGCGATTCTGCGCACCATAAGAATGGTCATGCCGCTTGATCGTTCTTATAGGCGGCGGGAGGGGATGCCCCCCTCCCGCCGCCATCCAGTGCTTCTCTGGAACCTCCCGTGCCAGAAGAACAAATCGGCCGGTGCCGGATGACGAGGATAGAGATTTCTATGACCGTCGGAGGTAAGCAAAGCTGCAATCGCGGCTGTCAGCATGAGATCGGTGAATTTAAAGTGTCGCCAATGGAGGATTTTAAAGTACCTGAAGTTTTTCGCCATTCCATGAGTGTGCGCAATTAAGTTAGGTATCTATTTACTCGGCGTAACATCGTCTTTCACATTATACAAAAAAATTGGGATAACTTTACTGTTTTTTTTTTTTTTTTAAAGTTCAGTGGGCCAAGAAGGAGTTTAATTTTCTTTTGTTAGAGGGAAGTTCTTGTTTTCTGACTTCTGCAGTGCTTCTCTGAACGCAACACTTCTCTGCTTATCAATCATTTCCATCTCTCGCAACTTCTGTGAAATTTCTGTATTAATAATGTTGTAATATTGTTTTCCTCGACCCAAAGCTTCCATTTCTTTCAAGAAATCCCATCTCTCCTGGATTTCTGCTACCAACTCATCAAATCTGTCCTGTTTCTCTGTTTCAGTCTCCTCTATTTGTAGAGCTGCTTGGGGGACTTCTGGCAGATCCTTTCCTGTGGCCATAATGTTTTGTAACCGTCTTTTTTCCTTGTTCAGGTCTCGGGTTGGTCGGGGTTGAAATTTCTCTCTGCTGTAAGCATCCCCGGCTCTGCATTTCTCTGTAGGACGTAGTCCTGATCCAGCATTTGTTATGTTTTTTTTCTTTGGTGCAGATTTAGAGGTCGGAGGTTTATGTTGGGCAATGCTGGAGCTGGGATGACATAGAACTGGCAGTGTATCCCCATGCTGTAAATGATCTCTTATCTGACGCTGCTGGAAGTTTGTCAGCTTGGATTCCTGCATCATCACTTTCAACAGGTCCTGAGTTTCTTTGCTGTACTGAGTTGGTTTTGGACTGTTCCAGAAACCAGTACCCAACGGCACTTGAAAATTTCCATCCTGCCTTGACGTAGCGATGCTCTATTAGACCGAATAGAACGCCATAAATTCTCACTATTCGATAAGCCCGGGCAGATGTTTTCTGTTTCGGTTTGTTATTTTTTAATTCATGAAACCGTTTTGTTTTTTTTCCAAAAAAAAGGCGCTTGAAAAATTATTGTGAAAATACCATGCAAGATAAAATGTGTGCCTGTCACCTTTTTACCTAAAGTGTTTGTTACAGTAACCCCCCCAAAAAAATCTGATTCTGGACCCTTAAAGCAGATTACACAGCACAGTGCTTGTGCTGTGTAATCTGCCCCCTCTAAACTGTAAAAAAAAAAAAAACCTCCCTGATCCTTCCACTCTCTGTATGCCCTCTCTATACTGACCACAATAACCAGGGCTGCTGAGCCCTGACCACTGTGGTCAGAGTACGTCCCTCCGTCAGACGTAGCTGTCCTCTCTGCTCTCCTCTCTCCCCCTCACCCCCTCCTTCCTGCCTGTCAGCGCCTTCTCTGTGTCTCTGTCTCGTCCCCCCGCCACTACTATTAAAAATCAAAACCCTACAGTTATCACTGCCAGCCCCTCACTATGCAAGTTCTTTGTAAAAGTGAGCATTCCAAATACCTCTTTAGAGCAGTCTTCAGGTCGATCACATGACTCGCGGTCACTTTACAGCTCCAAGACATTGCTTCTGCGGGAGGTCACATGATCTCCCCAGGTGATGTCAGAGGAAGACCAGAGCCCTTCCCGCAGAAGCAATGTCTCCGAGTTGTAAAGCGGCCATGAGTCATGTGACTGGCCTGAAGATTGCCCTAAGGAGGTATTTAGAACACTTGTTTTTACAAAGGACTTGCATAGTGTGGTAGAAGGGCTGGCATAGAGGGGCTGGCAGTGAGGGGCTGGCAGTGAATATCACTTTAGATTTAACAAACACTTTAACATCACATTAAATAAGATTTGTTTGTTTTCAAGTACAGAGACTTAGATTAGATTAGTTCAATGCATGAATTCCTTCTAAATGAAGCAACACACTCCAGCAGCCCGTCGTATCCACCCAAACATGCTATTGCCTTGTTTCCACTGAACGGAACGGTTCGGGTCAGTATGTTTGGAACGGTTTAGAATGGACCGGTCTATTCTCGTGAGTGTTTCCACTGCAAATCGGAACGTCGGGACCATACAGGATTTAGGAAAAATGCCTAGCGCGTCCACCAATCAGTGAGATGTATTTGTAGGTCTGCCCTAATGGAACCGTTCCATTTCTATGGCCCCACATCTGAAGCAGGACCCAGAATGGTCCGGTACGGTTCGCTTTTATGGCACGCTTTCATAATGGAAACACCCAAAATAGCGTACCGAACCGTACCGATCCGCTCAGTGGAAACGAGGCATAAGAGTACAAGGCCGAGGGTCCTGTATGTGAAGACACATGTCTAGTACACTTCTCTGCAACTACTGAAGTGAAAACTCTTTTACAAATGAGACATTTGCTAATTACGCTAAGTTCAAATCACATGTCTTTAGACCAACACTAATGAGGTGGAAAAGGATTTTATTTTTTCACTTGTTTTCATTTTTTAATTACCATTATAATTTTTTTTCATTTTTTTGCATTGTGCAAGCAGTGCTTCATGATATTTTTAGGAGGGAGCTGTCTGCTAATTAATAATTTATGTGCCAGTATTCCAAAGAGACACTGATTAAAATGTATATCTGTCTTCAAAAGGAATAATGTGAGAAATGATTAAGATTTATAATTACATCTATTGGGTAAAAGCCGCCTGTCCCATATACACAGCCATTTTGAATTCAGCTAAATACATATTTTACATTTGGGTGCTGTAAGGGACAATAAAAAAGATGTGGTTAATGCCATCCTTCTTAAAGTGTATGTTCACCTTTTCACAAAAAACAAAAACGTGACCTACAATAACACACTACACCCCTAGTTCCCAGTACATTTGTCTCCATGGATAATTAGCTTTCATTGCCCACATAGTCAGTGCATTGGTCCAGGAATCTGAAAGCCACAGTCTTCTGCCCCTTCTTTCCTTAGGGATGCCAGGACAAATCAGAGCGATTCTGATTGGTCATATGCTGGCATGTAACCACTTTGACCAAACAGAGTCACTCTGATTTCCCAGGTGTCCTTAACTACTTCAGCCCCGGAAGAATTGGCTGCCCAATGACCTGGCCATTTTTTGTGATTCGGCACTGCATCGCTTTAACTGACAATTGTGCGGTCGTGCAATGTTGCACCCAAACAAAATTGACGTCCTTTTTTACCCACAAATACTGTAGAGCTTTCTTTTGGTGGTATTTGATCACCTCTGCGGTTTTTATTTTTTGCGCTATAAACAAAAAAAGAGCATAAATTTTGAAAAAAAATGCAATATTTTTTTCTTTTTGCTATAATAAATATCCCCAAATAATATATAAAAAACATTTTTTTTAGGCCGATATGTATTCTTCTACATATTTTTGGTAAAAAAATTGCAATAAGCGTTTATATTGATTGATTTGCGCAAAAGTTATAGGGCTAGATTCAGAGACAGTTACGACGGAAACCAGATACGCTTAAATTAGGCTAAGATACGAGTGGCGTAAGTCTCCTACGCCGTCGTATCTTAGGGTGCATAGGTGGCGCTTCTGTCGATTTCAGCATAGAATATGCAAATGAGCTGGATACGCCGATTCAGAAACGTACGTGCGCCCGGCAGATTTTTTTACGTCATTTGCGTAAGGCTTTTTCCGGCGTAACGTTACTCCTGCTATATGAGGCATAGCCAATGTTAAGTATGGACGTCGTTCCCGCATCGAATTTTGAAAATGTTACGTCGTTTGCGTAAGTCGTTCGCGAATAGGGCTTTGCGTAAATTACGTTCACATCGAAAGCATTGACTATTTGCAACGTGATTAGGAGCATGCGCACTGAGATACGTTCACGGCCGGCGCATGCGTCGTTCGTGAGAAACGTCATTTACGTGGGGTCATGTTTTATTTACATAAAACACGCCCACCTCTTGACAATTTGAATTTGGCGCGCTTACGCCGGCATATTTACGCTACGCCACCGCAACTTACGGAGCAAGTGCTTTGTGAATACTGCACTTGCCTCTCTAAATTGTGGCGGCGTAGCGTAAATAACATACGCTACGCCCGCACAAATTTACGTCGCCGTACCTGAATCTAGCCCATAGTGTCTACAAAATAGGGGATCGTTTTATGGCATTTTTATTATAATTTATTTTTTGATAGTAATGGCGGCGATCTGAGATTTTTAACCACTAGGGGGCAAGAAAGGGGTTAAGTGTGTCCTAGGGAGTGATTCTAACTGTGAGGGGGCTGGGCTACCACTGACACGACAGTGATCACTGCTCCCGATGACAGGGAGCAGAAGATCACTGTCCTGTCACTAGGACATTGAGTCTGTGGGTCCATCGGGCATGGTCACGGAGCTTGTGGCGGGCGCGTGTGCCCGCTAGGCGTCAGATTCAAAGCAACGTACCTATACATTGCTTTGCCTGCCCGTGCCATTCTGCTGATGTATATGTACGTGAGGCAGACGGCAAGTGGTTAAGTAAAAAAAGGAAAAGAGACCACGGCTTTCAAATCCTCAGACCACTGCACCAGCTGCGTGGGCAGTGAAAGTTAATCATCCACAGAGGTAAGTGCACTGGGGACCGGGGGTGGGGGTGGGAAGGGGGTAGTGTGTTAATTTTCCATACATTTTTTGGTGAAAGGGTGACATTTAAAGAATATCTACATGCAAAAAAATGTTGTTCTTAGTTTCGGATAGAGTGGAGAAGGATTAGAATGCTTGTAAGTTTTTATTGCTATCTGTTCCCCCAATTAAGGAGATTTACCCTATCTTTTTCTCCTGTTTACCATTATCATTGAAAGTGAAAGTAAAAGAAAATCCCAAATTTTGGGTTGTCCACTGAAAAGTAACAAAGGGGAAATCTTCCAATTATGACACTGGTGAACTGGGGGTCCCCAAAGAATTTCCTTCATTCATATGCAGGAATTTCCTCTCACTTCCTGTTTGGTTATGGGACAGGAAGTGAAGTAAAATCTTTGCACGGGGACGCAGATGGCGAAACAAGATCTGACAGGGATTATAACCCTCTCTTACTCTAGCCAAAATGTAAAAAAAAGTTTTGCCTATAGTTCTACTTTAACTTTAAAGCTGCACTTCAAGAATTATTGTAATTGCATGCTTACATTGGTACAGCTTGGACCAATGTAGGTATGCATATTTTATACCTGAAGGCCTGCTGTGGAAGCTGACTTCTTGACTTTCATATTTTCTGACACAATGACTCAGAAAAAGTCACATGGATGTCAGATGTGGATTACTTTCACACACCCCCCGATAACACCCACCCCTCTCCATCCCATCATGTATCCCCCTGGCTCCGCTTGCCATTCTGCGGGCCTGGGAGTGGCACAGCAGGTACCGCAGGGTAAGGGGGGAGGGAAATGAGTTGACAATGCCCACTCTGCTCCCCCTTATGTTTGACGTCACTTATAGGCCAGCAGTCAGCACCACAACTTGTGTATAAAATAAATAAAAATCAGTGCAGCGTTAATCACATGAATAGATATGAAAATTCATATTGTGCAAAAAACATATTATTAATGAAAATTGGGACTGTAGAGTGCAAAAATGAATTTTAAAAGTTGTGTCTGCTATTGAAAAACACATATGAATCAATAGATAATTGTGGCATTATACTGTATATATAAAGTGACACAAATATTAATAGTCTATGGTCCTAAACAAGTGATTATTACACATGCCCACAAGGTGTGTGAGCCGGAAAATTGTGCAGTCCAGAAAATTTTTTATGAATAAGGTGTATAGGATAGATGGTCCAAATGATGATCTGAAAAATTATGAATAAGTCCCAAAGACACCGTAGGGGTCACCACTGTGGAAGGATCCACCACCATTAGGATATATTGGGGCCTTACTAGAACATGTGGACCCAATTGGCTTATACCTAGTGGGTCTAAACAGGCAGTGGTGTTGAACACCTGGTATAGAATTGCCACTAAGGATGGGCTCAGGCGTGTTCGCAGCTCCACATGCCCGAACCCACCATAAAGCTTGCACTGCACAGCGCTAATCACAGGCAGTGGGACATTTCTCGATCCACAGCGGCACAGATCAGGAAATGTCGCACTGCCTGTGATTAGCGCTGCGCAGTGTCAGCTTTCTGGCGTGCTTGGGTATGTAGAGCTGCGAACACGCTTGAGCCCATCCTTAATTGCCACTCTGCTCTCCACCGAACAAGCTACTGATGATGACATTCTATTCCCAGAATCCTCTTCTCAGACAGATATTGGCACATGGGGGGAACATTTACTAAATCTGGTGCACACAGAATCTGGTGCAGCTCTGCATAGTAACCAATCAGCTTCCAGGATTTTTTTGTCAAAGCCAATGGCGGCTGGTGTTTTTTATTTATGGGGGAGGTGGCTATCAACTACCCCCCAGTCCCCGCCACACTGCTCTCTGAGTCCACTGGCTCTAATCACATGCCTGAACCTCCAATCTCCCCCGCCACACTGTGCTCCGAGCCCACCCATTTTTGAAGCCTATTAGAGCCGCTGGAAAAACCACCTCTTGGAATCCATGGTCAGGTGCCCTGCAAGTAGATTAGGGGGCCGGACGCATGGATGGGGGGGGGGGCCCAAACGCCCCTAAAGGACGGGCATTGCACAAGCTGAAGTTAGAATCTGGTTATTACGTACAGCTGCACCAGATTCTGTGTGCACCAGATTTAGTAAATCAGCCCCACTGTGCCTATGCACAATTATTTGGAATTCACTCATATTTTAATGTACCCGTTTATGTATGTTGTGATATGTCAGTAATCTACTCTTGAGTTGCTAAAAGGGCTGCTTTAAGCCGTGTTAAAGTATTTTAGCTTCTGTTTATCTACATAATGACTAAATTTGTAATTCACAAGTGGCTCAGCAGGTCAGTAGACTTTGACAGGTGCAAGGACATAGTATTATCCACTTGAGTGTTGAACTAAACCACTTGTGGATAACAATTGCAGTCATCAAAGAGGTGAAATGAAAGCATCAGAAACGTGTGTGAAAACTGTTGGAAGATGATCTGCGTTTGTCACCTCTGGTGTGAATGATCTTTTAGTCATTTGTACTGTGTTGTGGTCTAAAGTGGTTATTGTGCTTTTGCAGCTGTAGGTAAGTGAAGTTGAAGATGGCATATATACAAAGTCCAAATGCAGTAATTTGGAATTCAACAACTCTGTAAAGAAATATAGATAATTACTGGCTTCTGATCTTTTCCAATTCAGTCTTGTGCTTTATGATAGAATCCCTAGAAGCATTTTTCATTTATCTAAAGCTGAGTTCCAGGTATGAAATTCATTGCAAACTCATAATGGTTCAGCATGGCACAATGTAAGTGTGCATATTTCATACCTAGGGGGTGCAACTAAAGGCACTTTTTTTTTTTTTAGATTTGGACAAATTGGAGAGAGATTAGAGCGCCCATCAGGTTTTTTTGCTGCCTTTGTTCCTGTTATGCCGCGTACACACGATCAGAATTTCCGATGGAATTTTCCGTCGGAATTCCGATGCAGCTGATTTCCATCAGTCTTGCATACACACTGTCAGACTAAATTCCGACTATCCAAAACACGGTGACGTACATCGCTACGACGAGTCGAGAAAAATTAAGTTCAATGCTTCCGAGCATGCGTCGACTTGATTCTGAGCATGCGTGGGGTTTTTCTCCGTCGGAGTTGCACACAGACGATAGGAATTTCCTATCGTTTTTTTTTTCCATTGGAAAAAAATTAAACATGTTCTATTTCTAAACACCAATGGAAAAAAGTCCAATGGGGAATTTCCGATCGTGTGTACGGGGCATTAGAGAGATTCACCCTCTCTATTTGGCCTGTTTACTGTTAACACAGAAAGTGAAAGAAAATCCCAAATTTTGGGGTGTTTCTTAACCATTTGTCCTCCAGAAGATTTACCTTCATAACCAGGGCATTTTTTTTTTTACTTTCGATAGATTTTTATTTTTCAAATAAAAAAAACAAGTACAGTATGACCAAAGATTGGGTCTACATCATCATAACATTCAACGAACAAGGCATAATGTCAGCAACAAGGATTCAATTGATTTCATATTGCCCAATTGTGGGCTGATTAAAGGAAGCAAACAAGCTTGCTAACAGGGGAAAGGGAGGAAAAGAAGTGAATATAGTGGTCTCTCGCTCGGGGGAGTCTTACCTGTCCCGGGCACCCCTAATGGGATCATTCTAGGCCATTTTTTTACAGCTCTGCGTTACTTTAACTGACAATTGTGCAGTCATGCAACTCTGTACTCAAATACAATGTATTTAATTTCTTTCCAGCAAATAGAGCTTTTTTTTGGTGGTATTTTATCACCACTGCATTTTTAGTATTTTATACACTATAAACAAAATAAGACCGCCAATTCTGAAAAAAAAAAAAATACTTTCTACTATAAAACATATCCAATAAAAAAAATTGAATATCTTCATAAATTTGGGCCAAAATGTATTCTGCTACATGATTTTGGTAAAAAATACCAATAAGTGTATACTGATTTGTTCACGTAAATGTTTTTTTTTTATATACTAATAATGGCAGCGATCAGCAACTTATAGCAGGACTGCAATATTGCTGCGGACAATCAGGCACTAACTGACACTTTTTGGGAACCATTGACATTAAAACACTAAACACTAAACTAAACACTTGACACTAAAACAGAGATCAGTGATAAAAATATGCACGTTCACTGTATTAATGTGGCTGGGAAGGGGTTAAACATGTAGGGCAATCAAAGGGTTAACTGTGTGCCTAGCCAGTGTTATTGTGTACTGTATGTGCTGTTTTTACTAGGGTAAGAGATTGATTTTATTCCCTGCTTTGCATGAACACAAAATCCATCCCTCCCCCCCCCCCCGCGTCAGAACTGAGATCTACCTTGTTTACATACCCATAGGCAGATGTCGGCACTCGCAGATTGGCTTCTGCTGTGAATAATCACAGCAGAAGTGGTCCAAACCCCCTGCAAGCGGAACTGCAGGAAAGCTACTATAGGGTGGTAAGCAAGTAGTTAAACAGGAAATCTTCCATTGGGAAAACAAATTCTGTGGACTCTGATGACAGTGATTTCCTAATTTTGGAGGAATTTCATAACCTCCTCTTACTCTATCCAAAAAAAGTCCTTTAGTTCTACAGTCAAGCAACGTACATTTTCAGAGTTTTTTTTACAGATTTCTTTATAGCAGAACTCTGGGCAAAGTTTTTTTCCCCTTGCAGTGGGGATGTGCCCGCACTACATGATTTAACTGCTCGTTTCCTGACCCACTGATCCTCACCACACAAGACCAGTCCAGGACCCACACACTCCAGCGGTCTTGAAAAAGGACTGTTCCTGACATCAGCACAATCCATCCATAGACAAGAAAAGTGCCCAGCAGGATCCAGAGGTCTGGCAGAACAGCAGAGTATGAACTTTGTGCTCACCCCCTAGAAAAAAAGAGCAGTTGACCCGTGCAGTGCGGGCACAGCCCCACTGCTTGGGGTAAAAAAATTGCCCAATGTCATCAAATGATTTTTTTGTCAGACAGAGCATGGGACCAAGCACTTTCAGTAAGATATCAAATGCTGAGATAAAAGTACCGTCCCAGCAACAGCCCAGCAGAAATTTCACTGACTTGGAATGTCTGTCGGAAAGAATTAATTATTGCTGCTGTCGCATACAAGTGGTATCTATGGCTCAGCAATTCCTCAATTTCTTGAATCCTTTTTGATTCCTCTCAGTCTGCTTTGAATTAAACCAGCAGAATTGTTTTTGAAGCTAATTAGCTCCACATGTGGATTTGTCTCAGACATTTATATCTCCATTTCCTTCTAATGGTCCTTTAAGTGAGACTGAGTTTATTGCTGGCAGTGATGTTGGCTTAAGAGACAATGGCATATCTTCCACCCGGAGACCAAGTGCCAGCCAGCTCAAGCTGTCCTTGCTGCTGTGCCAACTTTGTACAGAATATGTAGATGGGCTGCCTGAAGCGGGTAAAATGAGGTAGCTAGAATTCATCTCCAACTTCATTTAACCATTTCTAAATCTACTATAAAATATAAAATGAGCATTTTAGTGTCAGTTCAAATGTACATATAGATGTGAGTATGAAAAAACTTATGTAAATGAACTTTGTTTCTCTTAGAGGATTTTCACTTTTTTTTTAGGATGTGATAGTTGACTTCCATTCCTTATTCTTCATTGTTATCTCCTCATCGTCTCCCCCTGCTGTTTGATACCAATGGCAGTTTGGACAAGCTTTCGATTAAAAAGATGATTGTACTGCTCAAGGCAACCTACTGCAGAGTAGCTACACGCATATTAGAAGCAATATGGCGAGGAAGGAACAGTTTGCCTTTATTCATTTGATAATTTTTGCAAACAAAGGATGGCTGTATGTGATTGATTTTATTAGAACATCATCATGTGTAGACAGATTAAAGCAGCGCTGATGCTAGTATAGTAATAATAATTAAAACAAAAACACCAAAAAGAAATGCAAAAAAAAAAGTTAAAAATTACCACTACCCTTGTCGCCAGTCTTTGCTGTATTGAAGATACTGCTACTTGAATGATCTTTGGCGCCTGACATCTTGTAGAACCTTGGTCTCCCACTACCCTTTGTGGTTGCTACCAAATCCTAGGGATCAAAGTATTGAACGCAGAGGGGGACCAAGTATTTAATGCTCAGGTATGCATGGGCGATTGGGCGCAGTACACTCCATTGTAAGAGGGGGATTTTTCCACGAATCCGCAGGTTAAGGAGGAACTCCTCCAATGACCAACAATGAAAAGGGCTCGTCTCCTACTAACCTTTAAAGTAAATGGGAATTTCTCTTCTGGCTCATACTGTAAGAAAGCACCACAATTGTTATTGTCTGTGCTTATTTTCGCTCCAAAATTAATACTATTCTTTCACGTCATGGTTATCTGTGAAAATATGTTTTTGGGATATAGAGTAGAAAGTTGTTGAAAAAGGATCTGCTGTGGGAGTCCAATATATGCCATATTTGTTGTTTTCATCAAAACGTTCTGCAAACTAGTGATCACACTCATATACTTTAAACCACAAATATAATACTTTTTCGAAGTGTTCCCTAAAATCCTAAAAAATTATTTCAACACCTCCTTCAGGGTAAAAGGATTGAGATTGTTTGCCCTAAACTGATAGATCGGTCAAGTGTGATTTTCTGTCCAAGTTGCTGTTATACTTCTAATGCCCCGTACACACGATCAGAATTTCCGAAGTCAGACTGACTTTTTCCATCGGAAATTCCGACCGTGTGTATGCCCCATCAGATTATTTTCATCGGAAATTCCGATGAATTCTGATAGTGAACATGTTCTCTTTTACTCCAATGGAATTCCGTCGGAATTCTGATGTGATTTTGGTCGGACAAAGGTCAGACAGTGTGTACTTAGGTGTGTAGGTAGTGCCCTGGATGCTCATTAAGTGTGTGAAAGTACAGTAGATGTTTAGAATCCAGTAAAAGATGGACTAGACACTCTTCAGGTCAGTCAGATTACTCAAAAAATTCAGGAGAAAAAAATATAAACCAACACTTCTCTTGATTCTGTCCTCATTAATTGTCTATGGCCAGCTTCAGCTTTTACAAGATGGTAGGGTCAACTTCTTGATGATATTACCTTTTTGTTAATATACTAAATAGGCATCTGCTGGTGATTTGCATTGCTGCCCAATGGTTTAATTCACATGACATCATATTCAAGTCAAATTGCTAGGTGGATCAGACAGTTTTTTAGACATCCGGGTATCAGAAATGTGTCCAGACTGAGACAAATCCTAATTCAGTCAGATCAACTGTTTCACCATTGATACTAATCTATGTGCCTGATTATGAAGCTTACATTTTTAGCAACCAAAGCACATCAAAACATCACATATCAACCAAACAAAGAGACACCGAGATTAGTATAATAGCCAGACAAGTGGCTATTTTAATTCAGTACAGAGTTAACTATAGAGTAGTTACTATTATGAGGTAATTGGACCAGAGATGCCCCAATTCATGTTTGTCCCCTTCCTCTGGGGCATTTGAAACTCACATTCACACCTATCCCTGTATTACATTGGTGTCACTGGGGTTATAGTACTCAGTTTAAGTCAAGTCTTGGTTTCAACAGATCGATACTGCTAAACCATGTGAATGAACTAAAAATCATATACAGTCATGGCCGAAATTTTTGGCACCCCAGAAATTTTTACAGAAAATCAAGTATTTCTCACAGAAAAGTATTGCAGTAACACATGTTTATTCCCTTTGTGTGTATTGGAACAAAACAAAAAAAAGCAAATTGGACATAATGTCACACAAAACTCCAAAAATTGGCTGATCAAAATTCTTGGCACCCTTTCAAAATTGTGGATAAATAAGATTATTTCAAGCATGTGATGCTCCTTTAAGCTCACCTGGGGCAAGTAACAGGTGTGGGCAATATAAAAATCACACCTGAAAGCAGGTAAAAAGGAGAGAAGTTCACTTAGTCTTTGCATTGTTTGTCTGTGTGTGCCACACTAAGCATTGACAACAGAAATAGGAGAAGAGAACTGTCTGAGGACTTGAGAACCAAAATTGTGGAAAAAATATCAACAATCTCAAGGTTACAGGTCCATATCCAGAGATCCAGATTTGCTTTTGTCCACAGTGTGCAACATTATCATGAAGTTTGCAACCCATGGCACTGTAGCTAATCTCTCTGGGCATAGACGGAAGAGAAAAAATTATAAAAGGTTGCAACGCAGGATAGTCCGGATGGTGGATAAGCAGCCCCAAACAAGTTCCAAAGAAATTCAAGCTGTCCTGCTGGCTCAGGGAGCATCAGTGTCAGCGCCAACTATCCGCCGACATTTAAATGAAATGAAAAGCTATGGCAGGAGACCCAGGAGGACCCCACTGCTGACACAGACATAAAAAAACAAGACTACAGTTTGCCAAAATGTACTTGAGTAAGCCAAAATCATTCTGGGAAAATGTCTTGTGGACAGATGAGACCAAGATAGATCTTTTTGGTAAAAAAAACATCATTCTACTGTTTACTAGAAATGGAATGAGGCCTACAAAGAAAAATAAAAACACCAGATTCAGAGAGAAATATGTTACGCTGCGGCAGCGTAACGTATCCCATTTACGTTACACCGCTGCAGGTTTACAGCGTAAGTGCCCGATTCACAAAGCTCTTACCTGTAAACTTGCGGCGGTGTAACGTAATTCCACTCAGCGCAAGCCCGCCTAATTCAAATGGGGCGGGCACCATTTAAATTAGGCGCGTTCCGGCGCCAAACGTTCTGCGCATGCTCCGTGTTCAAATTTCCTGACGTGCATTGCGCAAAATTACGGTGCCCCAACGTTTTTTTGAAATGCGGCGTGCGTTACGGCGTTTCGTATTCCCGGACGTCTTACGCAAAGAAAAAAAAAATCGAAATTCGATGCGGGAACGACGGCCATACTTTAACATGGCTGATCTAAAGATAAGCCATGTTAAAGCAGGTGTAAATTTGCGACGGGTAAAAACAACTAGCGACGACGAGGTACGGGATTGCGACGAACGCGCGGATCTTCGTGGATCGCCGTAACTAGTCATTTGCATATTCTACGCCGACCGCAATGGCCTCGCCACCTAGCGGCCGGCATAGAATTGCATCCTTAAGATCCGACAGTGTAAGTCAATTACACCTGTCGGATCTTATGGCTATCTATGCGTAACTGATTCTATGAATCAGTCGCATAGTTAGGACGGCCGGAACACAGAGATACGACGGCGTATCAGGAGATACGCTGTCGTATCTCTTCTGTGAATCTGGCCCACAGTACCTACATTGAAATATGGTGGAGGTTCAATGATGTTTTTTTTTTTGCTGCCTCTGGCACTGGGTGCCTTAAATGTGTGCAAGGCATCATGAAATCTGAGGATTACCAAAGGATTTTGGGTCGCACTGTAGAGCCCAGTGTCAGAAAGCTGGGTTTGGGTCGAGATCTTGGATCTTCCAGCAGGACAATGACCCCAAACATACGTCAAAAAGCACCCAGAAATGGATGGCAACAAATCGCTGGATAGTTCTAAAGTGGCCAGCAATGAGTCCAGATCTAAATCCCATTGAACACTTGTGGAGAGATCTGAAAATTGCTGTTGGGAAAAGGCGCCCTTCCAATAAGAGAGACCTGGAGCAGTTTTCAAAGGAAGAGTGGTCCAAAATTCCGGGTGAGAGGTGTAAGAAGCGTATTCATGGTTATAGTAAGTGACTGATTTCAGTTATTTTTTTCAAAGGGTGTGCAACCAAATATTAAGTTAAGGGTTCCAAGAATTTTGACAAGCCCATTTTTTTGAGTTTTGTGTGACATTATGTACAATTGTATTTTTTTCCTCCATTTTCTTGTTTTGTTCCAATACACACAAAGGGAATGAACATGTGTATAGCAAAACGTGTTACTGCAATACTTTTCTGTGAGAAATACTTTATTTTCTGGAAAAAATTCTGAGGTGCCAACAATTTCGGCCTTGATTTTTTATACTGTATATATCTTCCTGCTGTGAACTTTTGCTTTTAACAGACTTTCTTCACTCTAGGTAGGCAATGCTTTAATTTGTTTTCTCATTTTCTCACAGTAGTCATTTAGCAATGATCAGTTTTACAGCCACAGTATGAATGATACATTTGATCTTGGTATCTTGTGATCATGTAAATATGGCACAGCATAACTGGGTGACATCAGTAGATTCCTTTGGTATACAAGAGATAATTATCTTTAAGATTCAATTCAATTGTAACTAAAGCCGCTTGCTGACTTCAGTCTATGCTAACTTATTTCCTCCTTTATCAGATAATTATAAGTAGATTTTTTTTTTTTGCAAAACCTGACTGCCATCAGTCCTTGGCATTGAACCCCTACAGCTTCACTGCAAGATCCCTTTGTTGTAAGCAAAATAATGCTGCCAAAATCATCGGCGGAAATGTCTTCTTTGGGGAAAGATGAAAAAATACTTTGCACTTAGTTTGAACAGCAGTCATATTAACACCGTAAGAACAATAAGTGCAATGTTAACATCTCAATGACAACATGCGCTTGGTGTTTCCAGCCTTAAAACTGACGCTGATACGGTGTTAGCATAAGTGAACTGAAACAAATTGAATGTAATATGCTGGAAAACAGTCGCATTGCCAGACGAGATGTCAGGGCTATGAGCGGGGAGAGAATTGCAGGTTGATTGTAGACAAGATCCTCATTTTCCTCCGCCTGTGTTGACCCAGCAGTGATTTGATAATAAGGAGAATGGAAATCTTTGAGAAGTGCTACATGCTTTGCAGGAACGGATTTTTCTAAGAGTTGCTATCCCTCCCACACTTTAAATTGGAAAGGTTTTTCCTGATTCAGTTAAAATATAATTAATGGTAAAACAAGTTTTTTTAAATTTGGATAGAAAGATGAGGGGTTAAAACCATTTTCAGGTTTGTGTTGCTGTCTGTGTCCACATTAGGGAGATTCGCTTACTCTAATTGCCCCGATCACCATTGTCGCTTGAAAAGAAAGTGAGGGTAAATCCAAAATTTTTAGTTGAACAGGAATAAACGAAAATCCTCAAGTTTGGTCACTTGTTCCTATGACAACTAAGAGGGGATATCCCTCATTTTGCAAAGATTTCCTCACACTTCCTGTTGAGTTTCAGGGTATGACGTGAAGGTAAATCTCCCTAAGTAGACAAAGATACAAAAAAAAAACTGACAACAGATTTAACCCTCTTCTACTCTATCTAATTATTATTTTTTTTAAATGGCTTTAGATATACTTTAAAGATGACCTCTGAAAATATCTGAAATAGAACTAAATAAGCCGTTTTGCAATTGTATTAAAGCTTAATTTCGAGTAGCAATAAAAAACAAAACAGTTATGATTAAAATTAATTCAATTAATTTTTAAAGACAACTATTGAAAGTACCTGAATTTATTTAACTGGTTTGCAAAAGCCTCCCCTAGCTTGAGCAATCAATAATTTCCTTGCCAGTACTCCCTACCACTTATTTTTCCATTAAAGTCACCACTACAATCCCCAGTGTCAACTGGTGTTTGATGCTAGGAGGAGCGGTGATGTCACTTTCTCTTTGATGGATGCATCCATAAAAAGTAATATAAAATATTTTCTAAGTACAATACCCACCCTAGTGCTGCCTCACACATCCTCCTCTGTGATCTAGCACATGGTGAATTACACCTAGAATTAAATGTCTTGGATGCTCCACCTGTGAGAACTGTTTGCAAATGTTCCTTAATCTGTTCATCCCAACCTGGAAGTTTTGTTGGTTCCCTCCCATGCTTTTTTTGTTCCAGTACCTACTGATCCATTCTCCATTAATTTAATGAGGGTGTAGTACCCCTTTATATTGACAATAATTGGTGCAGACCCAGTGAATCAAGTGCAGGATCACCAATAGAGTCCCTGATTGATATTGGAAACTTGCAGAGTTCAATTTTCCAATATCTTCCAAATAAATACTATGAAAATATAATTTTTAATAAACATTTAGAAAAAAAACTATTTATTTTGATAAGGAAAACTTTATAAACAGCATAATGGTGCTGTCTCAGAAAGCAGTTGCTGTGCTAAAAATTACCTAGATGATGGACAACCACCACCCCTTCTCTACTAGAAGAAATGGAAGCCCTAACTGGTGGTTAGCCATAAAGCACACAGGTAATGCTGGCCTTTTTTTTTATTAGAAAGCACATCATGGTTTGAAAATGGACTGTCATCGATGCATCTGTAATTATTGTGTATTTACAAAACCAGGATTAAAAATGTTTAAAAAAAGTATGTATATAAAAATAAAAATGACCAAAAACCTTTCCCTATTATGATGGCATTGGCATTGTGGAGTATGTTAAAGAATTTTTACTTCAAGGTAAATTGTTTAGCATGGTCCCATCTCTTGAATAAAGGATATGTATAGCCAAAACTGTTTTGTTCTGTTTGAACGGAGTAGGGAATTTCCTTTAAATTGTAGAGATTTCCTCCCATTTTATGATTTCACCTCTGGGACAAGAAGCGAATTTCTTCGAAAACAGGTCACAGACAGAAGAAAAATAATAACTGACAGGGGTTTCAACTCTATCCTCTATTTAAACAAGCAAAAAAGTTAAGGCTACTTTTACTTTAAGGCTTGCCATACAAACAAATGTTTTAAAAAAAAAAATATATATATATATACTGTATATATATATATATATATATATATATATATATATATATATATATATATATACAGTTGTGTTCAAAATTATTCAACCCCCCAATGCTGTAAAGGGTTTTAGGGAATTTAGTGTACATTTGTAATTGTATTCAGAATGAAATCCTACAAGTACTTCTTAAAGAAGCATATGCAACTAAAATGACATCAATCGGTTTTGTAATACAGTAGTAAATATTTATTTTGTGAATTCTTCATTTACACAATTATTCAACCCCTTAAAGACTACCACTCTGAGGAACAGAGGTTCATTGAAGTTCAATTTCAATCAGGTATTGAAAACACCTGTGGATGTCAGGGAGCAGCAATAAAGCCTAATAAGCATTAATTAGGCAGCTTTAAAATGACTGTGATACTCAGCTCCTTCTAGACATTTACTGGTGTGGTTACAAACATGGTGAGGTCAAGGGAATGGTCCAGGAAGACAAGAGAAGAGGTGATTACTCTTCACAGGAAGGGCAATGGCTATAAGAAGATTGCAAAGATGTTAAACATACCAAAAGACACCATAGGAAGCATCATTCACAAATTCAAGGCAAAGGGCACTGTTGAAACGCTACCTGGTCGTGGCAGAAAGAAGATGCTGACTTCGACTGCTGTGCGCTACCTGAAGCGTAGAGTGGAGAAAAGTCCCCGTGTGACTGCTGAGGAACTGAGAAAATATTTGTCAGATGTGGGTACTGAAGTTTCTGCTCAGACAATACGGCGCACACTGCGTAATGAAGGCCTCCATGCCAGAACTCCCAGGCGCACCCCCTTGCTGTCTCTAAAGAATAAGAAGAGTCGACTGCAGTATGCCAAAAGTCATGTGGACAAACCACAGAAGTTTTGGGATTGTGTTCTGTGGACTGATGAAACTGTTTGGGCCCATGGATCAACGCTATGTTTGGAGGAGGAAGAACAAGGCCTATGATGAAAAGAACACCTTGCCTACTGTGAAGCATGGCGGGGGTTCAATCATGCTTTGTGGCTGTTTTGCTTCTGCAGGTACAAGGAAGCTTCAGCGTGTGCAAGGTACCATGAATTCTCTTCAGTACCAGGAGATAGTGGATAACAATGTGATGCAGTCCGTCACAAACCTGAGGCTTGGGAGACGTTGGACCTTTCAACAGGACAATGATCCCAAGCATACCTCCAAGTCCACTAGAGCATGGTTGCAGATTAAAGGCTGGAACATTTTGGAGTGGCCATCGCAGTCACCAGACTTAAATCCGATTGAGAACCTCTGGTGGGACTTAAAGAAAGCAGTTGCAGTGCGCAAGCCTAAGAATGTGACTGAACTGGAGGCTTTTGCCCATGACGAACGGGCGAAGATACCCGTAGATCGCTGCAAGACACTTGTCTCAAGCTATGCTTCAAGTTTAAAAGCTGTTCTAACTGTAAAAGGATGTTGTACTAAGTACTAAGATTGAATGTCACTTGGGGGTTGAATAAAACTGATAATGATGTAAGCACAGAAAAGACATTTGTGGTTATTTTATTATAAATGTTATGTTATATTTATCTGACCTACACGTGCCTCTTTGATTTAATTGTAAGCAGGATGACTGAATGATCAAAATCAATGTCAAACTGGCCAAAACAATCAATTTCAGTGGGGGGTTGAATAATTTTGAACACAACTGTATATATATAAAAATAATAATAAAAAAAGACACGACCATGAAATTGTCTTCTTACAAACGTAGCATAATGAGACCTCTGTTATGCCTCGTACACACGGTCGGAATTTTGATCGTGCAAAAGTCAGTCGGAAGTCCGACGGAAAGAAAGAGAACAGGTTCTCTATCTAAGGTCCGTCGGACTTTCGACAAAAAAGTCAGATAAAGGCTACACACGGCCGGACTTTCTGAGAAAAAAAGCCTGACTTTTTTTTTCTCGGAAAGTATGGCCGCATTACTGATATGAACGTAACAAAAACAAGTATTATGAAAAAAAAAAAGGTCACAATCATACCCTTTTCCCAGGGAATATGGAGCCAGTAGTGGTGGGGGCCTCTGCTACCATTCCTAGGGGATGGTGTGACAGAAAAGGTTAGCTTTGTTCATTAGTACATGATGGTATACCTTGAACAGTTTTCATTAGGAAGAGAACAGTTCATTAGCATTGGTTAAGATTTTGAATAAAACACTGATTTCCTCTTAAATTTCATCTCTATAACACCCGATTGACTAATTTCATCAGTGTCTTCATTCAATGTTCAGTCTAAAACATGTCTGCATACAGTATATGGCAATCAGACTTGCTTCCATGTTATTCTAAGACTTGCTCTTTACTACTGTCTCATCAGTCTGATTGCAGTTACTGCTTTGGAGGTGAAAAGGTTTGTGATTGATTAATCTGTATTTCCAAATGTCATACCTATGCTTTCTATCTCTTCCATTTGCTTCTGTTTAACCCTCAGATTTTACACTGGATTTAAAATATTATTTAGTGCTGCTAATATACAGTATTTGACATACTGTAGAGTTTTTCCTACAGAGACGCCAATGTCAAAAATCTTTTTACTTATTTGTTCTTTTAATTGATGGCCTGTATATTGTGCATATATTTTATTTGTACTTCCATTAAAGTAATCAGGAATCCTAATGTTCAGTCTGTAACCTCTACCTACGTCAAGCCATGTGCCTTCAAACATAACTCCATTTTGATGTGGAAAAAAAATCTATTTAGCAAATACACTCATTTCCATGAAATAGCTTTTTGACCACAGTTACTTAAGAAGAAGTTACAGATGTCTGTTTGGGTTGATGGGATTCTTTGCTGCAGCTTTCTTGTCACATTATAGGTATTAAAATTGAGGAGTGGATGTCAAGAACCAGTATTATGAAGGATGATATTAATGTCAATCTTCAACATAGTCCCTATCGTAATAATGTCAATCTTCATCATCCCAAACATTTTGTTCTAGGAATGTATGGAGGGAATGTAGGAGCCTTGCTAGGATTTAAGAAAATCTTTTTTTTTTATCACCTACCATTATATTGCAATTTAACCACTTGACCTCCAGAAAAAAAATTGCGATACGGCACTGCATTACTTTTACTGACCATCGTGCGACACTGTATTCAAACCAACCCCTTTTTTCCCCCCAGAAATAGAGCTTTCTTTTGATCATCCCTATAATAATTTCAGAACCTGCAAATTGATATATCAATGTGAGCAGAGGAGAGATACCCGGCTCAAGTATGATGTGGATGGTGGAAACCCCTGTAACACAAGCGCTGATTGACTTACCTTAAAGCGGTGTTCCAGGCAAAAAAATAATAATTTAAAGCCAGCAGCTACACATACTTCAGCTGCTGGCTTTTAATAGGACACTTACCTGTCCTAGAGTCCCTCGATGTCGGCACAACAGCTGATGTTTCCATCAGCTGTCGGGTGTTTCCGTCGCTATTGCTGGTAAGGGAACCCAGCAGTGTAGCCTGTTATCGGGAACCCTACTGCACATGCACAAGGAGGAGGAGGAAGCCTCGTGGTGACCTTCACGGGCCGCGGCCCGGACTCCTGGAAGTGGGAAAGGATACCTGTCAAAAACGGGTATCCTGTCCCCTTTCCCCGAAAGGTGGCAATTGTGGCACCGGAGGGGGGAATCCGATCAGCGGAAGGTACACTTTAGGGTGGAACTCCGCTTTTAGTGGGTGGTTATAGAAAGTTGGTTTGTTTGCTTCCTTTCCTTTTCAACATGTGGCACTGCAATTTTCTGTAAAATGCAATGCAATATGGTTACCCAGAGGAGTTCTCTACACAGATGGTGTACAGGACACCCCCCAGATATGTAATTTCCTTCTTGTGTGATTGGCTTCCTGATATTCCCAGAAGTCTGCACTAAGATACCAGTCAGATTTTTGGCATTCCCTGCAACAAAAAAATCATTTTTTTGTGAGATACTCCCAAAGGGAAATCACATCTAAAGGGATGCAGACCTTGTCACTTTCCCAATTAGAGCCCTGCAGGTGCAGCAGCTGATTGATAAGTATAGAACCACTCCCATACAGATGCACCTTGAACATGGACACAGACTAACAAACAGCTTTTTCTTCAGAATAACGAAAGGTAGGAATCTGCAACCAAGTTTGTTAAAATCCCTGTATTGTACATAGATCACCCAGAGGGGAATATTTTCATCTCAACAAAAGTGGAGTTATTCTTTAAGCGCAGACACTTTTGAGGAATAATGGAGTTTATGATTTTCATTTGAGTTTTATTCTGTTGTTTTTGAAGTTATATAGCACTTTATAGATGGTTATTTGCATATACTTGAATACCTATAGGGTATTGGGATACAGCTGCTGTTATTATGTGTTGAATTCCAGCATTGGTGAAGAACAGCATCTGTGAATAGTGCCCCATTGTTGGCATCAGTGGGGGAAATAGTGCACTGTCGTTGATGTCAGTGGGAGATATGGTGCTGCATCATTTGTGTCTGCGGAAGGAATAGTCCCCCAAGGGCTGGATAATGACAGCCAAAAGGCCACAGTTTGGAGACAAATGGCCTAAACCAGTGGTCTCTAACCCTATTCAACAGAGGGACAGTTTACTGTCCTTCAGGCTTTAGAGGTGCCGGACTGTGGCCAGTGTGAGTAGAAAATGTTCCGGCATCAATGGGAGTAAACACTACCCCATTGTTGGTTTTAACAGAAGGAATATTGCACCATTATATTATGGTATGAGTGGAGGGAATGGTGCCTAATCAACGGTATCAGTGAGAGGAATGGGTCCCCATAATTGGTCTTAGCAGGAGGAATATAGCCACATCGATGGTGTCAGTGGGAGGAATAGTGCCTCTTTAATGGTTTCAGTGGGATAAATGGTACACCATCATTGGTTTCAGTTGGAGAAATAATGTCCCAAGGGCCGGATAGAGGCTAGCCCTCAGGCCACAGTTTGGAGACCACTAGTCTAAGTCAAAGGTAGGCAACCTCATAACCCCAGCTGTGGTGAAACTACAAATCCGGTCACGTCTCTGCCTCTGGGAATCATGCCAGTCTTGCAGTGTCTCACAACATTAATAGTTTTACATACTGTAGTTCCCAACTGTCCCTAATTGTGAGGGACTGTCCCTGATTTGGAACAAAGTGCCTCTGTCCCTCTTTCCTCCTCATTTGTCCCTCATTTTGGGACTTTTTATCTTTCAAAAAGTGTTTCCCAGTGCTAAACCTATCACCCATTTTCTAAATTGCTACATTTGTAAATGTCAAAAACCAGTATAAATGAATAGTAGTGGGTTTAGCTAATCATTTTTTTCCTTTAGGGGGCATGGTAGGAGGTGTGTCCTATGGCTACATACTTTTCTAAAAGGTGCCCCTCGTTCCCACCCATCTCAAAAAGTTAGGAGGTATGTTTTTTCCCCCAGTTGGAGTGCCAAGGTTGCTTACCCCTGCTCGAAACAATCAATACTTTATTAAATACAAAGGTTTCTTACATGCAGCACTAATACAATAATGCCCCTCAGAAAGTTTTCTCCACTTATGGAGCTACCCCAGCAGTTAGAAAAATAAGCACTAGTTTAAAATATCACTGCTATTTTATTGTAAGAGATCTGTCAAATTGTGCCAGTGCTGTACTCTCCTTCATCTCCTTTTTTCATTACAGCATCTTTTTATTTTAATATTTGTAGGGGGTGGCATTAGCCTAGGGATCAGATGCTTTACAGAGTGGAAAAATATTGCTTTATAATAAAAGGAGGATATTGAATAAAGCCAACTTTAATACCCTGCCTAACAGAACACCCCGATGAATGTAATTGCATTTTAAGCATCATGATTAAATTTTTTGATCCCGTATTGCATTTGTTTTGCTTCTGAATCTTTTATGAATATATATAAATATACATATATATATAGAAAAAAAAGAGAAAAACTGTCTGGAGATTAAAGGATTAGTAAATTCTTAAGAAGGGATGGCAGCTGCTAAAGTATCCAAATTTCCGCTTTAGTTTGGATGAAGCCTCTCACTTCGCTGGGTGAGGGAGAGTGGTATGGAGAGGTGCTTAGAACCTTGATCATAAAATCCCATTCAGCTGCGTCTTTTTCAGAATTTACAATGAATGTCTTTGTATATGAAAAAGGCTTATTTAGTAAGGCAGTGCAAAGAGCAAAGTTTATTCACAAAATGCTGCGATTCGAGGCAACCAGTTTTTATTTATTGCATTCAGTAAGAGATAATTAATTAAATAATCCTGGAAACATATTTTGCATGTTATTATTATTATAATCCATAATTTACAGACTTGAAGTATTTAAAGCTTAACTCCAGGTGAACAGCAAAATACATATATCGAATATATGCACTATATTGGCAAAAGTATTGGGACGCCTGCCTTTTTCATGCACATCAACTTTAAAGGCATCCCAGTCTTAGTCCATAGGGTTCAATATTGAATTGGTCCAACCTTTGCATCTACAACCGCTTCAATTCTTCTGGAATGGCTGAACACAACGTTTAGGAGTGTGTGTATGAGAATGTTTAACCATACTTCCAGAAGCGCAATTGTGAGGTCAGGCACTGATGTGGACGAGAAGGCTTGGCTCGCAGTCTCCGCTCTAATTCATCCCAAAGGTGTTCTGTCAGGTTGAGATCAGGACTCTGTGGAGGCCAGTCAAGTTCCTCCACCCCAAACTCACTCATCCATGTCTTTATGGACCTTGCTTTGTGCACTGGTGCGCAATCTTGTTGGAATGGGAAGGGGCCATCCCCAAACTGTTCCCACAAAGTTGGGAGCATGCTGACACCTTAATAGTTCCCTTCACTGGAACTAAGGGGCCAAGCCAAACCCCTGAAAAACAACCCCACACCATAATCCCCCCTCCACCAAATTAAATGGACCTGTGCACAAAGCATGGTCAATAAAGACATGGATGAGCGAGTTTGGGGTGGGTGATGTGGTATTTACAGGGTGGAAACAGGTGTTGGTGTTTGTGTCCATGTTGGGGAGATTTCTTGTCCCAACTTCAGAAAGAATCCCACCTCTGTCATCATAACAGGTGTCCCCTTAATGAGGTTCTCCCTATTTTACTGCTCGAGGGACAACTATAAACTTTTAGACTGCCTTTCACTTACTGTCACAGTGACTAAGATCACTAGAAACAAAGGAAGTTATTATTATTATACAGGATTTATATAGCGCCAACAGTTTGCACAGTGCTTTACAATATAAAAGGGAGACAGTACAGTTACAGTACAATAAGGGTTAAGGTTTAGAGGGCCCTATTCAAAAGCGATTACAATCTAATAGGGTGGGGCAAGTGGTACAAAAGGTTTTAACTGTGGTGAATGATGGAAGTGATAAAAGATTAGTTGAAGGCGTGATAGGCTTCCCTGAAGAGATTCATTTTCAGGGATCGCTGAAGGCAGCAAGAGTGGGGGATAGCTGGACAAATTGAGGTTGAGAGTTCCAGAGGAAGAAAGAGGCTCTGAAGAGGTCCTAGAGACGAGCATGGGAGGAGGAGACAAGGGAGCAGAAGGTCTTGAGAGGAACAGAGAGGATGGTTTGGGTGATATTTGGGGACAAGACTGGCGATGTAGCTTGGGGGCAGAACTGTGAATGGCTTTGTACTGTATGTTGTTATTAGTATTTTGAATTTAATTCAGTGGGCGATCAGAAGCCAGTGTAGGAAATGGCAGAGAGGGGTGGCAGACACTGAGTAGATGGTAAGGTAGATGAGTCTAGAAGCAGAATACATGATAGACTGAAGAGGGAATAGTCTATGGAGAGGTAAGCCTACGAGGAGGGTGTTGCAGTAGTCAAGGTGGAAGATAACCAGGGAGTGAAGCTTGGTGGTTTTATTAGTTAAAAAGGGGGAACATTTTAGAGAGGTTACGGAGGTGAAGTCTACAAGCTTTTGACAACGTTTGGAAGGACATGTCTGAGTTGAAGATTACACCTAGTACCCTGGCGTGGGGGGAGGGATTGATGCGTGCATTATTGACCTTGATGGAAAAGTCATGGAGGGGAACAAGGGGGAATATTATTGGCTCAGTTTTAGAGATTTTGTTTAAGGAAGTGGTGTGACATCCATGCTGATATGTCAGTTAGTAAGTTAGTGATGCAAGAGGAGACTGAAAGAGTGAGGTGAGGAATAGACAGATAGTTTTGGGTGTCATTGGCGTAGAGATGGTATTGGAAGATGTGGTAGGTTATCAAGTGACCAAGGGAGGAAGTGTAGATACAGAAGAGAAGGGGTCAAACAACAGAGCCTTGGGAGACCCCTATAGAAAGAGGAAATTGAGAGGAGGAGACAGAGTTGTAGGTAACACTCAAGTTAACCTTACACAACTGAAACAAGCAGCAATGAAAACCAGACAGGGGTTTAAACCCTTCCCCCCTTCATTCAAAACAAAAAAAGTTCTATATTCCAACCAGACTCCAGCCATTTTTTTGTTTTGTAGAGTGGGGAAGAATTAAAGGAGAAGTCCAGCCTGTGCTCGTTTAGCTGGATTCTCCTAAGGGTCACAAGAGTGCAATTCATTTTGCACTCATGTGACCTGTTTTCAGCAGAGAGCGGTCTGAATTCCGCTCTCTGCTGACGTCAGACAGATCAGTCCCGGCACTGTGTCATCCCGACTCTGGAAGTCTGGATCTGCCAGGTGCCTGGACTGATGGCTGTCTCAGCCTCTCAGCGAGCCGCTGAGATGGCCGCTCCCTGCCCCTTCACAGCTCAGCGCTCCAGTGAGTGTGGAGGAGCAGAGCAGGAAAGATGCTGACTGAGAGGCAGCAGCTCTCTGCTCGGGGAGCTGAGAAAAAAACGAGCCATGAGCGATGTCCGATAACTCGGTTCTCAGTGCAGAGACGCCAGGGGATAGATGCAGCATCCACGTAGGTAAGTATAAAAGGGGAAAAATAATGGATTCCCATATTTCTCCTTTAAGCTTTCTATCAGATCTTTATGTCTGTCTGTAATTAGCACCAGACCTAGGAATGAGAGTCAACAGGACATGAAAGTACAGAAAGCAATAAAAAAAATCATAAATTCTAAAACCTTTCCTTAACCGCTTATGGACCGCCTCCTGCACATATACGTCGGCAGAATGGCACGGCTGGGCACAAGCACGTACAGGTACGTCCTCTTTAAATGCCCAGCCGTGGGTCGCGGGCGCGCGCCCGCGATCCGGTCCGAAGCTCCGTGACCGTGGAACCCGCGGCCCGCGAATCACTTTAAGTCATGGCATCATCGTAGCCCAAGTTTATTGCACAGATAGACACAGTATTAGCCCCCACATAAGGACTGCATCCTCTAACTCATTTCACCCAATAGGGCTTAATCAAGCTATCTATAATGTCACCTGAACAGAAAGTGAAAAAACACCTGTCTATGGGAGCCCCAGATAGCAGAACACAACAGGTGTTCTATTTTTACCCCACTCAATTCAAAATTAAAAACAAACTGAACCTACACCTAAGGGGTGCAGTTATGAAGAACATTTGTATAGCTGTTCACCCATCCAAACTGCATTTAACCACTTGCCGACCAGCCGCCGTCGTTATACGGCGGCAGGTCAACGCGATCCTACGAACCATCGTAGTTGTACGTCAGTCCCTTTATGTGGGATAGCAGGCGCGCGCCCCCACTGTGGGCAAACACACACATCCCTGTTCTGTGAGGAAAGACAGATTGCGAGTTTCTAATAGCTAGGAACCACGATCTGTCATTTCCTCTAGGTCAGTCCCATCCCCCTACAGTTAGAAACACACCTAGTGAACACACCTAACCCCTTGATCGCACCCTAGTGTTAAACCCTTTCCTGCCAGTGACATTTTTACAGTATCAGTGCATTTTTATAGCACTGATCGCTGTATAAGGGCAAATGGTCCCAAAAATGTGTCCGATGTGTCCGCCATAATGTCGCAGTCCTGATAAAAATCGCAGATCCCCGCCATTACTAGTAAAAATATAAATAATAATAAAAATGCTACAAATCTATCCCCTATTTTGTAGACGCTATAACTTTTGTGATTTTTATTACCAAAAATATGTAGAAGAATATTTATAGGCCTAAACTGAGAAAATTGGGTGGCCAATTCTTCTGGGTCAGAAGTGGTTAAATGTATTCTCTGTAAATAGTGCAACGTTGAATATTCTCAGGCTATAGACTGTCTATGGGCAGGATGCTGAATTATGGTCAGTAGACGGAGCTCAGGAGCATACCTATTATCTATGATAGTCAACACCATCTAGTTGCCATAATGCTGTATTTTCCCCAGTCACGCATTCGATCTGCAGAGAATATAGCCTAAGAACATTTATTTTTTACCCCATTTGCACGGAACGACTTTGCATGCAGTTTTGATGCATGAACAGCTATGATTTTTTTCTAATAAATGCACCACTAAGAGTACTTCCATGCCCTGCTCTACTGAACATTGCTCTATCCTAAAGGGCAGATTTGTCTGCACCCTTTCCCTATTTAATTATACGATTTATCATTCAATTTCTCTAACCCTCTTGCAGTAAACCTCTTTCTTCAAAATATTCTTGAAGGTAATAGCTAAGATATTATTACAGACGAAGTTGCACAAACAGTTTTTTTTCCCCAGAAAGTCTTTGTTTATGGGTTTAATATCTAGCATAGATAAAAGGCAAATCTTGCAAAATGTCAGCGCTTTGGTGAGCATGTTAGCTTTTGATCTGTTAAATGTGATGCTGCTGAATTGGTAGACAACATCCAAACACAGATGCCTTTTAACCCCCTCAATAACCATAGTAAAGTTTGACATTTTGCAGCGCGTTACACCAAAAATTAGACCGTTTTTCATTTGGCACCACATTTAAAAAAAAATTATTTTGTTTACTGTTATTAGGTGTGTAAAAACTAAGTAGATATATATATATTTTATTATGTTTCTTACTTTTTTTAAATGGTCATTGTTGTCCAGATACAACTAAACATATGTGTAGCGCCCTGCTCCTGTTGATCAGGCGCTGCTGTAAATTTCGTGGGGTCTGAGTCGTTATTTGATTTAGACAAGTGTAATTATGGGCTATTTAGCCTCTGTTCCAGCCATGGCTGTGCTGGGAGTAACCACCATTGTTCTTTGATAATTAGGCACTTAGTTGGAGGGTGGGGGGCAAGGTTGAATTAGTTTGGTAAACTAGGAAGGGAGACTTTTTTATAGTTTTTTTTTTGCTTTATTATTATTATTTTTTGTAAATTGGACTTGTCTTTATGGAGTTAATTAACAGAGCTGGAAAAATGCAATTTGCAAATCATGTAACCTTTAGTGTTTGTGCACCAAATGTAATAATTTTCTAATGTAACATTTTCTGCATCTTTGTGGCATGACCTTTTTTCCTTTCTATTTTGAGCAATGGCTCAAGCTTGGTGTCAGTGTTAGGATTACGCTTTGATAATAATGATTTGGACAACCATTGGAGGTCACTTGTCCATCACAAATACCAGTTTTTCTCAGGAGCCTCTGGCTTCTCCATGATTCAATGGACACAGGATGTTACTCATCCATTTGCTTCATGAAGCACAAAACTAATTGACAGTTTAGCTTCCAGTTGTGTATACCGGTATTTCCAAGTGATGTTACAGCAGCTGTGCATTGAGAGGCAGAATTGTATTAGCATCTGCTCAGGTATGGCCTAATGCAAAGGCAGGATATTGTTTTAAAGGAAAATGCAAAACCTTTTGATATTTTTTATTATGCAAGTAGAAGGGATCATAATTATATCAATAGTTAAAAAAAAATGTAGGCTGTATAAAATAAATTCAATCATATGAGGCAGCTATATATGCCCATTAGATTTGCAGGCTCTGTATTGCAGGGCTACATAATAGTTGTGTTTTATTGCTCCTTCTCACACTGCAATTATATGAGCTGGCTAACTCACTAAAAGCCAATCACCCTGGTCTGGCTGATATCTCAGCATTTAATAGAAAGATTGAGTAAATACAATGAGTCACACAGAGGTCCCTCTAGTGCAGGAGTGCCCAACCTTTTGAAGCGTGAGGGCCACTTAAGCGACTTGGTAACCAGTCGCAGGCCACAATAAACAGAGCAGGCAGATGGCAGGTCCATGCCTGCTCTGCATATGCAGAGCGGACACAGACACAGCCCACTATACTCTTTTTTTTTTTAAGCAGATCCGATTGGAGGTAGGACACAATTCGGTTTACATCTGCCACTCCTTAGAGGTGAATGGAGGGTCCAATTGGGTCGGACTGACCGTGTAAACAAGGCCCAAGGCTGCTTTCACAATGCAATGTGATTTACCAACGCAATGTGTACCTTTTGGCTTTCCTGCACTTTGCAATAGACTTTTATTATATTCTGCATGTTTGGTGCATTTTCAGAACGTGTATGGCTCAGTGCAGGTAACGCGCATTTGCGCTGCTCTGCATTTTCAGGTCAGTTTGAAAGCAGCCCAGTAACCACTGCAGAACAGATATGCACATGTATACACTGCGATTTTAGGAATAAACTGACCTTTAAAAACAGTATTCCATCCCAGAGCAGGAGGTCGCGGGCCACATCAGACGGCTCCGCGGGCCACATGTGGCCCCCGGGCCATTGGTTGGGCACCCCTGCTCTAGTGGTTAATTTACCAATAAACGAAAAAGCGTTTTGTAAATTGAAATTACTCTTATCTTATATGGACTGGTTAGATGTAAATTGTTCTTCATTAGGGTTTAAAGAATATGTAAAACCGACATTTCATATTACTGATATTTGTCTGCTGTACCATGTACTTGTAGGAAAGATAGGTGTGCTGCTGTTTTTTCTCCTCCAGCTCTTATGCAGCTGAGAACAGAGGGATTGAGATAACTTTTTTTGATGCATGTTGTTGTTAGGCAGCTCATTCAAATGGATGGGCTGCCTTAAATTAACGCATGTTGATACATGGCACAATGCGAGTCAATGCACATGAGTTATTGTATCTCAGCAACATAAACTCAGCCTTATTGTGCTCTGAATCCTTGTACAGGAGAAATTCCCCCACTTTCTGTCCTAGAGCCCATACAGGACATAAAGGGGAAACTTTCCTAATGAGGACAGCATAAAGAATAGAGTCTGGGTTCTAACTCCTGCTAAAAAATGCTTTTATTTCTGTTTGTTTGAAACCAACTACGGAGAACTACCTTTACATTTTGGGTCTAGGGTAGAGACAAAAAACACTTTTATTTACCTGATCCTCAGCTACCCGGCGGGCGGCACTTTCCTTTTGCTCCAGTGGTTGACTGGCCCTTGGCGTCATCACCTGTACTGTGGGCCTTGATGACATCTTGACCTTAGACAGTGAGGCATAGGGGAAAAAATACAGTCTAGCAGTGCAGAGAAATTGAAGATCAGGTAAGTGTATCAACTTTAACAAGTCCCCTGGACCTGTGCAGGTGAATGATCCTTCAGTGCAGGGGCAGCCCCACTGTAGGGGGGTATTTATCACGTTTCTGGGAGGTAGGCTATACCTACAAAATATGTATGGGGATCCTGGAAACCAATTGTCTTCAAATAATGCTACTTCATTCTCATACACTTCAATAATAATAATAATAATAATAATAATAATAATAATAATAATAATATCTATTAAACTTGTGTTCTTTTATTGCATCTCTTTCTATACAAGTGTTGGTTTACAGCAGCCATATTGTCAGTGTGTGTTGGAGCTTTTAGGAAGAGGTAACTATTCTGTGTGGAGATGTTTTTCCCTTATTTTTACTTTAATATTTTATATTTTGGCATTGGTGCATGTCACACATAGTAATGCCTAACGCCCAATGCTTTTTGTTTGACAATAGCTTGCTTTATTTTACTACTCCCTCTCACCTTCACTCAGTCTTGGAATTTGCTGCAAAGTTTTGGGAACTTTGCAGGAACTGTTTACTAGTCAAACCTGAGTAGATGTGCTCGTCCCTAATGACAAAAAAATAAAAAATTGGAATACACATGGAGTGAAGTGAATTTTTTCCAATGGGGTGGGGTGGGCGACACAAACGGCACCTGCCACAAAGGTTCTAGGACTTCCAAAAGTAAAGATAATTAAAAAAGGTTTAGACCGTTCCATAAATTTCCAGTTTAGTGCTAAGAATATACGTGAGTTCTTTACTAAATATACGTATAGCGAGTCAATATTTACACTCAATCCCAGTGGTATCATTAAGTCAACCTGCTAATGGGTGTCTTGTCTTCTGTATTGGTCAGCCTCGTACACACGGCCAGACTTTCCTAGAAAAAAAGCCTGTATGACTTTCTTTCTCGGAAAATCCAGCCGCGTGTACGACTGATAAAATAGAATCTCCTTTTTACTGCTGGGAAAGATTGATTTGGGTTGTGTGTTGCATCATTTCTGTAATGTTCTCCGCCTTCATTAAAAATCCTTTGTTTTTTTTGGACTACCATCTAATTATGTAGTTCTCTAGTAAGCAATGTGAAAGGTTTAGGCACTACAAACTTCATAGTCTGTGTATCCTAAACCTGCTTGTTCTATAGCCTTAAAGAATATTTAAGTATATTAGCTTGTGTTCTGTATTTTCAAAGAAGCACTGTCACTTTGCCAATTTAGGTCAAAGTGGCAATGTCTTTGCAATGGGGCTCTACTGACCCACCGATCCTCCCATGACAGTGCTCCCTGACTCTCCTTCATGGTTTTCGCTAGTGTGGAGTAGGTGGAAGTCATATCGTCCCCTGTGCCCAAAAGCAGTATGTATCTTTTCTGGCTGAGGCAGCAGGAAAAGCTTCAGTAGAATTCTTTAAAATGGGACTTTGGGCAAGCAGACACATGCATTTTTTCAATCTGTGTACTGTTGCCTTCCAAAAGAATTGGTAATTACGGCCAGCTGTGTCTAGTGCCTTTCCATACACGCGTTGGAACCCTCACCCCCGAACCCCCCTGTTCTCGGCCTACCGACCAGCAGAGTCCTCACGTTTCCTCTAGTAGGTCCCCCTGACGGGGTTAGGATATTGGATGAGGATACCTCTTGTGTTTTGTGATGCCCTGTAATAATATGTATTACCTGTTTTGATTCCTCATGAATGTTTTTTATGCCACAACTCGCGTTTTTCAAATCTGTAAAATGTATTTTGTGCCATGTATGTACTTGCATAAAACCCAATTAATTTCTTGGAAAAAAAAAAATTACGGCCAGCTGCTCTTCTAGTTTTAATGTTTTGCTAGTCAGGTTTATCACTTTGCTTCTTTCTGATTTAAATATACTGCCAATGATGATACTGATTCATTGTCCAATAAGCAGGTTGGTGGTGGAGAGATGACATAGAATGATCTAGAATACTAGGTTCCAAGGTTTCCTTTCCTTTTATACTTAAAGTCACTGACCTGGAACAAGTGTGCCACATGGACAACTGAAGTCTGAAGGCTGATTTGCCTCAGAAACATCCAAATGCCATTGGATCAATATGACATGTAAGCACCTTATTTTAAGGAGGAAAAGTCAGCCATGGCAGCCTTAATATCTTCTCAGCACAGGTTTATTTTAAGAGACTCTCTTAAAAAACATTCAAAAGGTGCCATCTTGCACCAAAAGTATGTAATTTCTCCAGAGCAGGTACAAACACAAAATGAGTCATGTGTCAGTAAACCCTGTACCATCAAGGCCAAAAAAAAAATAATTACTTATTTTATATTCATAAGCTGTGAGGCCAGACAGTACTGTATACAGCCTGTTGTAAGAACATCTAACCAGCCAGTATAACTTTGCTGTCCTCAGCCCACTTCATTTTCATAGTCGTGGTGAGTGTAAAAGCCTTGGTATGATTTATGGAGGCAATTTAATACTCGCAGTCTCTATATCTGAAGAATGAACACTTTTAGTTGCACTCCCTAATGACCTGTAACCTCCTCTGTATAAAGGAATGAAGTGAGTCCCAGAGCACACTGCTAGAAACCATTATATATTATTTACACTCTTAGCCAGAGTCTTTAGAGCTGACGTCCCTTAAGGTTAATTCCATAACTCTTCAGAGAGCAATAAAGATATACCTGGTGTCTTCAAGTTCAGCTCCAAAGACTTGTCACTAGAATGACATTAATAAATTACAGATAATTCAGAAGGAAAAATGCCAAAATTGTTGCTTGATATAACAATAAAATATACAATAAAAAGCTACCGATTGTGGAAATGCTTGAGAAAAGGTGACCCCATTATCTTTTTCTTCCCTCCACATTTAGTGCAACTGATAGCTCTATAATACAAACAATTTATTATAATTCAGGTGTAACATTGACTGCCATATGCGGCCATATACTACTCAGTAGTACAGTAATTAAAACATAGTTAACTGCATAGCACATCAGAGTAAAGAGCAAACCGCTGAAATGGGAAATCCTTTTTGGTAATGTAAAGCAGGAAATTGGCATGATCCATGGCGACCAACCAGAAGTTACACTGATCTGCTTGCAGGGAACTAAGGTCTCTATATATAGTACTTGATAGGAAATTGTGTCAAGGTGGGGATAAGGAGGCTGCAGTGCGTACTTGAAGATTCACTGCAGCTTATCAAACATTAAACATTTTATGGCTGGCTACTGTCTGTATCATCTAACATATACAGTATATACACTAGAGATCAAACTTAGACAACCTACAATTCCCTAAATGTTAAGGCTACTGCTTAGTCCTATTTAAAATGATCTAAACAGGAGTAAAAAAGCAGTTTTGTTAAGAATATTTCATGAGTTCCATATATTTTAAATTTTATAAAAATGTAATGCACAGAATAAAAAACTTCAATGCGATTTAAAAAAATTGAGCCCCGGGAAAAAGTGGGAGCTGGAACCCTTTAAAAAGAGAGTTTTCGCCCCCCCCCCCTAAAAAATTACATGCCAAATGTGGCATGTCAGGGGGCCACCTTCCCTTAAAGCGGAAGTTACATTTTTGGGTGGAACTCCGCTTTAAGATTGATTGATTTCTGAAAAAATCAAGTGTTCGTAGATTGTTCTCTAATTTTGATCTCCAGTGTATATGTATGTGTATATATATATATATATATATTTACATTTATTTATTTTTTTATGTTTAATGTTCACGTATATCAATGAAGCATACAGTACCATACAGTACTTTACCATTGAAAGCAGCCTCCAACTCATGGTAAAGTACTGAAAAAGAATCAGTAATCATAGATGTTAAATTCCTTAATAAACATTGGTAACTAGTAGCAAGGGATGTAAAGACACCAATACAAGATTTGTACCATATGGCATCACAACATGATATTCTAGTTATTGGTTGAACTAGCAAGAACCTAGCAATAAGCTATCCCCTCTATGATAGCACCTAGGTTCTTGCAATTATGTTTTGGCTACGGTAGAGACCCCCCACATGAGGAGTGACTATTTATAGTGTCCCCATTTACTTAGCAGCGACCCTACAGGGGTATGTTCATCAACTCTTGGTTGTTATTGGTTGAACTAGATAGACTTGTGTCTTTTTTTCAACCATATGTAACACCTTCTCCCTATGCCACTGACAGTTACTATTGTCAGTGATAATTTGGTGTAGCATTAGTAAAAACCAAGTGCTGAATTAAAAACATCATCCTTACCAATACCACATAAATAGGTGGGATCAGGAGCAAAGAAAACTATCTGCCCACAAAAACAAGATGTTCCATTAGCCAAAAGCAAACAAACCACATACTACAGCCAGAAGGCCAGCAGTTTAACAACAATGAAAGGGGGGCATGGTGTTGGAGGATTGTAGTCATACAGTAGCCTTCCAGCCACTGGTTACAACTGCTTTTCTATTTGATTATATATATATATATATATATATGTATATACTATACTCTATACATTACATTATATGTATATACAGACAGTCTCCTACTTACAAACATCCGACTTTCAAACAACAACTACTTACAAACGGAGGGAGACAACAGGAAGTGAGATGAACTCTACCCCTAGGAAGGGAAATTCACTCCTATAAGAGTTATTATGGGAAAAAGGTGTCTCCTCTCCACTGATGCTGTACCTATTCCAACTTACAAACAGATTCAACTTAAGAACAAACCTACAGTCCCTATCTTGTTTGTAACCTGGGGAATGCCTGTACTCCATACAGGCTAGCGACAAAAGAGCAACAGAAGTAATATTTCTAACCTCTCTTGCCTGACGACCCTCTTTCCTGTAATACGTATGTTACATTATTGGGCACAAAAGGCACCTTGGACTAAATAGTGGTTCTAAATGGCAATTATTTTTGGGAGATGCTGTAGACAGTATGTACTGTATTGTCATAAGCAGAACTAGTTTAAGCAAATTATATTCTGTGGTGGACTGGGAGTTGTATAATAATGATTTCACATCAAGTGCAAAGTAATCTCATATGCAAAGCATGGTTTATTCAGATCAACACAAAGTAACCTTACATGTATAATTACAAATCTTTGTTAAAAAAGTGCTATGGCCCGGATTCACATACAGCGGCGCACATTTATGCCGCCGTGGCGTATCTCCTTTACGCTACGCCGACGCAGCGCAGAGAGACAAGCACTGTATTTACAAAGCCAGTGCTGCCAAAACTGCGCTGGGTTTCCTAGGCATAAGCCGGCGTATGTGGAAGTGGGTGTGAGCCATGCAAATGAGGCGTGACCCCATGCAAATGATGGGCCGAGCGCCAGACAGATTTGTATAACGAACGGCACATGCGCCGTCATGTCGACGCATCCCAGTGTGCATGCTCAGAATCACGTCGGAACTACTCCCTAAGATAGGTCGGATCACCGCCTACGGCGTGGACGTAACCTACGCCTAGTCATATTCACATCCTACGTAAACTACGTAAAATATGTCGGCTTGTGTTCCCTGGTGCAGCCATTTGCATGGATGCTGCTGAGTTACACCTCCTTTATGGGGCATAACTTTACGCCGGACGTATGACTTTACGCTCACTGCGTCGGACGGACGTACATTCGTGAATCGGCGTATCTCCCTCATTTGCATATGTGAATAGAAAATCAATGGGAGCGCCAAATACGCCCAGCGTAAATATGCGCCCACTCTACGCAGGCGTAGGCAAGTTACATCGGTCGGATGAAGCCTATTTTCAGGCGGTTCTTAGTTTCTGAGTCCGGCGCATAGATACGACAGCGCATACTTGCACTTACGCGGCGTATCTGGAGATACGTCGGCGCAAGTGCTTTGTGAATCCGGGCCAAAGTGTCCACTTTAACTGGCCATCGTACAATCTGTTTTCATCTGTTCTATGTAGAATTTATAAATGATGTATTTTAGTTAATTAATATATTTTAGTTTAGGTCTTGTGGTGTAATTTTAAGTGCATTTAGGACCCATGATTGTTGTTTTAGTACTAAATAAGTATTTGTCTCTGATGAACTCCTGAGCTCCCTGACAGTAAAAAGTACATTGGTAGACATTGTTATAGTGCAGGCATAGTTCATCATTATAGGTTCCAAGATTAATTTATACAGAATATCCCCTAGGTAGTCACCTGGTACCTTGCACATTCTGCATAGTGCAGCGTACCGTCTACAGTCTGCATTGCACAACACGTTCCCAAGTCATTGTGTCTGCTAACTCTTGCATCACTTGGCTGTACAAGCTGTGTGATACAGTATTCTGGGCCCTTGGGAAATTCTAGTTTGCTAAGTTTTCTCAAACAGAATAATGCTGCATTTCTGTATTTTCGGATATACTTTCCTGGAATTTAAATGTCAGGAGATGGCGATTCAGCAAATGCAGGAATGGTGTAAATATAAAGCAATGGTTATGGATTCACTGAGAAGCATATATGTACAGTATAGTGGATTCACTAGTACAATTGTCTTGAATTTATTGGTGAATGTTCCCCACAATAAACACATTCACTGCACATTTGCAAAGTTAGCACAGGATCACTTGTATCTTTAATAATACTTGCTAAAAGAACACCTATTTACTGCTGTTGTAGCCACTGCAAGCATTCACACATTTCCAGTTCCATAAATAACCTGCTCCTTCACTGTCCGCTGTGGTTATACAATAGGATGTACAATTCAGGTTTAGGTGGGTTTAGGACCATCAGAAAGGTAAAGTGTCACTAAACTCACGCCATAAAAAAATATCAATAAATAGTATATTAGCTGCTGTTCATACTCACTCAGTCACTATGAGATTTGTTTTCTGTTTTGTGCAAAAAAACCTGGTTGATTCTGCTGCTCTCTATCTCTACTATCTGTCCAAGTCCCCAATTCAGCTATGGATTTTGCAGCTGTGGTGGTAACTCTGCACATGCTCAGTTTTTATTGAGTTTCTATGCAGAGAATTTCTTCCCTACCATACTTGAGCAGCCCACTATAGAGTCACACATGTGAGTATATACACAGTGGTAAATGACAGCCCATTTCCTCCCACCTCCTCCATGCTAACTAACCAGCTAAACACATTGGGGGCAGGATATTGCATATAGATTAATGGTGGCTTCACCTCCCTCTTATTTTAAGACACAGGCTGGAGGGGCGTGACACAGCCTGTGACTGGCAGAAATCAGCACACACCACGTTATTTCCGCAAAATAATAAAGATTTGATTTCAAATATATATGCCCCCTACACACGACCGGTTTTCCAGTCTGAAAAACTGCGATGAGAGCTTTTCGACGGGAATCCCGACCGTGTGTATGCTCCATTGGACTTTGACCCACAGTAAAACTGCCGGGGAAAAAAAGAGAGCAGGATCTCTTTTTTCCGTTAGGAAAAAATCCTAGCGGGAAAACCATTTATCTGTATGCTTTTCCGACAGGAAAAAAACATGCATGCTCAAACAATTCGACGCATGCTCAGAAGCATAGAACTTAATTTTGTCGGCTCGTCGTAGTCTTTTACGTCACCTCGTTCTTGCCAGTCAAAAGTTTACCAGACTTTTGTGTGACCGTGTGTATGCAAGGCAGGCTTGAGAGGAATTTCGTTGTTAAAACCATCGTTTTTTTTTCTGACAGGAAAACTGGTCATGTGTACAGGGCATAACATTCCCTCTATATTTAACAGGATACGTGTTACTTTTTATGGAATTTGCCAAATAACAGCTACATTTGCCAGCTTGAAATGGGGAATTATAATTTGTTTGGGTGAAAAGGCATTGATTGCTATGGAGGCCCATGTCCATGGTGCTGAAATTAAAGACTTTTCATTATCACAATAGTTTAAGGTCAAGGGAAATTCTGTGAAGGTGTCTCTCTGGTGTTCACTGTGATTCTACATTGATTTTAGCCCAAGTATGACAACTGGTCCATGATATGAATACTTGTTTTGAAGGTGGGTTACCCTTTTTTGGGGTCACCCTGATCTTTGGGTTCATTGGGATGGTACTGACATAGCAGAGGGTCACTTGCTGTCCCCTTGTTATGGAAATGTCAGATACACAGGGTGTAGTAGTAGTAGCTTGTGGTGTGTAAAATGTACTAAAAAAAAAGACATTATTCGTCTAAATACTAAGGGACAGATCCACAAAGAAATTAAGCCGACGTATCTATTAATACGCCGCGTAATTTCAAAGTTCCCGCATCGTAGGATCGTAGGTGTATATTTACGCTGGCTGCTAGGTGGCGTTTCCGTCGAATTCTGCGTCGAGTATGCAAATTAGCTAGATACGGCGATCCACGAACCTACTACCAGGCGGATTTTTTTACGTCATTTGCGTTCGGCTTTTTCCGGCGTATAATTAAAGCTGCTATATGGTGGCGTACTCAATGTTAAGTATGGCCGTCGTTCCCGCGTCGAAATTTGAATTTTTTATGTCGTTGCGTAAGTCGTTTGCGAATAGAGATTTGCGTAGAATGACGTCACAGTCGTAAGTATTGGCTTGTTCCGGTTTAATTTCGAGCATGCGCACTGGGATACCCCCACGAACGGCGCACGCGCCGTTAAAAAAAACGTCATTTACGTTGGGTCACGACGTATTTACATAAAACACGCCCCCATCACATCGATTTGAATTGCGCGCCCTTACACCGCCAAAGATACACTACGCCGACGTAACTAACGGCGCAGATTCTTTGAGGATTCAAAAAAAAAAAGTAAGTTACGGCGGCGTAGTGTATCTTAGATACGCTACGCCCGGCGGACATATGCGCCGCTGTACGTGGATCTGCCCCTAAAACTGTAAAAACACATTTTCAGCACTATAGAGAACGCTAGCAATTTGATGAAGCTGTAGATGTTGTACTTTTAACCACTTCAGCCCCTGAAGATTTGACCCCCTTCCTGACCAGAGCTATTGCTATTCGGCACTGTGCTACTTTAACTGGTAATTGCGCATTCATCCAACACTGTACCCAAACACAATGTAAGTACATTTTTCCCCACAAATAGTGTCTTCTTTTGGTGGTATTTCATCACCTCAGTGGTTTTATTTTTTGCGCTATAAACAAACAAAGCCTGACAATTAAAAAATATACACATATATATATATTTACATTTTGCTATGAAACATATCCAATAAAAATGTAAAAGAAAAAAAAATTATCAATTTAGGCCAAACTGTATTCTGCTACATGTTTTTGGTAAAACAAATCTCAATAAGCGTATATTGATTGGTTTGCACACAATTTATTGCGTCTACAATCTATAGGATATTTTTATGCCATTTTTATTTTTACTAGTAATGTCGTGATCAGCGATTTTTAGCAGGAGTGCAATATTGTGTCAGACAAATCTAACACTAAGTGACACTTTTTGGGGACCAGTGACACCAATACAGTGATAGGTGCTAAAAAAAATGCACTGTCACTGTAAGAATGACACTGTACGAATGGCAGAGAAGGGGTTAACATCAGGGGTGAGCAATGGGTGAAATATGTTTCTAGGTAATGATTGCTACAGTAACTGTGTTGAGGTTGCTTTGACTGGGGGAAGAGAGAGATCTGTGTTCCTGCTTAGCAGAAACACAAGACCTCCATCTTCCCCTCTGACAGAACGGCAATCTGCCTTGTTTACATACATCACAGTGGGAGCGGGTCGCCAACGGTGCGCACGCACCCCAGCCCCAGTAGAAGAAGCCTTAACATACAGGTAGATACGATGCAATACCGCTCTGCCGCAGTAAAAGTATGTGTGGTGGCGCGGAAGTGGTAAAAGTGAAAATTATGGGGGCTGACATCTCCTTTGAGCTGCGGCCGCGGCTCATGGCATGGGGTCCAGTACGTCCCTGTTCACCAACTCAGGTGCAAATCAGGTCCAAATTTTTGCCTGAATTTGAAACCAAATCGGACCAGAAGACGCACCGGACCCTTTTAAAATGTGGACTGCGGCCACCCCAGAGCTGTGTGAACTGACTCCATTAAGAGATGGCCACACTCTCCTGTCATGCAAATTAGATTCAGGGAAACCCGCATCCAATTTGCATATGTGTGACCCCGGCCTAAGATAGTCAGTTTCTTGGATGTCATGTTGAAACTTTGGGGTAGATTTACTAAAACCGGAGCACACAGATTCTGGTGCAGCTGTGCATAGTAACCAATCAGCTTCCAGGGTTTATTGTCAAAGCTTAAGGGCCCTTTCACACGGCGGACCATATGTCCGCTTTTTCATCCATCCGTTTACGGATGAAAAAGGGACATACATTGGCCCCTATGAGATTGCGGGTGTCAGCGGATGAACATCTGCTGACACCCGATCTCGTCCGCTTCTGCATTCCTCTGATTCTGCAGACGTCTGCGGATTGGATCAGATCGGGTGGACACGGACAGGCGGTCCGTGTTCATTCGATCCCCCCATAGAGGAGAGCAGAGAAAAGACAGGGCGGTCCCTGCACAGTGTGCGGGGACCGCCCTGTCATCTGCCGGCTCAGCGGGGATCAACGGAGCAATCCCCACTGAGCAAACAGAGGTTCACGGGGCGGATCATTACTGATCCGCCCAGTGTGAAAGGGCCCTAATTGAACAAGATGAAGTTAGAAGCTGATTGGTTACTATGCACAGGTGCAGCAGATTCAGTGTGCACCATTTTAGTGAATATCCCCTTTTGAGTATCTGACCTAGAACACATATACAGATTAGATAAGGAATTCTGGCACATACTGCATACTGAAATTTGTTAGGTCAATTCTCAAGGAATTGAAACCAAACACAGCCAGGTGATTGGCAGTAGCAGCCCCCATTTTCTTTTCATGAAGTGACCTCACACTAAGAGGAGGAAAGTTTAAAACTAACTTAGACTTTTTTTTTTACCAAAAAACTTAAAGGGACACTAAAGGCAAGATTTTTTTTGATTAAAAATAAAAATTTTGTTATACTTACCTCCGCTGTGCAGTTTGTTTTGCACAGAGTGACCCCGATCCGTGTCTTCTGGGGTCCCTCGGCGGCTGTCTCTGGTCCTCCTCGCAAAAGCTTTCCACATTCATGCGAGCTCCCTCGTATGGTGGAAAGCTTTTGTGAGCGCGCTCCCGTGATACAGCGACGGCCATAGCCGCCGACTGTATCACTCGGCCCCGCCCCCCGGCACGCCGCGTCATCTGCTGTGATTGACAGCAGCGCCAACCAATGGCTGCGCTGCTATCAATCCGCCCAGCCTAGCCAATCAACTGCCAGGCTGGGAACCGAATAGGTCGACGAGAACGCGCACGGGACTTTCGAGGGGTGAGGTAAGTAAAACGGGGGCTCGGGGGGCGGTGCTATCAGATTTTTTTTTACCTTAATGCATAGGATGCATTAAGGTAAAAAAACTTTTACCTTTACAACCCCTTTAATGCTTGGAATAGATTTCTAGCAGAGCTAGTGAGCCAAGCAATAGTAAGGCCTGATTTATACTTGCAGTTGGGGGTTGAAGAAATCCACAGCTGAGATGCGTTTTTACTGCCCCCAACCGTTCCCCTCTTCAGAGGAAACACAACAAAAATGTTACAAAAATATATTTAAAAAAAAGGGAATGACTTGATGGACCACTTCACTTAGTCAATCTCTTATGTTTCCATGACCCGTCATAATTGCTGGGCAGTTGTTGGCTGTCTCATTCATCATATTTATAATGCAAATTTAAGACATTTCAGCACATGTCAAGCAATGTACACAAACATTCAGCTACCCCCCTTAGTTTGCTGAATTTAAACATAATTTAGAAACTTGAAAACACCTGCAATAAATGTTCACATTTTTTAATCCCATTGAGCACTGTGTAAAAAAAAAAAAAAGCCATGAAACAACATAGGGGGCTAATGGTTCCTGTTTATTTTTTGACAGCCCCACGCACGCTTGGGGAAATGGCAGAATCCATTGTAACGGTGGTTGCTTTGGTAACAAATTTGACTGTCACTTACACTGTATTGTAACAATGGACGAGCAATATATTTCAATTGCTTGTGGTGTAATGAGATATTTTTCCTCCTCTCGCAGTTAATGGCTTTTCTTGTATTTGTTTACAGATTCTTAGCCTTATGAATGTGGACAGGCAGGAGTGAGCTATTTTGTTTATAGGAGGGATAGAAGGTGCTGGAGGCTTCAGATAAACTCTGTAGGGCTGCATCCACACTGGTATAGCACATGAATGTGCAACAAAAATTGGGCGTGTGTTTATTGAAACGCGCAAAAACAAGTGTGGCTTAATTGTTAATAGCACTACTAACGCGGCAAGCATGCGCACAATTTCATGCATGAAAAATGCAGACAAACGTGGTGAAATCCACAATGTGAAGTTCAAGAAGGTGAAGGTGAACTTCTTTGCCGCTCTTGTTGCGTGTGGCGCGGCCTAATGAAATCAATAGGCTGCTATGTGCAAAGCACGACATCTTGCAAAAGAGGCATATACACTATATTGTCTAAATTATTTTGTCGTTATGGACCTTGCTTTGTGCACTGGTCCAAATCATTTGGTGGAGGGGGATTATGATGTGGGGTTGTTTTTCAGGGGTTGGGCTTGGCCCCTTAGTTCCAGTGAAGGGAACTCTTAAAGCATCAGCATATCAAGACATTTTGGACAATTCTATGCTCTCAACTTTGTGTTCCAACGTGAACCAGTGCACAAAACAAGGTCCATGAAGGCATGGATGTGCGAGTTTGGGTTGGGAGAACTTGACTGGCCTGCACAGAGTCCTGACCCAAACCCATTAGAACACCTTTGGGATGATCTAGAGTGGAGACTGTGAGCCAGGCCTTCTTGTCCAACATCTGTGCCTGACCTCATAAATGCACTTCTGGAAGAATGGTCAAACAGTCCCATAGACACACTCCTAAACTTTGTCTTCCCAGAAGAGTTGAAGCTGTTATAGCTGCAAAGGGTGGGCCAACTCAATATTGAACCCTACGGACTAAGATTAGGATGCCATTAATGTTCATGTGTGTGTGTAAAGGCTGGCGTCCCAATAGTGTGACGTCTGGCATCACATGAAATGGTGTGAATGGGGTCTTACCTTAGGTTCACACCATTGTGTGCATGTTTCCACATGCAGATAACAGGTACAGCAGCCCAATCCTTTGAAAGGACTGCTGTGCCCACAAGAAACACGGTAAAGAACTCCTAAAAGCTTTGCAAAAAATTCTATGCGGTCTCGTGCAGCATGGGGGGTGGCATTAAAAATGAATGGCACTGCTCGGTGTCTGCTAAGGTTCAGCACATTTTGCACGCAGGTCGGGAAAGTGCATGATTATGCTTAGAGTGGTTAGGTCTGTATCTTTATGATAAATACATATCCAATTTTCATTATGGGGCAGGATGCTCTAAGCTAGTTCTTTTCATTTTCTTTCTGTGACAGACAGCATTGTCAGTTCACAGGCAACCAGCCCGGTCATCCAAGGGTCATCATACACATTTCAATCTGACCATACAATCTTTGTACTATCAACTTACCAAAACAATGTCATATGAGGACCTACCAATTCTATTCAATCAATTATTATCTAATGCAGTTGCACAACATATTTGTCAGTAGATCTAAGGAAGATCATACAATCAGATTGTAAGCGTATGTGGTGAGCATTAGAGTGCCAACCTGAACCATCTCAGTGGTCTTTAGGCAGGGCATACTGAAATACAGTTTCTGCTCCTATATCTGCTGATTGGGTATGTGGTGAGAGCAGGAGGCTTAAAGTGTTACTAAACCCAGTAATATCAAAACGGTTAATCGCCCAGTGCCCACAGCCTATAAATCTTATTTTTATATTAAAATACTGCCACTATATACCTTTTTGGCTGATCTGTATACCACGTAATAAACTGCAGGGCCTGTCCAGTGCTGAAAGTTCAGGTAGGAGGAGATTACCACTATAGTCCTCATGCGGTTATGGGAGGCGGATCAACCATGAATTAAGATGTAACATCCCACTCACTGTGTTCTTTTTTTAGTTACTAAGCATGGAGGAGAAGGGAGGAACTGGGCTGTGATTTAGGATCTGTATACACACCCACATGTGTGATGTCATATCGTGTGACCTGAAAAACTCTATTAAAACAGGGAATGTTCTCTCAAGCAATAGAGATCAACCTGAGCATGTGCAGGAGAACTACCGTTACTTCTGTATTACTGTATATACTCGAGTATAAGCCGACCCGAATATAAGCCGAGGCACCTAATTTTACCACAAAAAAATGGGAAAACGTATTGACTCGAGTATAAGCCTAGGGTATCCATCTGCATGCCTCACTGTGCCTCACTGTGCCTCACTTTGCCTCACTGTGTCCATGTGCATGCCTCACTGTGCCCATGCCTCACTGTGCCCATGCCTCACTGTGCCCATGCCTCACTGTGTCCATGCCTAGACTTATGTTTAACATGGGAGTATATAGAAGGGGTCTTTTTTTAGTTGTTGCGCAAAAAATAAAAGTCGCAGAGGTGATCAAATACCACCAAAAGAAAGCTCTATTTGTGAGAACAAAATGATAAAAATTAGGGTTGTCCAGATACCGATACCTAAATAGAATACTTCCCCCCCCCTTTCCCCCCCCCCCGCCGTTGCCGCCGCATCGTGCCGCCGCATCAAGGGACATGGCTAGAGGGACATTGCTGCATATGTGAGGGACATGGCTAGAGGGACATTGCTGCATATGTGAGGGACATGGCTGCATATGTGAGGGACATGGCTAGAGGGACATGGCTGCATATGTGAGGGACATGGCTAGAGGGACATTGCTGCATATGTGAGGGACATGGCTAGAGGGACATTGCTGCATATGTGAGGGACATGGCTAGAGGGACATGGCTGCATATGTGAGGGACATGGCTAGAGGGACATGGCTGCATATGTGAGGGACATGGCTAGAGGGACATGGCTGCATATGTGAGGGACATGGCTGCATATGTGAGGGACATGGCAAGAGGGACATGGCTGCATATGTGGGGGACATGGCTGCATATGGGGGGGACATGGCTGCATTTGGGGACACATTTTAAAAAAGTATCGGTATTCGGTATCGGCGACTACTTAAAAAAAAGTATCGGTACTTGTACTGGGTCCTAAAAAAGTGGTATCGGGACAACCCTAATAAAAATTTCATTTGGGTACAGTGTAGCATGACCGTGCAATTCATTCAAATTGCGACAGTGCTGAAAGCTGAAAATTGGCTTGGGCAGGAAGGTGCGTAAGTGCATGATATGGAAGTGGTTAAAATAGAACTGAAGGAAAAACTTTTTTTTTTATCATTTTGAATGGAGTAAAAGAGGGTTAGAACTCCTCTTGTTTGTTCTTGTTCAGGGAGATTTCCCTTTACTTCCTGTCCCATAGCCAAAACAGGAAGTGAGAGGAAATCCCTCCAAAGTGAAAGCAGCAAAGGGGGTGTATATATAAAGTGGCCATAATGCTTTGCAAGAATTATCCCTGCTTTTGCGGAGATAGGGAAGAAGGAGGAGAATAGTGTGAGGTCATTTCAGAAGGCAAGATACAGGGCAAGAGGTGGAGTAAAGGGAGTAAAGAGTGAGTATATATAGAAGGCCAAGAGGTACTGAAGGGGAATGGGGGAGGGGGGATAAAAAAAAGTGTGAGTAAAGGGAAGTTGTATTTCAGAGAGATGGTGTGTACTAATGACATTGGGCAGTTAGAGGGTGTCCTATGTTTGTTATATGAATGCGGTGGAGGTTGTGCTCAGCAGAGGTTTTATATCCGATCCAGTAATTGTTTTGTTTTGTGTTTGTCTGAATTCTTGTATGCCTGTATCTGTTCTGCAATTCAGAAGGTTAATGAAGGCTTTACATTCTACAAAAACTTTAGTGAATACACTATTTTTTGTTACTGACTACTTTTCATTCTACAGTACCTAAAACAATCATTTGTGTACTGTTTTGCAGTTCACCATTTACCACTGCCCCCAATATGAAAGGACAGTTCCTGGTTTTAGAATGAATCTCTGCTTTCTCCAAAATAAATTAGGCATGCAAAGAGGAAAGCGCCGGGTGCCAATCATGCAGAGCCCAGATAAAACTGTTTGTAATCTTGAAATTTAACACATTTTGGGGGCCCCCTTTGTTAGAGCTTTGTATTGCTGAAAAGATGTTCTCTGGACTCATGAGATAGGAAGATTCATGAAGGGTATTAGGATTCTGTGCAGGAGGGATCACTTCAGACGCTTGTTTGAAATAGACCTTTCCTTTGAACCTCCAACTTTTTTTTACGAATTGAGCCTACAAATAAAGTTTTTTATCTGGACTGTACATGACGGGCCTCAGGCGCTTTCCTCCCTTCACGCCTAGTTGTAGACACGGGTTACTAGTTGATCCTCGACTACTACTCCTTGGAGAGCTGCCTAAGGGAGACTATTTCTGTACAGTTAAGGACACGCAATCAGGAAGATAGAATAAAACGCTCAATACAATACCCCCTTCAAAGTAAATTAGAGATCACGTGACATAACAAAGTCATCACATTTATAAATTATGTTTAAAACCTGTCCAGTTTTGTTATGTCTCTTGTGTCCAATAATATACAGTAGTTTCAGAATTTGCTTGTTGCCATAGGAAATTTGTAGACACAGATGTCGAAGGTTTGCTGATATACTCTGCAGAGTAGAATAAAAATTCCACAGACCAGCAGCTACTGATAAAGACCTCAGGCTGAAAGGCTTTAAAAATTATGCTTTTCTGTGCGTTTGCTGTTTTTTTTTTTTTTTCAGCCTGTATATGCACCTCTATGTTAGCAATGGCGGCGTTTACAGACATACTAGAAGAGGAGCATTTAGAGGCTGATTTTGGGGCGATTTCAAAGACATCTGTGTGGGTTTCTGCACAGATGTCAATTGAAATCGAACCCATAATGCGCCAAAAGTAGTACAGAAACTAGTTTTGGGAATCGCACCGATTCGGACGCTGCCAATGACAGCAATTGCCACTGATTTGGCATGCAATTTGACATGTCAAATTGCATCAATTTGAAGCAGGGGTTAATCTGTGTTCTCCTGCCAGCAGAAGAGGTGTTCAGAGGGGCTAAAGGTTTGACCTTTCCCATTGAGAAGCATGTAGAGTTAATGTTAACGTAATGTTAGGTATAAGCTGGTAGGTTGTTCTGGTGGATGGCATTGGACAGTCATGAAGATCAACTATATTGGATTTTTCCTTTTTTTTGCCATGGACTAATGTTTATGATTTTTTATGATTTAGATGCATTTTTTTCACATAATATGCTGTGTGTTATTTATCTCATGGTCACGCATTTATTGTTTTATGCACTATAGTCAAATACACATATATATTTATATAAGATTTTCATATATATATATATATATATATATATATATATATATATATATATATATATATATATATATATATATATATATATATATATATATATGAAATTCTACAGCCTGTTTATGTTTGTAAAAACAACATGGACTAAAAATCCCTACCAGACCTTTATCAGCATACCCATATTAATGCAAACTAGGACCTCATTCCCCTATATTTGTGGCCCAGAGAATGTGGGTGTCATGGATATGCAATAGTCTGGCAGCTTACCTGTCTCCATCTGTCCATTAGAGGCCTGAATCTGTTCTGGTTACCTTCTTATCTCCTCTCCTTCCTGTATGGACCCACCCAGGCCATCCCAGGAAGTCTATATTAACTGTTGCACTACAGGCCTGCAGTGTTGTTCAACCGTGTTGTTAGCTTTAGTTCCTGTCTGCAGTGTGCTACGATTATCTTCCTGTGTACCATTTTTGGCTTCTCCTTGACTTCACCTGCTTGCCTGTGATCTTGACCTTTTGCCTGTCCCTCTGTTACCCTTGTCTGCCTGTTGCCCTGACCTTGGCTTACCCATCACTACCGCTTGTCCTGCTTGCTGCTTCCCCTCTCTCCCTGCGGAGCATGACCTAGGGGATCCCAGGGGTCGCGACCTGGATCCAGCTGTGGCGAAGGCCATCCTTACCACTAGAGGCTCTGGTGAACACAAAGCTGGGTCTTAGACTCGATCTTGAGTTCACGCTTCCTCTCTAATCGCAGCAGTCGGCCATAGGTTTCACTACCCTGTGGTGCATCCCTGACCCCAACGGGGTGCACTTGTCACCTGGTCACAGATGACCTGACTGTGGGGCTCTGTTGGAGGTGCCCCCCAAAAAATGTCCCACAATGTAAATCCAAAGTTAATTATATTGTCCAACAATGTAGATCCAAAGTTCCAATGTCAATTGGGATGAGCGATGCAACACCAAGACAAGGATCCTCTCCTGCAGCTACTCCTTTTGCAAATGACAGTTACCTGATACTGCTAGAATGTCAGCACAGCACAATTGAACTTAGAGGCATAGTATTACCAACAGTAATGCCGCGTACACACGATCAGACATTCCGATAACAAAACCGTGGATTTTTTTTCCGATGGAATGTTGGCTCAAACTTGCGTTGCATACACACGGCCACACAAATGTTGTCGGAAAATTCCGAACGTCAAGAACACGGTCACGTACAACACTACGACGAGCCCAAAAAAATGAAGTTCAATGATTCCAAGCATGCGTAGGATTTTTGTGCGTCGGAATTAACTACAGATGATCAGAATTTCCGACAAGAACTTTTGTTGTCGGAAAAAATGTCCGATGGAGCCTACACACAGTCAGAATATCCGAACAAAAACTCACATTGAACATTTGTTGTCGGAAATTCAGATTGTGTGTACGCGGCATTAGTACGCGGCATGAGTTTTGTGCAGGCAGGCAAACTGCCTAAAGCTGGCCATTTAGTTTCCCATTTGCTAAAATGCTGGATTTGGATCTAATTTATGATTAACTCAAACCTGAAGCTCATCTCTAGTCTCTAGATGTCTCCTGTAATTGGAAGCATTCTCCTACAGCTTGGATGTAGTCTTTTGTGGAAAACTGGAGTTTCTGATACAGCAGTCTCTTGGACCATACAGTAGTCATTTGTAATGTGACAGGTCTACATTATCATGGTCATCTCATATTCTGTACCTGATCTTTTCTGGTAAATACAGGTTTTAGGTAGAGTTACCATGTCAACTGAAAAGAGTTCACTAAAAACTTTGAAAGGTACCCTTGTGTTTTCACACTCCACACTTAATAAAGTAATAAAATGACATCTGAAAACCTGGCATGCCCTTTCTAACTCTTTTGAAGTGATGAAGTTGATTTGGGATCATAAGAAAAAACATATGCAGCAGAGTTATATTCTTCAGACCTCCAGTACACTAAATCCTGCACTTTGATGAGAACTGTGAAAAAGTTACCATACGGAGAATTAGTATTTGTTTCTTTGGAAAATCTGCTCTGAAAAATAGAGGCAAAGTGTGAAATTGTTAACTCGGAATTGAAGTTACTGAGCTGAGAAACATATTTTCACTGCTCGCTGTTTCTGTCAATCAAGAACATAGCATGTCGACCACACATATATTTTAGCAAGTAGCAAAACCCTAAAAATAAAAATTCCAATCAAAGTTAATTGATTATATACATGAATGTAGGACAAACCTGGACTGACTGTCATAGCTTGTAGACTGGCAGTTAATAGGAGATTGATGTAACCTTATTTTAAAAGTCCTGAAAAGCCCTATGTTATGATTTTTAACTGATTTTTAACCTTAAAAAATGCCCAAAATACTTTTTTTTTTTCTCTTTTTTTTTCTGGAAATTAGCTTTTTTCTATTCCACTTTTGTGCTGTATAGATTGGTAACAACTACGCTCTTCATCACTGATACTCTCATGTCTATTGTAGAGAAAGAGAGAGGTGTGTTTGACCAGATGAGGACAATGTGGTTCAGCTCTGGTGCCTATTGGACTAGGCAGTCGTATCTAGGCACACTGCACAATTACTAAAACAGGAAAGCAGAAGTGAAACTATGAAAATAGAGCTTGTTAGCACAATGTCTGCTTGACTGATTGACAATTTATTTCTGTGACTTCACCCCCTCCCAAAGGTCTCTGTTGGCTTACAAATGTGGTTGTATGCCTCGTTGGCCAACAAAAAAAAGAGGTGCTGCAGGCCAGATGTCAACCTTCTGACCTGGTAGGAATTTGGATAAACGGTCTCCCTGGAGTTATGAGCTGTTGTGGTGCTCTGGAAGAAAACAAAAGTAGCCTGAAGGCATCTGAAGATGCCTACTATGAACTGTACATGGCGATTTATAAACAATAATGTCATTACAGGTACACATTAAGTGTATCCTGTGCGTGTTATTATGGGTGTTATTATTATTATATGGAACTTCTCTAAATCCACCAGCATATTTAAAGGATAATTTACCTGTACGTGCTTCTGCCAAATCTGCTTTGTGCAGATGAGCTGCATAGTCCATTTTGTAAACCTTCACTTTGTGGGCGGGGTCTATCGTACCCATGCACATGGGGGTACCTGTTCTCTGTTCTCGTGTATGCACTCATCAATTCCTAGGACCAGACGGGGCTGTTTTCACATAACAGTCAGCGTTAAGGTGGGACCCCAGCTTAGAGATGAGTCGTAAACTGTGTGCAGTATTGAGGTTAACAGAGTCTCTCTTTAAAATGTACTGCCCCATGTTACCAAACACCTTTACTCGATGTATATTGCATTTAGGAGGGCACCGCTGTACTTGTACCCTCTCCACCAGTCCAGCATAACTCTGTCACCTCACTCCTAGTGACAGAATAGGATCTCTCTGTGCACTAGTGTAGACCTCATGCATGCACAAAAGTTTAACTCCTTCTACTCTCCCGTACAATGTGGTTAGGTACATGGGGCATCCGCACTGCAGTTTCAGCCCCAGTTACTTTTGGATGAAACGACCCCTAGGAAGGAAGCCAGAACACTGACCCCCTTGCTACCCGAGAACCTGTCATCTACGCCAAGTACCATGCTTTCTTGACTGGCTGCTATACATTTCCACCAGTCTATGGCTACCCATAGCAATTACTCTTCTGCTTTTACTCTGCTGAGTCGACCCCTTGTAATGGCCTTCTCCTGTACCCCGTGTGTGCTTTACTGGCCCTGCTCTTCTGATACACCATGTACCATTATGCACCCCTTTGAACAACTTTATACCAGGCTTATAACAGTTAAAATGTTTTAATAAAGCTCTTATAGTGCTAACGTTAACATCTCATAAATATCGTTCACAGATTCCTCCTTACTATCTGGCTGCCCAGGCATATCTTTGCAGGTAGAGATCCATACTTAATAAAGTTAACTGGCCCTTAGGGTAGTAGTTGAATGGTGCTTTGGGCTACATCTTCTCCTTGATATGGACCTTCTCGTTTCCAATGCAGTACCAATGGCGACCGCTTGAGCCCAGTCTTATCTCTATTTTTATGAAGACCAGGGTGGAGGGCAGGACCTAAAAAACCTGGGAAAACACAGATCCCAAATGAACGCTCTCCCTACCTGGGCAGTCTAAAACTAACTGAACAATCACTGAACATTTGTAGGCACCTCTCTACACCTTGTTTTGTGCATACATAGAAAATTGCCACTCAAAGATGGAGAAGCCATCTATTGTTGGGAAGCATAACAGATGACATCTACAAAAAAAAGAATGGCCTTTTTATTGTGCATGTGCACACTAATGAGGGGGCTAACAGGGAGAGTTTTCAGCCATGGCTATGCTGCTCCTCAGTGGGTGCACTGTGTGGACAAAAGTGTAGACTGGAGAGCATAAAACCTTGAGAGGTGGCAGGAGGGCAACCTAAAGGATGACCGTGAGAGAGTATAGTTAACCTTTAAGTCAAATGATTGGGAAATAGTAATAATATCTCACCCTTGAACTTCTAGTAAAGTAGTTTCCTCTTCTACAAGCACTGAGCCAAGCATATTTAGGTACATCCCTAAAATGATTGTAAAGTCTTGATTTAAAAAAATAAAAATAAACATGTCATACACACCTTCTGTGCAGTTGTTTTTGCACAGAGCAGCCCAGATCCTCCTCTTCTCAGGTTCCTCTTTGCTGCTCCTGCCTGGCCCTTCCCTCCTGACGAGTGTCCCCATAGACCAGCAGCTTGCTATGGGGGCACCTGAGCCGAGTCAGAGTTCCATGTATACATTCAGACATGGAAACCTGTCCAGCCCGCCCCTCTCTCCCCTGATTGGCTAACTGACTTTGATTGACAGCCACTGGAGCCAATGACTCCACAGCTGTGCCCCAGCGAATCAGGAGGAGAGTCCTGGATGGCTGAGGAAATCGTGGACATCTCTGAATAGAGAAGGGGCTCAGGCTAAGTATTAGGTGGTGCTGGGGGGCCTGCTACACACAGAATATTAAGGCATTAAGATAAAAAAAACTTCAGCCTTTACAACTCCTTTAAATTTTGCTGGATTTAAGACATTTAATTAGTTCATATTTATATTTTCAGTATGTCCACAATAATTTGGCTTTGAGAAAAAAAAGATCAGTGTAAGAGGGAAAATTTAGTGATGTAAATGAGCAAATAAGTATTAACTAACATTGGAATTTGGCACTGAGTCCATCAAATGTCTGGCATAGAAAAGGTGATTAAGGATCCATGCTTGAGATGATCTCCGAAATACTCTGAGTAAATGATATTTCTGTTTACATATGAATTTGCCAAATACAGAAAACCAACAACAAAAGCTAATACATTGAGTTCAGTAGCTGTAATATTTTCCATGAACGTAGCAGAATATTCACAGTACCTTTAGTCCAATGTACACAGTGATTTGGTCTAAGATCAGTATATGCCACGGTTTTCAGTTTAAAAGGCACAACTCATACATTGCTAGATAAAGGACATGAAACATTTACTTATATTTATGTTGCAGATATGCTAGTGTTACTTATGGCTTTGGAACAGAAAAGTTCAGTGTCAGAGGAAAACTTTGGTTATAGAATGGTGCTAATGAGTAACTACTTCTATTTTAATGAGTTAAGAGATCTTTAAAAAGTTTTGCAATGTAACTTTAGAGGATTTTAGTAAGTCGATCGCAGAAGAGTTACAAAAGTTTAAGTCCCAATTCAAGATTACACTTATTATCTCAATGCAGTTCTGTTTAAGAAACCATGTTTTAGGGCCCTTGAATGGCTTTTGCCTCCCCTAAAATTACATTTCATTTATCTGGGTTGTTTTTTGTTTCCATCTTTTCACACAAATATCTTGTATCCATTGTTTTCTTGTTTTCTTTGCCCCCTAACTCTTGACAAATATACCCCTATGATTAAGCCAATTGGGTAAGACACATCAGGCAGATTCTAGAGGTGAAGAAAGAGTGTTGCTACATTTTTTTGCCTTGCCTCCTTACAAAATACTTTTTTTGGTGTTGTATTTTCATGATTTTTTTCTACATGTCCCTGTCAATGAAGGACTAAAATTGAAGATTTACTAAACCCACAACAGTAAAATCTGTCTGTATATGCCGTAAAGCATGTTTGTTCTACTCACGGTGTAACCTAAGGGGTTAATCCTCTGTATTATGTAAAAAGGCCATTTGATCCTGTCTTCTCTAAAATCCCCCCTACTTTTACTTTCCCCAATCCATCTGCTAATAGTACAGAGCCTTGGAGGTACTCTGCACATTCTCAGCTTGGTGTGGATTGCTATTTTTTATTCTTTTTTGGGGGGGAGGGTGCATGTGATTAGCACAGGCCAATCAGCACTGTCCAAACAGAGGGTCTGGGGCTATGCAGCTTCATAGGACAGTCAGACGAGAATGAAAACTCCCCCTACAAGCTTTAACCTGTGCTTCGTCGGACACTGATAGAAGTCACACAACTGCTATATACTGCTGATGAGCAAAGGTATTTAACAGTTTATATTTACTAAAATAATTGCATTTCCATGTTCTGTGTACTGTGGGAGACCAGGTATAGTACATTTAGGGTCCTGGGTTTAGTAACACTTTAAAAGAGATCAAGTGTATGTAAACCCAAGAACATCGAATAAACACATTGCAGTCTGCCAGTCCTTAGCTGCATTTGTTTTATTGTTTAGGCTTTGTGTTCCATTATTTGAATCTGATATTTGGCCAGTAAGATGACAACAACCATTGACTGTACATGTATTCAGGAGCAGTGTTGCCATCAGGGGCGGACTGACAACTCATGGGGCCCCAGGGCAATAGGAGATTATGGGGCCCTTGGGAAATGGGAGATTATGGGCCCCCCAGGCAATAGGCGATTATGGGGCCACACAGTATACACACACATGCAGTATACATACACAGTATACACACACAGACATACAATATACACACACAGTATACATACACACAGAATACACATACACACACGGAAAAGGTACTGGAGAGGCAGATTTGTACATGCTGTCCCTGGTTTTACTGAGGCTGGCAACCCTGATGGGGCCCCCTAGTGGCATGGGGCCCTCGGGCAGTGCCCGAGTTCCCGGATAGGCAGTCTGCCCTGGGTTGCCATCCAAGGTCGCCCACTCCTAAATTGGATTACAAACTGATGTGGTGTTCAACCTGGGTCCAAAGCAGGAGCTGTCCCCATGGCATCAGTAGGTGATATGCACTTGCACATAGGACGTAAATGCATTGAAAGGAAGCAGCCAGAAGGAGAGCCATGAGAAAGGCAAGCTAAACAACTGATGTAAATGAGTTACTATTTATTCCTTATTAAACACTCAAGAGAGAAGATTTTGCCTAGGGTTTACAAATAATGTACTTTAAGGTCAGCTTGGAGTCTCTGTTTGGCTTTTAATCCTCAATACAAGTCATTGTATAGCTGCATCTCAAACAACCATGGACACTGGTCCCAGTCGCTTCAATTTGATTTCCTTGATATTATCTAATTCTTTGTACACTGCTCTGAGTTCCTCATTAGTTCTCTGTTTCAACTCTCCATTTTCCAGTTTCAGTTCATAGAGTCTGAACGTTCTTTTCTGTTCAATGTGAAAAGTTAGGCGCTTAAGTGTTTCCCTTTGTTGGCTAACTTAGGTTATTAAAAAGTTTGGGAGGTTTTATCATCTTATATCTTTAATAACTTAACTAGTAAAAGATCTAACTTAAATACCAAACTTTTCATGCTGATTATTGTCTAACATGGTATAACACTCTATTGTGTTCACTGTCCAAAAATGTTTCAACTAGTTTTAATGGTCACTGCTTGTCTGTAAATTCTTAAGTGTTTCTCTATAGGCAGTCTCTTGTATCCTTCATATCTGTATACTTAAAATCCTTATTTTCTCATATGGCAGCTATTTATCTGGGCACATATTTTTTGGGCAGTCTAAACACTACCCTGCCAGTCAAAAGCACATCTAATATAAGGTTGTCAGAGCTGTAGATAGAAAAGACTATGATTATGACAATAAGAGATTGACTCCTGCACCGCACCTTCTGTCCTCCTGCTGCCTGATCAGTCATTATGATTTTAGATTTCAGCTGGTGTCTGTGGAATAAAGAAAACCTAAATGTCTCTAATTTACTGAATTCATATTTTCACACACTAAAGAAGAGAAAAAAGAGCAGTAAAAACATTATGGTTAACTGATCATTGCCTAATAATTATTCTTGATTAAACTGACTGGAGGTAAGGCAAGGGTTGTATTTGTCTAAATATTTTTTTTAAAAGTGCCCTATTTTCTTTTAGAGAAGGTCAGCGAGAATATATTATTTATAGGCGATACACACAGGGCATCTGATTGTTCATATCTATTTTTATTTTATTTGTTTTTTTAAGCTAAAACCATACAAAATTGTACATAAATGGTCAAAAGTTAAGTATGAAACAATGAGCTATCAGAAAATATTATCATAACAATATTTTTTTACTTTTTGCTATAATAAATATCCCAATTAAAAAAAAAAAATTCTGAGTTTAGGCCAATACGTATTCTTCTACATATTTTTGGTAAAAAAATCGCAATAAGCGTTTATTGATTGGTTTGCGCAAAAGTTATAGCGCCTACAAAATAGGGGATAGATTTATGACATTTATTTTTATATTTTTTTTTTACTAGTAATGGCGGCGATCTGCGGTTTTTGTCGATATTGCGGCGGACAGATCGGACACTTTTGACTCTATTTTGGGACCATTCACATTTATACAGCAAAGAGTTCTATAAATATTCACTGATTACTGTATAAATATGACTGGCAGGGAAGGTGTTAACCATTAGGGGGCGATCAAGGGGTTAATGTGTTCCCTAGGGAGTGATTCTTACTGTGGGGGGAAGGGACTGACAGGGCGAGGTGACTCATTGGTGTCCCTATGTACAAGGAACACACCATTGGTCTTCTTTCCCTGACAGGACATGGATCTCTGTGTATACACACAGAGATCCACATCCCTGGCTTTGTGACGAGCAATCACGGGTGCCCGGCGGACATCGCGGCCGTCGGGCACGCATATCGGCGATTGTGCACGTTACACACTGCGGGAATCCCAGGACATCATATGATGACCACCCGGAGGGACGAAGGGTTCCTGCGGCCGTCATATGACTATAGGCCAGACGAGAAGTGGTTAAGATAAGTGGCAATGAGGAAACCCCCCCAAATACAAATAGTGCTTAACCAACCAACAGAAACCCACAGACAACAGATAATTATATACAGCCAAAGGAAAGTACCAAGATCATACACATTAGCCAGGCCAGGGTCATACATAGCAGATCTGTAAATAACAAAGGGCAATTCCGGAATCAAAAACGTTAGTCAGGCCAGGGTCATACACAGCAGATCAGCAGATGAACAAGGAGAGGGAGAAGGTGAATGGGATCAGGCTATAAGGGAACAGGAACACAGGGGGGACAGGATCGGGTACAAGCTTGTGATCTTGCAGGTCACAAGATGCAGATCTCAAGATACAGGATAACAGGTCAGGGCACAAGGACGATACAAAGGCAAGCATATGAGTGCTTGCCGGGTATTTATATACACACCTGTAATTAGCCTCAGGTGACACCTGACTGCAGGAGTTGCTGTCTGCTCCACACTGCCAGGATACACCCGCTGGTGGACACCGGTACTACAGCCCAAGGATCCAACAGTGCCACCAGCAGTTGAGTCCTTTCACCACAGATCCCAAGTGTTAGAGGACACCTGCTGGTGGACACCGGTACTGTGATTCACATGACCGACAGTGCCACCAATGGGTGAGCCCTTTCCTGACAACTCTATATATTACCTCAACAAATCTATTTTTCAAACAACATCCACATACCCTAATCAGCCAATGTTTAAAGTGATTGTAAAGTCTTGTTGTTTTTTTTTTAGTTAAAAATAACAAACATGTTATTCTTACCTGCCCTGTGTAATGATTTTGCACAGAGCAGCCTGGTTCCTCCTCTTCTCAGGTCCCTCTTCAGGGCTCCTGCCCCCCCCCACAGCAAGTAGCTTGTTATGGGGCACCCGAGCCAAGCCACAGATCCCTGTGTCCATTCAGACACAGAGCCGTGGCCTGGCCCCACCCCCTTTCTCTCCTCATTGGCTGACTGACTTTGGTTGACATAAATGGGAGTCAATGGCACCATGCTGCTGTCTCTGCCAATGAGGAGGGGAGTCCCGGGCAGCCAAGACAATCCTACAACATTGCTGGAGCTAGAGAGACCTCAGGTAAGTATTAGAGGGGCTGAGGGGGGCTGCTGTAAATGGAAGGCTTTTTTATTTGAATAATTAAAATGCATTAAGATAAAAAACCTTCTGCCTTAACAATCACTTTAAGAATTTCCCCATTACTATGTACAGTAGGGAGATGTGGTTACTGTAGGATCCCCTGCCCCTAAAGCTAAATGCAAGTTTGTTTAAACCATTTAAACTTGTCCATTCCCTAGGGATTCTGATGCCTGTCTACCAATACTTGAGTTAGAATGGTCACAGAAGAGTTATAATATAATACTGCACACCAATCTTCCTGATTGCTGATCATTGATCAAACTGCAGGACCAAACAACTTGAATGGGTATACCTGTATTTATAGGGTCAAAAGTGGCAATCAGGAAGATTGGCATGGAGTCCATTACCTCATTCACATAATTTTTTTAACAGTAAACTATGGGGTACTTGCATGAAACATCTGATTATTTAAAATCTGAATCAAACATTACCGTTCCTTTTGAAAAAATAGGCAAATATTATTTATTCTGTTTTGTTCCCTATGACCAGTATAGAGAGTATGCTCTCTGTATTACTCGATGTAAGAATGATACATCTCAAAGTTGCCTAAAACTCTTTACTGGTTGTATCTTTATCAATAGGATCCCACAACAATTACTGAACTCCAATTATTTTTATTAAAGTTTTTCAGCCATGGTCCTGATATAAATCCGGTTTGTAGTAAAGCTGAAAGTAAATGATCTAGTCTTTAAATAACAGATAAGCAAACTATTTAATAAACAATATACAAAGCCAAAAAGTTATTTGGCATTCCTCATGTTTGTTCATCTGTAACTAAAATATTCAGAATACCGTAGGTTCCCTGGGGTGTTAATAAAGTTTTGAAGAAGCACACAAAGCTGTGGAAGCAAGAAAGAAAAGTCTTTACAAATGTGATGTGCTGCAATTAAAGATTCTCTGCATCTAAAATCATTGTAGGATATTGTACAGAACCGATGTTCTTGGCCTTGGCACTACACCTTTAAGGCAGGTGCTTGAGGATGCTTTGTTTCAGGAACGTTAGCATAGTGAAATTGATTCTGTGGATGAATAAACAATTGGAAATGGGCCACTTGAATGTCTGACATGGTAGAAGGATTAAGGTCTATGCCTGGGATGATCTCTGAAATACAATGAGTAAATGATATTACTGTTTACAGTGTGCATTGGGCAAATATAAAGAAATGCAACAGCAAAACGAATACATTTATATCAGTGGCTGTAACCCTTTCCATGAGCTTAACATGAATATTCACATTGCCATCAGTCCAGAGTTTTAAGGCACAGTTGGCTGCAAATAAATTGGTAGTTCCAGCTATACAAAGCAATGAGTAATCTGGTTTGAAAGCAAGGTGAATTGATAAATCAGTGAAATGCAAAGATGTTTATTTTCCTTAGAATTTAGATGTAGATTTTTGTAAACTACATGAAGTCATGCATTTCAGGGACCATGACTGTCTCATTTCCTAAATGTGACCATCCTGTCTAGATCAGACAACTCTACATGCAGATATTGAGAATAATTGAAATGTAAAGAATTGGAATTCTTCTTTTCTTGTCTTCCCTCTAAAGCACCCCAAAGAGCATCCTTAACTGAACAACTCACATTTTAATTGCTTGAAGCAGAGAACTGTGAAGCAGTAGTGTATAACATCTAATTAGATGTAATATTATTTTAAAGGGACACCAAAGGTTCCCCCTTTTTTTTTAAATAACAAACATGTTATACTTACCTCCACTGTGCAGCTCGTTTTGCACAGAGTATCCCCAATCCTGGTCTTCTGGGGTCCCTCAGCGGCTGTCTCGGCTCCTCCCCGGAAGAAATAACCCCCTTCATGGGAGCTCTCTGCCATGGGGGTTAGTTTTTTGCAGGCACGCTCCTGTGATACAGCCTGCGGCCATAGCCGCCGACTGTATCACTCGGCCCCGCTCCCCTGGTGTGCCGCGTCATTGATTTGATTGACAGCAGTGGGAGCCAATGGCTGCGCTGCTATCAGTCAACCAATGAATGAGCCGAGAAGCCCGGCAGAGAAGCCACCGCATCCATGGCGCAGGACTTTCGAGGGGTCAGGTAAGTAAATGGGGGCTCGGGGAGGGGGGGTGCTAATCCTCAGATGTTTTTTACCTTAATGCATAGAATGCATTAAGGTGAAAAAACATGAACCTTTACAACCCCTTTAAAGGGACATTTTAACTGCAAATATATGGGCTACATTTTTTTAAATGCCAAACAGATTCCCCTATCTAACCCTGGTTCTGTTGTGGATGTTAGGAGCCAAGAGAGCCTTGGATATGGTAACAAAGCCTATGGTTTCCAACATCTTTGGAAAATCCCAGCTCTGTTTCAGTTATATCCTAGAGCAGTGCTTTAACTGGGCCGGAACGCGGCGGTACTCAGTACCGCCACTTCCAAAAATGGCCCTGGAGAGTACCAGCACCTCTCCGTGCGCCCAGTACGTGGGTTTACAGTACCGGAACGCAGCCGGTGGGCTTGTCGAGTTGCGGGCCGGTAATGTGTGTCAGACAGGCAGCGCAGTCACAATAGAAACTGTATGCCGCCCCGCCGGAGCCGACTCACTGCTGCCGAGTGCGCTCCTGGCTCCCTTTCCTCTGTCCTGTCACTCCTGTCCTGTGCGTTTCCTCGACCCCCCCCCCCCCATGGAGGAGAGTTGGTTCATTCCCCGGCGTGCGCCGCGTGACGTCACGCCGGAGGCGAGGTGAGAGGTGAGAGGAGGACTCGCGCAGGGAGCTGTGTCGGCGGCAAGGAAAGAAGCCCAAGTCACAAGGAGCCTCAGCTCAGCCTGCGTCTACAGTTCCTAGTGCTGCTACTGTCTGGATCCTGGACTCAGGACTGCAACAGAAGAAAGTAAGAAAATAATTGACTGTATTGGAGGGAGGGGGGTTGGACTGAGGTGACCATCAGTTTTTTAATAAAAAAATGTCAGAAAAAAATATTTTTGAGTTATTTTGAGCTTGCCTTCTCTAACTAAAAACCCCCCCCATTAATTGCAGCCTCACTGTGCCACCAAACGCAGCCACTGTGCCCATCAAACGCAGCCACTGTGCCATCAATTGTCGCCACTCAGCCCATCACACGCAGCCACTGTGCCACCAAACGCAGCCACTGTGCCATCACATGCAGCCACTGTGCGAACACACGCAGCCACAGTGCCATCAAATGTCGCCACTGTGCCATCACATGCAGCCACTGTGCCAACTCACACTGCCACTGTGCCATCAATTGTCACCACTGTGCCATCACATGCAGCCACTGTGCCCATCAAACGCAGCCACTGTGCCATCACACGCAGCCACTGTGCCATCACACGCAGCCACTGTGCCATCACACACAGCCACTGTGCCATCACACGCAGCCACTGTGCCACCATCAATTGTCGCCACTGTGCCCATCTAATGCAGCCACTGTGCCCATCACACGCAGCCAAGTATTCATGTTCAGTATTGGGGGGGGAGCACCGGCGCCTAATAGAGTACCGGCACCTCTTTTGGCCCACTTAAAGCACTGTCCTAGAGAATAAAGAAGGGTTACTAGATAATTTAAGAATGGTTCTGTTCCTTGTTTGCATAACCAGGATAGTGGAATTAAGGAGCAGCAGAAGAAATGAAAAGTGTCTGATACTTTTCACAAGAGAGTTAGGGGTGATGTAGGAGATCCTGAAAGTTGAAGTTATATATAAATAGCTGCTTAATTTTCTTCTAAAGAGTCACTATCTGATTGTGAGTTGTCACTGCCTTGAACATAACACTTTAACTTTACAATAAGGCTTTCACTCTCCACAATATTCCACATGGTTTTAAACATTACAAAGTAGGGGTGGCTCAACCTCGCCAGACTAAATAGAAAGGTGCCCATAATTAAAAATGGACCAATCAAACAACTCCAAAGTGTTGATTGGAAAGATTAAAAAACATGTACTAACTACAGTTGATATCATCTGATACACTTGTATTGGTCCCCTGTTTCTGAAGTCCTCTTCATGGTCTTTAACATCTAAGGTTGGCAGAACCCTCTTAGATCTGTATCAGCCTTATTGAAACTGTTAACTTATTCTCACCATTATCTTCTTTATTTTCATATCTCTTAGAAAGTGCCTTGACTACAAGCATAATAACATTCTGCATTAAAAACATAATTTGGTATAAAGGGGCAGGGTTAATATGTTGGACACCAACCAAGCTCATGGCTTAGATGGATAGTGGACTCATTTTGGATATGTAAATGCAAGTTATGTAGATAAATGATACAGATAATCTCTGCAGATAAAAGATTAAGATATACACAGCCGCTTAAGAGAGCATTTTAATTTTTGTTCACCCTTAAGACATTGCTAATACACTGTTTATTCTCTTCTGCCGAAAACCATTTCCTGACTCTAAAAGGATAATTATCCCTGTAGGTGAATCTCTTCCACCCGAGGAGAGGAGAATAAACAGAATGTGTAATGAAGCAGACTGTTTTATCATTAGAGCGAGTCCTTCTGTGGATTTGTGCACCCAGCGCTGCTTCTGAAGCCTGTTGTACAAAACTGGCATCAAGTCTATGAGTAGAATGCATTGTGCTGTACTACCCATCTGTTTTTCAAGCAGCCACCTCTAAGGTGCAATCTTGGCAGTAGTGATTAAAACCTTGAATATGTTCAAATTACACACCAGTCAGGGTGTAATGTAATCTACTTTTCTACTGACCATTATTTATAACTTATAGATGTCTCTTATTTTTTTCATTCATAAATAATGCATACCAGTATATATATATATATATATATATATATATATATATATATATATATATATATATATATATATATATATATATATATATATATATATATATTTATATTTACAGTATATACAATATATCATAATTCTGAAGCCCCTGCCTGAAATGTGTTTGTAACATAATCAGTTAGCATATGTTCAATCATTTTGTGTACCAACCCTGTTTAATAAACCTAACCGTCAGGTTCGCTTATTACTGGCTGAACATGAAACAATCATCAATAAAACTGCCCATCATGTAGGGTTTATTGAACTATGTGAGAAAAGAAATCCTACAAAAACAATAGTATAACATGAAAATTGTCACGTCCCTCGATATCTTCTTCCGCCCTTGACGACGCTTCAGCCAATCAGGTTACCGGTAACCAGAACCGGCGAACCTGATCTAAGGAACGCACCACCCGTACGTCCCTTAGATAAGCTTCCGAGAGCCGGAGGGCTGTACTCGGAAAGCCTATCAGAGCCGCTGGCTCTGATAGGCACTTCCGCACAGCCAACCAGCTGCCGTTATTCAGGTGACCGGCGACAATAACATAGATTCATGCAATGCATGAATCTATGTTATTTCAGTGGCGGTGCGAGAGCCAGAGGGGGCGGCGCTCCAGTGCCCTCTATAGACGCACCGCCACTGGACTTCAGGGTGACTTCAGTGCGACTTAATAATCAGCTATGTGGGAGGGAGGGGTTTGCCTGAGTAAACTTTTTTTTTCCTGTAAAGTTGCTTCAGTTAAGACAGAGATCTGACTTTGGAGGCAACTTCCATTGAAATCTATGGGTACAAGTTGCCTAAAAGTCACCTTGAAGTAGTACAGGAACTTTTTCTGAAGTCGGAGCGACTTCAGTAGTGTACATTAAGGCGGCTCTCATTCACTTCAATGGAATTTCTCATGTTGCGTGACTTGGGGCGACTTGGGGAGACACAAGTTGGATCCCAAGTCGCTGTAGTGTGAACCGGCACTTAAAGTTCTTTAACTAGCAACAAGGTCTTCTAATCGTGTCCCTTATATGTTAACAGAGGACTTCTGATTATTCACCCTATAAGTCTAAAGTTTTTTTTCATTGCTATAAAAAAAATAGCTGGAACGGGGCAGGGTTAAAACATTGACATCTCTTTTTTTTTTTTTAAGTGTATTTTGTGCGTGTACTCGAGAGAGGAGCCGGACTGCAGGAGTTGGGAGTAGGCAGGCCTCCCCAGAGGCAATCTGCCACCTTTCCCCATGCCCCGGGTGGCAATGGCAGGTGTGTGAGGGGGTCCTCCCACACAGCCCGCCCTACCAGCTCCGCTTTGAAGCCCAACGGGGCAGAGGGACTCCCTATAAAAGAGTGAGAGGATTTGCCTGCTCAACCAGCCTCGTTGGTCATTCGCCTCTCTTTTTTAGAGACCGCGTGGTCAAAGTGCGTGCATGTTAACCCAATTTCGAGTGCGTGTAAGTGTGGTGGTTTTTGTGGGAGTACTAAGTGCAGGCTTACCTCGCATAGCAAACCCACCGCGAGCCGGGCTGAGACCACCAAACTCAATTCACATGTAGCCGAGACCGGGATTCGAACCCCTAGCTGCAGAGGTGAATAGCTTATCAGTGCAGTGCCAATCGCGTTGAGCCACCGCAGCTCCTTTGACATCTCTTTTAATGTTTTCTGTGTTTTTATATGGGCATGACAGGCACAGGAAGCAAGGGGAAATCTCTACAATGGAGGCATAGAGAAAAATAAAAACTGGACAGAAACCTTAACACATTCTCACACTGTCCAAAAATCTGCCATGGAATAAATGTAAATGATATGTGTTTTTAATTAAATCCTTAGTCCAGCCAAAATTGTTTTTTATTGGTTGGAGTTAGGATCCAATTAGAAACACATTATTTACAAAGATTTTGGACTGGCTTTCTGACCTGCTGGCATTATTATGTAGATAATGTAACCCATTTTTTCCAGCTATTCCAGAATGTGAATAAATGCTCATGCTTATAGTAATCAGCCTGCCTTAGGTAGGTCAAAGTGCATTTTCCTAACCCTGGGACACTTTTTGCTAACTTCACAAGATTTTTTTTCTAGTTTTCTTTTAAAGCAAGGGATACCCCTGTTTATGAAAGACTGTCCCAAACCCTTGTAGATTGCAGCAGTGCAAGAGTTATATCTGGCCACTGTTTGGATTCTATAGATAAGCGTGTCAAGCAGCACAAGGATTAGCTACAGCTAAATGCGTTGTAGTCCTCTAGAGGACCAACTTATAGTTTGCAAAACCATTAGCATTTTGCAGCTAAAATCTAGTTATAGATTCAGTAATCTGCATTAAGTCCAGATGATAAATGAGACCAAATTTTCTGGTGTAATAAAGGTAAATCAAACCTATTTGTAATTAAATCCGGCTTACCCCTAGATAAAGCATTCTTTGTCACTTCTGTAGCAAACCCAAATGAATGATGACGTGTCAGAGAGGGTCATCTAGATTTACAATAACATCTTAGAAAATACTTATGAAAAAAGGTTGTTTATAATCAGAATTACTGGGGAAAAGAGAAATTAAAAGCGTAGTGCTTAGTGTACAGTTCTCTCGAGGTAGGAAGATGTTACTTTTTTCTTTATGCCTCCGGCTAGCAATAGATGGTAAGCTCCTGCATGCCTGTATTTTTTACTGCTGGTGCGATAGATTGTGCCTGCCATACAGCAGCTGTTTTAAAGGCCGCAATGTGCTAGAATTTGTTTTCACTGCCCCAGCAAACATCACCCAGAATTTCCAGTGTTCCATTTCAAGCCTTGGGAAGTAGAAGCCCAGATGGCAGGAACATAGACGAATCGTGTCTATCTATGTCCTATTGACATACTCAGTGGAGCTCTGCTATGTAACTATCCTGGGGGGGCATAGAACAAGAACTGGCAGATGGTACAGGTGACAGGCCCAACTTCATAATAATGGGACAATGCCTTAGTGGCACAAGGCTTCCTAATGATTGTAATTCATCTTTATATTGTACTACTGAGCATACGCTGGCCAATTTACAGGTATTACTAGCAGGGGGTGAGAGGGAGTAAATCAATAGATTTCAACAACGGATCTTAAGGCAAGATGATTCCAAAGATGATCTTCGTTTTTGTTTACAATGCAATAAATCATTGATGCTTAACACAAAAAAGAAAACTTTCTTCAAATATTTTTTTTTCTAGAAATGAATGATACCAGAACTGTGATGCTAAAACAAACTTGCCCCTAAGGCCCCGTACACACAACCGAGAAACTCGACGAGCAAAACACATTGTTTTGCTCGTCGAGTTCCTTGTGAAGCCGCCGAGGATCTCGGCGAGCCAAGTTTCCCCATTGACTAACGAGGAAATAGAGAACATGTTCTCTATTTGGCTCGACGAGTTCTTCGTCGGTTTCCTCGGCCAAAAGTGTACACACGACCGGTTTCCTCGGCAGAATACGTCTCCCATCGAGTTTCTGGCTGAATTCTGCCGAGAAACTCGGTCGTGTGTACGGGGCCTTAGTCAAAGCTGCAGCTCTCCAGTCAGTAGAGAACATCAACTGTACTGATTGATAGGTCTGACTCAGCAGTGGGCATGTCAGATCTCTGCAGATGGACCATTGCTTCCACATGGACAGCAAGGGTCCTTTTCTGCAGCATGCGGACAGGGAAAGGCTTTTTTGTTAAGCTGTGAATGCTTTCTAAAGAAAACAAACTCTAAAGCCCTGTACACACGGTCAGACCTTTGTCTGATCAAAATCACATTGGAATTCCGACGAAATTCCATCGGAGTAAAAGAGAATATGTTCTCTATCTAGACTCTGACGGAATTCATCAGAATTTCCGATGGAAATAATCCAATGGGGGCATACACACGGTCGGAATTTCCGATGGAAAAAGTCAGTTGGACTTTTTCCATCAGAAATTCAGATCGTGTGTACGGGGCATTAGACTTTGCACACCTTTTATTTTTATGGACCTGGAATGAATTTAACCATACCTCCCAACAGTCCCAGATTCTTCGGGACTGCCGTGGACTTTGATACAAATCCCACTGTCCCACAGATCTGAACACTGTCCTGCAATTCTCCTGCCCAGAGCCATACTTTTGCACAGTAGTACAGGGCAGGAAAAATGGCAGCAGACATGATAATCAGCATCCACGGTAGATTGCTAGGGCAATGTGTTCCAGCGTGGTATGGGAAACACACACAAAACTTACCTTTCCTGCATTACAATCTAGCATGAACCAGCCCTGTATCTTAGTATCTTAGATGTGTTACTTTCCCCCCCACCTATTTCTGGCCCAATCCCCTTTAAAAAAAAGTGTCCCTCATTGTCAAGATCAAACGTTGGTAGGTATGATTTAATTGATTTAAACTATAGAATGTGGAAATGGGCTTTAAGTCACATATGCAGCACAGTTACATAATTAGGCAAAACAAATTATAAAAAACAAGCCCACTGAATTTTATCTATATACAAATTAATAAATAAACGAAAAACCTCCATATTGAGAACCCTATACCCACAGTTGATCCAGAAGAAGGCAAAAACCCCTTATAAAATCATATCTAATCTTCTCCAACAGGGAAACAAATCTTCCAGAGCCTCTAAGTAATTAAGACATTCTTTTAATTAACAATCTCTGGTGTTATTACATAACAATAATAGCCAGGGTTCAACAAACTTTACTGTATTTCAGGTTCTGAATCCAAACCCATTTAAGTCAATGGTAGCCAACTGTTAAAAAACAGTAAAGGTCCTTTGCAAATTGAATACCACCAGACCCTTCAGGTGTGGTATGAGTTTTAAGGTGGAACCCACCGCAAAAAAAAAAAAAGTGTGAGCCCCTCCTTTCCCAAATCCATTCCTGACCCCAATCCACCCCTATGAGCATGCAGTCTGGCTGGCCAGGTTAGGGGGTTACCACATGCACCCCCTTTACTGAACCATACCATGCCACAAGCCCATAACCTAGCATAAGTAGCTTGCCAGGGGGAGAAACCCATGTTGATGAGAAAAAGGGCCTCTTTCCCACAACCCTGATTTGGTAGTTGTCGGGGTCTGTGGTGGAGTGCTTATCAGAATCTGGGGGACCCCCAGATACAACACCCCAGGTAAATTAGTAAGAGGTACATTGTACTCCTACTCATTCACAAAAAAGTAATCAGTAATTAATGACACCACACTTTTCCACCACACAGTTTCACAATAAACCTCCTGAACGGTGTCTTTGATTAAATATTGCCATGGTCAGAACTTGTGTTGCAACCAAGCCTGGAACTCATGCTTAAGTCTTTCCAAGTTTTCACAGCACCTACTGTGAAGAAGCCTTATGCCCCATACACACGACCGGGTTTTCCGACTGGAAAACTGCGAGGAGAGCTTTTGGCCAGGAATCCCAGCCGTGTGTATGCGCCCTCACAGTTTTTCCGATGGGAAAACTGCCAAACCCGCTGGACAAAACCTGCTCTCTTTTTTCCCGCTGGGATTCCCGACTGCCTTTTTCCCGTCAAAAAACCCGGCCGTGTATGGCAGAAAACGGCCATTTTCCTATGGGGAAAAACACAAATGGAGCATAAACACGGTCGGGATTCCCGAGGAAAAGCTCTCATCTGAGTTTTCCCAACGGGAAAACCAAACATCTGTATGGGGGAAAAGTAGAGAGCAGGTTATCGGTTTTCCCCTCGGGATTTCCAACGGATCTTTTCCCGTCGGGAAACCCAATCGTGTGTACTAGGCATAACTGTGTGTGTAGGATAAATACATTGTCCTCCAGATGCAGAGTGCCCCCTCGACATTTGCACCTTAAACTGAACAATCTTGCGCCAAGTTTAGTATAAGGAGCATTTATGTATTTATACAGGTGTACAAAATACTTCTGACGCCGCATATGCTAGACCCATATATCAGCCCATTATGATAATGCCAGAGTGCTTCCACAACACGCCTGCATTGCAGTGCACATTATATGCTGTAGTACATTCAAACAATCTGTACTAAGTTTCCATGCCTTTAGGTTCATTGCAACCTATTAAGTTTAAATGGGCTGCCTAATGCAGTGTGCCACAATGCGCTTCAACATACAAAAATGTGTGTATTGCCGTGTAGGACATCAGGGTGTGAACATGTGTCAGGACTATAAGTAATAGAGCCATTTATTTCACCATCACAGCCAATCAAATAGCATTTTCAGAGGGGGTAATCAATGGCAAACCCTTTAGTTTTCTCATGGCAGGTTTTCTTTATCTAGGATCAAGTTAGAACTACACCCTTATATTCTGAGCAATGAACCTTTTGGATTCTCCTTACAAACTGGGACAACTACTAAATAAATCAAAGCACATAGCAGAAACCTACATGAACATACAGTATACATTGTATGCTAATAGCGCCTTTGCTATACTCAGACTAAGGACTTTCGTGCAGCAAGGCAGCAATGTCGGCATGGAGTTGTGATGTTATTGTGATAAAATTATTCATGTTCCGGTGTGCAGAGATACTAAACACACAGGGTTAATTTATCATGTCCTGTAGGAACATCCACAGCAGTTTGTAACACAGTCAAGGTCACATACAATCATCTGTATATTTTAAATTAAGGGGCTATGCCCTGACTTCTGCAATCGGTCTCCTTCCTTGTCTGTATTAATGGAGTCCCCTATTAATATCAGGCTGACACTTGCTCTGTTGCAGTTCATTATTTTCTGTTCTATTTCATCCTTGGCAAGGAAGACCATGAAAGCAGAATTTCCATCTTCTCTGCAGGAATTAAGACACTGCTGTTTACCTCAATGTATTTCTTTGCTCCCCGGCAGGAAAACAATTCAAAGTCAGACTTTTGTTTTCTATGCCTTTGTCAAATGGGCCTGTTCAGGGACAGTGTGACAAAGTGATGCTGTCTGTCACATCTGGGCCGATCGTCTGATGTTCACTAACGTAAAATTCCAGTTTCCATCTGTTGCTTGATTGTAAACCAATTATATAGCACTTTATAACATAAACATATAGATAGGCTGAAGCGCAGCGGGATGTTTATCTGCCGTTTCTGTGAAGTGGGAAAATATTACAGAACAAATATTGTGCCAATGCGACCAGGATAACAATTTGTTCTGTCGTATTGCATCCTTTCTTTAAGCGATGCTGGTCAGATGTAAGCCGTACAAAGCAAGTATAATATATATTTTTTAAGATGGATCAACAGTTACCAGACAAATGCCTGTACTAATATATTGACATAGCATATTGGTACAGCTATTATTATACAGGATATTTATAGCACCAATAGTTTGCATAGCACATTATAAAGTAAAGGGAGGCAATACAGTTACAATACAAATCAAGGCAGGAGGATTAGGATAACCCCGCTCATGGGGGCTTACAGTCTAAAGGAGAACTAATTAGGTTAGTGGCAAAGAAAAAATGTATTAACTGTCTTACTGGATGCAGTGGTTATTCTTTAACTTGTATGTAAACGCTAAAGCTGGCCATAGTAGCCGGTGTGTGGCCAACCCTGTCTAAAGCCGCGTACACGCGGTCGGTCAAAACCGATGGAAACGGACTGAAGGACCGTTTCAGCAATCCAAACCTATGGTGTGTGGGCCCCATCGGTCAGTTATCCTTCGGTCAAAACTTTTAGAACTTGCTTTAAAATTGAATCGATGGACGCCTAACCGATAGGTCAAAACCGACGGTTAGTATGCAAAAGCATCAGTTAAAAAACCCGCGCATGCTCAGAATCAAGTTGACGCATGCTTGGAAGCATTGAACTTAATTTTTCTCAGCACGTCGTTGTGTTTTACGTCACCGCGTTGGACTCGATCATTTTTTTAACTGATGGTGTGTAGGCACATCAGCCCATCAGTCAGCTTCATCGGTTAACCGATGAGAAAGGTCCCAACGCGGCCTAAGACCCCTTTCACACTGAAAGCGGTTTTCAGGCGTTTTATCGCTAGAAAGAGGGGTGATCGTGAGGACAATCAAGAGGTTTACTGTGTGCCTAACAAGTGGATGTATGTTGCTTGTACTTTTATTTCTAAATAGCAGGGAGAAATCCAGCAAGAGCCGTGTTTACAAACAGATACGTTGAGGTGTGCCACCAGCCCGCAGTAATGTGGAGTACACAGTATAAAAAAATCGGTCGAATGATCATCCAATTTTCCTCATTGTTTCACAGGAAATCGGAACCGATGAATGAAAATGTGTACGAAAATCCTCGTACGACAAAGGCTTTTTTTTTGTTGTTGTTTCTGATCATGCGCAGTCTTTCTTTTCTGATTTTTCTTGTGCAAAAATCGTACGAAAACAGTACACATCAAATGAAAATGGTTCGTTCTGTTCCCATACGAGAAAAAATTTGATGTTTGTCCCTTTGAGCATTTTCATCCAAAAAGTCTTAATCGGCTGACGAAAGTTGTGTACACACTATACAAAAAACGTACTGAAGTTCCTTGGATGAAAATGTTCGCTCGATTTTCTTATAGTGTGTACAAGGTGGTTGATGCTTCCCTGGGGGGTATACTGAATCCTACTCTATCCATGCCTGTTCTACAGACTCTTGAACTATATACAGCTCACCTTTCTGTGACAGATACGGGTCTGGCTGTTACTCATAGTAATAAGACCTATATTTGTCTAAATGGGTAAATTTTCAAGTCTCTGATACTACGAACCAAACACAATTTTGAAAGGCCTTGTATATACCACCCCCCCCCCCCCCCTCTTTTTCTATTTCTTTCTTTTTAATCATCTGGGTGTTTACCATGCAATTTTGATATACGTTATTCTGCAATAAACCTTATAGGAAGAAATATTTTTGTTCTTTTGCTACACAATATTTGGCCGCTAGCAACGGTAGAATACCTTTTTTCTCTTTCCTCTTCAAATGATGAGGTCCAATCTGGAGTCTTCCATACGGGTTTATTGTGTGCTGATAAGATAGTGAGACCTGTTGTTTTCGATCATCTCCAAGTGTGTCCTGACGAAGTGAAATAGTAAAACGTGTTGACTCACAGAGGCTCACTGCTGTCCATTTGGTGTCAACCTTCTGTTCACATCATAGTTTTATGTATCTTTCTGTGTTTAATTTATGTTTTTTTAACTCTTTCTATACTTGATCTGTTTGTGAGTGATTCATTATTAATACAATACAATTTTTTTATTATACTCTTGTCCATCTTGTCTACAAAGTCTGACCCAGTCTTCATTTTTTCACAAGCTCAATCCTATATGGATGTGACTTTAGGAGTGTTGTTCTATTTTTTGCAGTGTGTACAGGCCTTAAATGTACTGTGGGCTGGGCGGAAAGTGGTTAAATAAAAAAACTGCAAAATCAGAGAAACAAATTTGTGTTGTGTCCAATCACGGCACTTGTCAGCAGGGGGGCACATGCATGTGCGCTGTAAACCAGCGATGTTACAATCAAACATCTACATGTATTGCTTGTTCTAATGCCTCATACACACAACCATTTTTCATGATGAGAAAAGTCATTTTTTTCCCATGGCATTAAAAAACGGCCGTGTGTACGTGGCATTAGGACAGGCTGGACCATCACCTTCTGTGCTCTCCTGCCCATATGGTTCATACATTTGTTAGCTTAAATACTTGAAGCTAGTTTTGAAACATAGATTAGTGTGTACTGTATGTGTCCTTAATTACTGCTATATTGTCTAATTGTTGACATCTCCCACCATTGTTACATAATAAATCGGATGTTTTATGTGACCTGTAGAAGTATCTTCCTCTGTCCCCCAATCTATGGTTATCTTGCAGCTGAAAAGAGGACTAAAAAAAAAACCTCCATATCGGTAGCATTCTGCAAGATCTGGATATGGATGTGTAAATATCACTAAACCCAGATGTCGCCTGAGATATTTCTCCCATTACGACTGCCTTCCAGCTAATGGTCCACGTAATTCTAGCTCCAAATTTTCAGGCGGGTTTGAAGCTTCTAATACCTTGAAATGTGGCTTCCGCTTCCATGCGCTTTGCAGTGTGGTCACTGAGCTGAAATATAGAAGGTTAAATCCCTCATTTTGATTATTTCAGCACGCTGCCCTCCCTGTCCTCTCCTAATACAAACCTGACATTTCAGATCTGCGCAGCCTAGCTTCTCAGAAATCAGCAGTGCAGAGAAATGAGGAAGGTTCAAAGGCTGGCTGGTCATGAATAGCCCGTTGTATCTCAGCAGGCTGATGTTCAGGAGGTCCTGGGGTTATAACTGGTTAACCAGTGGTCAGTGTAAGTGTTGCTGCCTGCATTATCTACTTCTGTAGACATGCATGCGAGCATTACTATATATTAGAGAGGATCATTTCGCTTCTTCATCTTTTCAATCCACAAGCACAAGGTTATCCACAGAGAAAAACCCATTGTTAACTTTCATAGCTAAGCTTATTAAATAAGCGTTGAGTGTAAATGGCAGTCATTGTGTGCAGTAGCTTGCAACTGCCACCTTAAGTTCATCTTCCAATGATGTGACTTCAACAAAACAAAGTTTGATTGGGTGCTATATATGCATTTCTATGTTTTTCTTTAAGCTTGCATTGACTCATGTAGAGTATTTGAAAACATTCTTGTTTTTAGGAAGTCAGTAACAAACCTTTTGCATTCATTATGTGGCTGTTCATAACTGCTTATTCTTACTTCAATAGACTCAATTCAAATTAATGAGAGGTTAGCGCCTCTTTATTAACTGCTATTAAGAGTTTAGAAAGCTGTTCACTAATAATTATTTGCAGTTTTGTGAGCGCTTTCCTTCCATTAAGTCATTTAAAGTTTTTGTAGGTGTTTTTATTAAACATAACTCAAAGTTGTGTCCTGCTTTTCTACGGCTATAGTAAACTTTGGTGAGCTTGCTGTCTGTTTTGACGGTATTGCTGGGGAGTGGGGGCCAGTATAGTAGCCCCAGCATAAATACTTGATGTAGAATCATTGACATTTTGAAGACCACACCAAAATGTAGCAGGCTGGAGGAGCTGGAGATGAAAAATAATTTTTGCCTGTATAGAGCAGGGGTGTCAAACTCAATTTTATCTTGGGCCACATCAGCATTATGGTTGCCCTCAAAGGGCCAGTTGCATTTGTAAGACTAGATGTTCACAGCAACCCAATCCGCCATACATCAGATGTCAAGAGTCCCCACACCATTATAAGTCAAAAGTCCCCCACACCCCCTTACATCACATTGCACCCCCTTACCTTGTGCTGCTGCTGGGAAGAAGCTGGGGGTGGAGCTGGGAGGCAGAAAGTGCAAGGTTTGGAGGAGGACCAGAGGAGGGCTGGAGATAGCTGCCGAAGCCTGCTGAATGCAGAGATGAGGGGTGCTGCGTGTGTACAAAGAGGCCCAAGATCTGAAGGAGGAGTTTGGTATTCCTCTCTACTGTTGACTGCCGAGATTGGGGAGAGGGGGCAGAGACAAGCCTCTTTATGACGGCAAGGAGAAGCACAGGATCTGGCAGAGGTGTTCTGTCCTCCTCTCTGCTGCCGACTGCTGAGACAAGGTGGGAGTGGAGATGAGGGGTTTGCCGCAGCTGCAGGAAAGGTGCAAGGGCCACATAAAATGGCCTGGAGGGCTGATTCGGCCGACAAGTCTTGTGATTGACACATGTGGTATACAGTATTCAAGGTTCCAATTATATATAGACACACTTTTATATCATGAGATTGGGAGGAATTGAGCAGACAAGAAGCCCACTAGAGCAGGGGAGTATTGGTGCCAAGCATATTGTACTGATCCCTTGTCCTCTAGCAGTTTCTTTTGCTTCAATGGCCCAGCAATAAAAAACACAAACAGCTCACAGTTTTGTGCTTTACTGAAAAGTAATTTAATTTCAGGCTGGGGACAGTCACTCGATATACAGAAGAAAGTCAGTCAACCTCACATCCATACAAAAGTAAATGTTCTCATATTTATTTTTTCCAACCAGTAGACGATAATATTATTTTCAGTGATGAATAGGACATAAACACAAGTTGAGCTAAATCTGCAATGTGTTAGTGGCTTTTTGTCTAGGTGGTTGAAAGATGGATGGATGTGGTAGGTCTACTACAAAGGAGTGGATCCCCAAAAGGAATAGAGTTGTGCATTCACAGGGCCATTATCTCCCAGTAGGACATCAATATGACCATACAAAACTATTTCAAAAGAAGAACTCTAAAGTTATCTCTTCCTTCCTCTACCCGGAGCTAAGGCTTCAACCTTGCACAGTCACGCCCAGCCACACCTTCCCCTCGATGCACATATACATTATTCAGCTAGTGGCCTGGCTCTCCCTGGTTTCAATAGAATCAAACCCAAAGCACATGATAATCAGAGGGAAGTCAGAACTCCTAAAATGCAAACTTGTGTGATGACAGTTACAAAGTGTTGAAGACATTAGATCAATATGATAGCCAGGGAACTAATATTTTTAGAAGGGGAGATCAGAAATGACAGCCCCCATACTTTATCAGCAAAGATTTCCTGTGAGTCTAAATGTCGAGGGAGTTAATTTTTCACTTTGATATTTAGTATCTGGTGTTAGCTATGGTCATTTGAACTTTGGTCCTCTGCCTCACCAAGCTCTAGGCCAGCCTTTCTCAACCTCCTTAACACTGAGGAACCCTTGAAATAAATTTCCGTTCTCAGGAAATGCCTGCCAATAATTACTGTATCTACAGCTCATGGAACATTAATGTTAAGATCAGAGGGAAGAACTTACAGATAGCTAAAAACATAATTTATGTCAGTTGTTACTTACTCTATGAGATGTGAAAATTGCTCATTCCTCGTGGAACCCCTAGCAACCTCTGGAGGAGCACTATTTGAGAAAGGCCCCATTCACATGTACGGATCCCGTGAGGATCCGTACCTTTCTCAATCGCTTGCTCAGCGGGGATCGATCCGTTGATCCCCGCTGAGCTGGCAGATGACAGGGCGGTCCCTGCACTGTGCAGGGACCGCCCTATCAGATCTCCGCTTTCCTCTATGGGGGTATCGGATGAACACGGGCCATCTGTCCGGGTTCACCTGATCCACAGATGGATGGAAAAATAGGATTTTCCTCCATCTGCAGAATCGGACCATAGCGGGGACCAATGAGATCGGGTGTCAGAGGATGCTATCCCATAGGGATACATGTATGTCCGTATTTCATCCAAAAACGGATGGATGAAATACGGACATGTGTGAAAGGGGCCTAAGGCTGCTCTTGGCAGTTAAAAATATTATCCTACTCCCATTTAAACAGAATGCCTTCAAATAACATAAATGGTCAATAAACAATAATGGTCAATATGGCCTTCTCTTGCAAACCGATGGTAGGTCTTTTAAAAAGGGGTGAATCCCCAAAAGGCTTGGGGTTATGCATTCACAGGGCCAACATTTCCGTGCAGAACAGCAATGTGACCATACAGAACTATCTCAAAAAGAGCACTCTCACTTTCAAGGTATCTCCTTCCTCTACACAGAGCTAAGGCTTCAGAAGGGGAGGTCAGCAATGACAGTCTCAATACTTTCTCAAAAAAGATTTCATGTAAGTCTGAATGTCTAGCAAGTGGATTTTTCACTCTGACATTTAATCTCTAGTGATCGTTTTGGTCACTTGAACCCAACATTATGTTTGAATCTGTGATCCTCAGCCTCACCATTTTCTAGGCAGTTCCAAGCAACCTCCTACTCCCACCTAAATAGAATACACTCAAGTGACACAATAGCGCCCTATAAACAGTCATATGGCCTTTCTTACAAATATATATGTAAAAAAAATATTATTTCAGCTATTATTTTTAACACTAAAATACTAAAACTATAATCGGTTTTGTGTTACTGCACATTAATATGTTTTATGCTGTATATTTAAAGAATAGGTTGGAATTACATCAGCGACAGTCATGTTACGGCAAGAATGAAGAAGTCGTTTTATAACAGGAGCCAAGGGTTCCAAACCTGTGCTCATTTTGCATGCTGTTTTTGAGGAACATCCTAAGTACATGCGATAGGTACTTACATTCTTTAATACCAAATATTTCAGAAATCTGTAAAGATAAAAACTGATATTGCATCAAATCTTTTTTCATACTTCAGCATTTGGTAGCAAAGCATACATGCTTAGTATTTGTAATTGATAGCTTTTAGTATGTATTATTATAGTGGCCCTTTCGTTAATTAAAGCCGTATTAAACACAAAAGCAAACTTTTTTTATATTGCAGCTTACCAATTCTTACATGTCACAGCTGTATTCTTTTCTTTTGGTGATCCAGCCAGTAAGCCTGCTGTTTATCAAGAGTACAAGCTCTCCAGCAGAATGTATCAGTTACAGAGATGAGACATACCATTTACTACTGACGGTGCTTAAAATTATAAGCTTTTATTTATTCATGTAAAACCTTTATCCCAAAAGGAAAAAATCCATTTGTTGTAACTGCTTATAAAGTATGAGCTAGGATTTGGCTTCAATTTGTTAGTGCATTTAAAGGAGAAGTACAGCCAAAGTTCATTTGGCTGTACTTCTCCTGTGGATTACAGTTCGTTCTGCACTCCTGGGATCTGTTTACTGCTGACAGCCGGCTTCAGTCTGCTGTCGGCTGACATCACAGTGCTGGTCCAGGCTGGGGAAAGATTGCGACCATATGGTTGGGATCCGCCAACATGCCTGGATCAGCACCTAACTTCCACAAGCCAGCGCTCCAGTAACTGATAGTCACCAGCTCCCTGCTCATGGATCTCTGAGAACCAAGTGATCGGTGGTGTTTAATCGATCGGTTCTCAGCCCTAGAGCTGGTGGAGGACAGATGCAGCATTGAACCGATACATCCACCTAGGTAAAAAAACTTTGAAAGTGCTAATACATTTAACACTACCCCCATCCCCAGACTGACTATGATGCCGTCCAAAGGTGCCCTATGTACTCATTCATCCATACTGGGGGGCATTCTAACACAGGAGGTGTGTTACTGGCCAGATCACTAGGTGTAAAAAGAGGGGGGAAAGCCTACAAAAAAATAATGAATGCAGCAACCACATCTAATGATTGGTAAGCTGCAATATATTATATTTTTGGTTTGGGGTTTAATACCACTTTAATACTTTGTACTATCATATCATGGTATGCATTTCTTTTCATAATTATAAGGCTGCTTTCACATTGCAGCATCGAGCCGCGCTATTTGTAGCGCGGCTATACCATCGTGTTTACCGCGATATTCGGGCGCTAGCGGTGAGGTTTTTAACCCCCGCTAGCGGCCGAAAAAGGGTTAATACCGCCCGCGTTGCGGACGGTATTACCGCGCTTTCCCATTGATTTCAATGGGAATGCACGGTATAGGAGCGGTGAACACACCGCTCCTATACCGTGGTAAAGATGCGGCTACCTTGTTTCAATATCCAATCTTCTTATCTTATTCTCATATCTCTCAACTATTACATTTACACCCCAAGCTTTCTGGGGGAGTTCCTCAGTGTATGGAAGCAGCCCATATATCACACAGATACCCCATCGGGATAGTATTTGATAAAACCAATCACATATACTAAGTAACATCCATCTAAGGCTCCAGCACCATTAAATCCAGTACCTTAAGCATTATATCATACTGAATCAAAGTATTTGCAGCCTTTACCCCTGAATCATTTCTATGTTACTCATACAGCAGATCTGGTGATTTAAGTGGCACTTTAACTAGAAGTGGATACAAGAGGTGTAGGTCAAACAGATGTATTTTTTTTTTCATATAATGAAGTGTTATTACTGTTATTTAACAATGTTGAACATTTAATATCTTAAGGGCATATTAAGTAAACTGTATACAGTCAATGCATAAACATGCTCACAATTTTAAAGCAAAACTCAAGTCCCTCTGAGCAGGCAGGCTTTTACTGAGATGTTTCTCTTCTGCAATAAAATATCCCTACCTGCGTGTTCGCTGTCTTCTCTGGTTCTATAAACTGGGCTGTGCACATAGGCGTGCGCACAGGGTGTGCCGAATGTGCCTGGGCACACCCTAATCATCCCATGTGAATTAGCATTATCCAGGGGTGGCTGGGGGATGCCAGTGGCCAGTGTAAATGCCGCCATTATATTAAAGGCAAGGTTCAACTTTAGGAACACATTACACTCGTATTTAGAAGTGTAGCGTAATATGCTCCCAATCAACTGTCTCCCACCACCAGAGCCTCCTCCCTGTGACAGCAAGTGGCATTCATGTGTGTTTGAGCTTTGGGGTGTACACCCTAATGCAATAGGCTGAGCACACCTATGGCTGTGCATATGCACCTCAGTTTACAGTGCCAGGCCAGTCTCTCAGGGCTAGGATGACTAGGATCTTGTGCATGTGCAGGACAGGTGTCATCCCCCAACAGCCAGTGAAGAGGCACTCAGGAGAAGAAGTCTGTGCCAGTGAAGGACCAATACACAGATAAGTATTCACCCTTTAGTTCTGCTTTTTTATCTCTTAGCTAATAAAACAATTTACCCATTTTAACAATGGCCACCCCTGCATTTATAAATAAATAAAACAGAGTTAAAACAAAGTAACGGTAATGTAACATTGTATTTCTGAATCAGGCATCAGAACAATGTTTACAAACACCGTTCATCAAATCTGTTTTTGACAGCAGTTGCTGCAGCCGCTGCTGTATTACTCAGGAAGTCCTGACAGTCAGGAGGGGCAGGAGTGGGAGGGAGATGTTACATACACCCTGTGTACTTTGATTACATTTTTTGGGGGCTAACGTAGCATGCCTGATGTGCAAGAGTAGTTATAAAACCAAACCGGATGCCATTTTGTTTTTAAAGCATTGTATATCATAAACAATTACCATGTTTTTTGGGGGATTTTTTACGGTTTTATCATCTCTTTTTTGTATCCAACCTTTTCATCCAGTTACTGTCTCTACACATTCTGGAATCTATTGCTTATCTTTTTTTAGGGGTAGCTTCCTTGTAATGGTGAACCATACAGTATGTGCATTTTGTCTTTCTCTATGGTTGCTTGTAGTCTCTATCAAGAATCAGAACAATGGGCATTCTCCAACCAGTCTGTTAGCTTGGAGAAGGAAGGGGGAGGTGGAGGGGGGTATCTTGCAATCTTCGGCTATGGGACTATGTGTTTCTATTGATGCACACAGGGTACAGAGACACAACTCTAGTCCCTGCATGCAAGCATATCTTCATAGGATGCTGCAAGAGAAAAGAGCCACCCTGAAACAGTAAATCCTGGGGTAGAGGTCATGGCACCAGCTTAAACTGGGACATAGGCGAGGATTAAGAAGCTGAATACTCAGTCAGTAAGTGATTAAATCCAGTGCTGAAAGTGCTTAAAATGATGGTTTAATAGCACTGTAAGACTTTTTGACCAGATCAGTAAGTCAATAGATTACTTTTTTCTAAACTTGCAAATGTCACTGAAAACAAAAGGTGCCATAAACAGGTGTTATTACATTAGTTAGCTAGTGCTTCAAAACATTTGATTGGATAAGTTCTGTCTTATTCATGAACCCTAGACAATAAATACATTGATTTTAAGAAGTAGCAAGCATATAGGTCAATTGTTAAATTAAGTGATTGATTGTCCAGTTTATTTTTTGCTTGGAATCCCAATACTTCCAAGGAAAGCTATGTCTATGTCTCCATCTCTAGGGCTGTCCTGGTGGGCCCATGAGTATTATAGCAGGAGAGGTCAGCAAGAGGGAGAGGCGCCACACAGCTGGTAGTATCATGTGTGTCCTAGTTATCAGCCATGTAGTGAGAAGAGAAAGAGGTGCAGTATTATTAGTCAACATTACAGGTTATTATTTATGAACCGATTTACTCATTTATTTAGCACTGACAGCAGTGGCGGCTGACATTTTTTGGGGAGGCGCAAACAAACTGAAAAATTCAGAAAAAAAAAACATCAATTGCAGCTTCACTATGCCCATCAAATGCAACCACTGTACCAAACGCAGCCACTGTGCCTATAAAACACAGCCACTGTTCCCATCAAACGCTGCCACTGTGCCCATCAATAGCAGCCACTGTGCCTTTAAACGCAGCCACTGTGCCCCAAATGCTGCCACTGTGCCCATCAAATTCTGCCACTGTGCCCATTTAACGCTGCCGCTGTGCCCCAAATGCTGCCACTGTGCCCCAAATGCTGCCAGTGTGCCCCAAATGTTGCCACTGTGCGTCCAATCACAGCGCCTTCAGCCAATCCGGTGACAGGTAACAGACCCGAGCACCTGATTGGCAGAGAGGCGGTTCAGTGTTAAGAAAACGAATATTCATTCGCTTTCCTAACACACAACTGAGTGAACTGCGAGCGCCCAGCATGAGCCTATGGCTCCAATCAGGTGATTCAAAAAAATACCTTGCCGAAAAGGGATGCAATGCATGAATCTATCTATTGGTGATAGAGTGGTGGCAGGAGAGAGAGGGGGCGGCGCCCGTGCGCCCTTATGGATGCACCGCCAATGACTGACAGTGTTGACAGAGAAGTACCCTCTAAAGTCCTTACCATGGTCATAAATGCACAGAGCAGTACCAGAATTTTTGGAAACCAGTTGGCCTACCAGAATGTTTTTGGGTTGCATGACACAGGCAAAACATTTAGATATGTCAAAACAATTGCACAGATCAGGTAAGTATATATATATATATATATATATATATATATATATATATATGTATATATATTAGGGCTGTGGAAATTAAAGATTAATTCCTCGATTAATTGTTAATTTATTTGATCGATCAAAATTCTTTTGATCGCTTCTAGTGCTTCAATGGATCGTATATGATCTGTGATCCGAATGGGTGACCATATGCTAATCGGCACACCGCGTGATCCGCGGGGCTCCGCTGCTGAATCGGCCATAGGAAAGGCCGCGGCTTCGGCCTAGCTCCCGGAGCAGCGGCCATCTTGGTCAGCCTAGAGCGACATGCTGATGTCATCACCCTGCCTCAACTGCTCGTGTTCGGCCAGCTTCTCTGGTAAGACTAAGCAAGCACTAATATTCCTATACAGTGGGGGAGATGTGGACCATATTACAGTGGGGAGATGTCTGTGGATTACAGTGGGGAGATGTCTGTGGATTACAGTGGGGGAGATGTCTGTGGATATTACAGTGGGGGTGATTGTGGATATTACAGTGGGGGTAATTGTGGATATTACAGTGTGGGAGATGTCTGTGGATATTACAGTGCGGGAGATGTCTGTGGATATTACAGTGGGGTGATGTCTGTGTATATTATAGTGGGGGTGATTGTGGATATTACAGTGGGGAGATGTCTGTGGATATTACAGTGGGGGAGATGTCTGTGGATATTACAGTGGGGGAGATGTCTGTGGATATTACAGTGGGGGAGATGTCTGTGGATATTACAGTGGGGGAGATATATGGTGGTGATCTGAAAAATGTATGTGCCTTATAATTAATCAAAATTAGTCGATTAATCTATTAAAAAAAACGATTAATCAAACACGATAATTTTAATCAGTAACAGCCCTAATATATATATATACTGTATATATATATATATATATATATATATATATATATATATATTAGGGCTGTTACTGATCAAAATTCTTGTGTTCGATTAATCATTTTTTTTTTAATCGATTAATCGACTTATTTCGATTAATTATAATGCACATACAGATCCAACTACTTTTAGTTGATCTCCTCCTTGCAGGCTGATTCCCAATGCAGCTACCAACCACTGGAAAAATGGATAGCAGGATACAAAAAACACACAAAGGCAGCGTTCGATGGGAATAGCATTAAAACTTTTATAGTCTTCAAGTAGGTAACAAAATAAACATTGCTCTGGAGATAAAATCGATGTAGCTACATAAACTGTAAAAATGGTGCGAGTAATACCAAACAGTAACAAAAGCAGTCATAAAAACATGTAGCTAAGTATGATACTGGTATAAAAATGTGTACAACGATGCCACTGCTGAATCCAGATGAAGAGAAGTTAACAACATCAGTCCGTCGGAATGTAGATGTCCCATGAAGGGAACTATCACAACTCCCAGTGGATGGTTGTAGAATCCCAGGTTGATAGAGGGAAGTGTAACAGCCCTTGCGTGTGGCAGATAGTAAAGTCCCGCCGACATGCAGATATAAAGGCACAGCAAAGGAGCCCTTCAGATGGACATGGCAAGCCCCGCCGGTGGCCGTGACATCACCGGATCTCCAACGGAACTCCCTGAAGCCGGCGGAGAGGTGAGTACAAATCAAAATAATTTTGATCGATCAAAAAAATGTAAGATTAATTGATGAATTAACAGTTAATTTCCACAACCCTAATATATATATGTATATATATATATATATATATATATATATATATATATATATATATATATATATATAAAATAAAGAACACGTCTTTAATATCACTTTAAGGCCAATGACCACAAATCAGCATTCACTTGTCAATTTGTAAACAAAGAAAAAAAAAGAAACCTAATTGTTTTGCGAATTGGAGCAACTCCATTTTTCAATCTCATTGAGCATATTGCACATTTACCCCATATGTCCATACCTCAAAATATACTTTCTGTACATTTTTTCCAGCAGTACCCTTGAGGAGTTAGTAGTGCAGCGATCGGTTACATAGGTCATTTAGTGCCGTGTCACTCAACAGATAAAACCACAGCCGGTAATCTGTATTAAACTCAGTGCCAGATGAGACTTCCAATAACCTACGGGCCATAATCTTCTTTACAAAGGAAAAGTATTAGTATTCCCTTTCATATGTTTCTTAGAACTTGTGGGGATCCCTGATTAAATTAATACAACCAGACTGGAAAACAGCTTAAGTGTGATCTGCTATGCAATAAAAATAACCCGATTTTTTTTATTAATATTTAGCTACAGCAGTTTTAATTTACCTTACACTGAAAGTAAGATGGCTTTGTAGCTATTGGAATATTAATACAGTTGATTAAATATAAAACTGTTTATTGGAGCAAGGAGGGATTTTAACCACTTGTTTTATATAATGCTGGCTGATGAGAGAGGATTTTAGCAGACAAATTGATTCAGAGTCTATGTATTAAATATTAACTGCAATTTGCCATTAATGTCATGTTTAGAGAGGCATTCAGAGCGTGTTTGAAGTTATTTTGTGTTCATTGTCACTGTTTTATATTTTATGAGACAAGTGTGGAGTATAAAATCTATATAGGTTAATAAAATGTTTACAGTCCTGCATGCGCAGCTCATTCCAATTCATTTCTCTGTTTGCAAATAGCACTGCAGCCTGTTTACTCCTAATAGATTTTGCATCATGTTTTGTTAGGAGTACTTTGTGGACATGTACAATGTGGGTTAGCAAGAGTTCACCGGCCTGCCTAGTTAGAAAGTGAAGCTGCGCAGCGTGCTGAACAGACACATAATATAACCAAACAGGCTGTACGATACAATCAAGATGGTTGAACTACATCAAGTAAACTGCGATTTAAGTTTAACCCCAAAAAGGCAATTACGGATAGATATTATTAGCAAAACATTTTTTTTCATGATCTGATTTGCTTTTTTAACCACTTCACCCCGGGACCATTTGTCAGCTTAAAGACCGGAGGTCTTTTTGCGATTCGGCATCTACCGATGGATTTTTTCATCAGATATTTGATGAAGCTGACTTTCATCAGTCTTGCCTACACACCATCAATCAAAAATCCGTTCGTGTCAGAACGCGGTGACGTAAAACACTACGACGTGCTGAGAAAAATGAAGTTCAATGCTTCCGAGCATGCGTTGACTAGATTCTAAGCATGCATGGATTTTTGACCGATGGATTTGACCACAGACAATCATTTTTTAACCATGGAAAAAATTTAAAACAGGTTCTATTTTTTTTCACCGATGGGAAAAAAAACGATGGGGCCCACACACGATCGATTCGTCCGATGAAAACGGTCCATCAGTCCGTTTTCACCAGACCAACCGATCGTGTGTACAGGGCATTAAATTTTTAATTTTCCATAATTTTCTGTCTGTTACAACAGTCACTAGTACAAATAAAGTACAAATAAAGAGGGTGAAACTTCCTAGTGGGGACATAAAAATCAATAAAAAACTGGCAGAAATACCAAAGCTTCTCTGCGTATCTAAACCTAAAAAAAAATATATAATTTAGCCAATTTGCACTTTGTAAAAAAAAAAGTTTTTTTGACTATAACTGAATTTTCTATAAACATTATGCTTTTGGACTTGTCCCAGCAGCCTCTGAAAAATGCCAATTTGATGGGATACTTTTACTAAAGAGAAGTTATGTCTTTAGCAACACTGTGGGCAGCCTCCTGCGTCTAAGTACATCCCGCTGTGCTCCTAAAAATCTGATCATTGAAAATGAGTTTCTCATACAACTTCGTGCGCAGCAGAACGCCTGTCTTCACACAGCACCCTTTAGTCGTGGTCAGAAATTATTTGACTACAGCTAAGGTGGAGGCAAACATTGAGGAAGACTTACTAAAACTGGAGAGTGCAAAATCTGCTGCAGCTCTACATAGAAATCAGCTTCCAGGTTTTATTGTCAAAGCTTAATTTAACAAGCTGAAGATAGAAGCTGATTGGCTATCATTCACAGCTACACCATGGGGGTTATTTACGAAAGGCAAATCCACTTTGCACTACAAGTGCAAAGTGCACTTGAAATTGCACTGAAAGTGCCCTTGGAAGTGCAGTCGCTGTAAATCTGAGGGGTAGATCAGAAATGAGGGGAAGCTCTGCTGATTTTATTATCCAATCATGTGCAAGCTAAAATGCTGTTTTTTATTTTCCTTGCATGTCCCCCTCGGATCTACAGCGACTGCACTTCCAAGTGCACTTCTTTCAGTACTTGTAGTGCAAAGTGGATTTGCCTTTGGTAAATAACCCTCTATGTTCTGAGTGCTTCAGGTTTAGTAAATCTTCTCCACTGAGCCAGACCATGCTGCTGGAAAGAAGACTCACTGGGGGTTATTTCCGAAAAGCAAATCAACTTTGCACTACAAGCAGGGCCGCCATCAGGAATTTTGGGGCCCCTTACACAGCTTCAGGGGTTGCCACATGGGACCATGGGGACCTCTGAGCCCTTTAATTAAATATATATATATATATACATAAATATATATATATATATATATAAATGAATTTTCTTTTATTTATAAAACATGAGGGGTTTCCATCTGGGGACCTCTGGGCCCTTTAATAATATATATATATTTTTTATATATATATATATATATATATATATATATATATATATATATATATATATATATATATATATATATATATATATATATATATATATATATATATATATATATATATATAAATAAAAATAAAAAAAATATAAAAAAAAACATTTTTTTAATAAAAAATAAATAAAAAGGGGGGGGGGTTGCTGTCCAGGGCCCTGGGGGCCTCCGGGCCCCTTACAGGTGTGCTGCCTGTACCCCCCTGATGGCAACCCTGACTACAAGTTCACTTGGAAGTACAGGCGCTGTAAATCTGAGGGGTAGCTCTGAAATGAAGGGAAGCTCTGCTGATTTTATGATCCAATCATGTGCAGACTAAAATGCTGTTTTTTATTTTCCTTGCATGTCTCCCTTGAATCTAAATCGATTGCACTTCCAAGTGCACTTTCAAGTGCACTTGCAGTGCAAAGTGGATTTGTCTTTCGTAAATAACCCCATTGTCATTAAATATAATTCACGACATTGGCAATATTTTCGGATTAGGGGACAAGTATAAAAGCATAGTGTTTATCAAAAGTGCTTTTACATAATAAAAAAAAGGTTTATTTCAAAAAGAAATTTTTTTTTTTGATGTAGACCCACAGTCAATGTCTAGTAAGCATACATAGGTGCTCTACAGTGCTTCTGTTTCGCTTTGCTTTCAGCTCCGGTTGACACAGGGCCAGTAGAGCAGAACTGATTCTGCTAGGTTCATTGAACTCTAAAACAATCTCAGCTGCTGCACAGATGAGCACCTGGCTTCCAGACACAGGAACCTGTCCTATTCGCTTGCATCTGGAACAGGAGCCAGGTGCTTGTCTAAACAGCAGACACATTCTGTAGACATTTTCTGTAGATCTGAACTCTACAAGTGGTGTCAGTTAGGCGCCAATTTACTTTTTTCCACTTGTATACTAAAGATAGCCAACATCAAAGTGAGACTGCAAGAAACACTTGAACACACTTTGCCATTTATTTTTTTCTTGTATGTGCACAATGTTACTTACATTTAGGAGGGAGAACATTTTTCACCATTGAACATCTAGATTATCAGTAGAATGTGGATAGATTCACACAATATAAAGCACCCCATCCCAGAGTTATTAAAGCAAATACAACAATGAATGGGACTATAACAATGCAATAAACAAACCAACGAAAAATATATTGCGATAACATTTTTAAAATGTATTTTATATTTAAAACAAAGTCATATTTTTAAAAAGACATAAGCTTAAACCTAAGGATATCGCTTGTAAACTTGTTTAAAGTGGCATAGTGTTGAGACCCGACATGTTTTGCCCTATGTATTGGGCTTCCTCAGGGGATGCTATCCGCATGGGGTATCAGCCTTCCTGACGTTCTGAAATAGCACTTAGAATGAGGACATACATTTATTCAAAAAACTTGATGAAGTGCTAAATCCACTGAAGAGCCTACAGATGGCCAGAGGAGGTAGATACGGACCAAATTGGGTTAAGCTGTATATATGAATGACAGCGGGGGGAAGGATCACACAGCAGGTTGGTTCAGATATTACACTGCAACAGATCCCATAAGCTGCATGTCTCCGGCAAACCTAGATTATCAATAAATGATAGTATCTTGCTCTAAAATGTCTTCCACAATAGAATAAAAAAGGTCAGTTCACTAAGCTGCATGGGTTATTTTAATTACATTTTCTTATCACTTTATAATTTTCTTATTCAAAATCCACTTGCATTGGTGTTGAATATTTTATTCTGTGGAAAATTGTTTCTTTAACCAGTAAAGGGCTTTGTTTTAGGGCTGTTACTGATCAAAAACTTTCTGTTTGATTAATCGTTTTTTTTTTAATCGATTAATCTACTAATTTTGATTAATTATAACGCACATACAGATCCAACTACTTTTAGCTGATCTTGCAGGCTGATTCCCAGCGCAGCTACCAACCACTGGAAAAATGGATAGCAGGATACAAAAAACACACAAAGGCAGCGCTCGATGGGAATAGCATTAAAACTTTTATAGTCTTCAAGTAGGTAACCAAATAAATATTGCACTGGAGATAAAATCGATGTAGCTACATAAACTGTAAAAATGGTGCGAGTAATACCAAACGGTACCAAAAGCAGTCATAAAAACATGTAGCTAAGTATGATACTGGTATAAAAATGTGTACAACGATACCACTGCTGAATCCAGATGAGGAGAGGTTAACATCAGTCCGTCGGCATGTAGATTTCCCATGAAGGGAACTATCACAACTCCCAGTGGATGGTTGTAGAATCCCAGGTTGCTAGAGGGAAGTGATAGAGGGAAGTGTAACAGCCCTTGCGTGTGGCAGATAGTGAGGTCCCGCCGGCATGCAGATATGAAGGCACAGCAAAGGAGCCCTTCAGATGGACACGGCAAGCCCCGCCGGGGTCCGTGACATTACTGGATCTCCGACGGAACTCCTTGAAGGCCCAGAAGCCGGCGGAGAGGTGAGTACTAATCAAAAGAATTTTAATCGATCAAAAAGATTTTGATCGATTAATTAAAAGTTAATTTGCACAGCCCTACTTTGTTTATAACAAATTGTTATTTTATCTCACAGAGTATTATTTTACTGCTACCAAAAATGTATATTTTGTCGGCTTTTCTCAAAAGACACCTTATAGAAACCCACAAGTAGGGGGGCGGAGCTAGCCGGAGACCGCGATGGACGCTTGAGAGCGGAGCTCCAGCAATAGCAGGCAGACAACGGCTTATAGCAGCCCATCCGAGCAGCAAAAACACCGCCCTGCACGGCGGATTAGTGCCAGAGCAGACCTCCTGCACAGCGGGCATGACTAAGCCCAAAAAAATCGGGGAACCGGCCCCAGAAGCTGACCGAGTTCTATCCCCTCGAGGCCAAGCAACATGGCGCCGGAGCGACATCCACGCCGATGGCGGGCCCGCGCCTACAACAATACCCAACCAGCAAAACCAACAAAAGGAGCAGTCCTCCTAGATCATCCACTTCTCCTCCACCTACACCTTCTTCGGGGAGCCCTGAAAAATCCAGGTTCAGAGCGGATGCAACGGATGAAGAGGTGAGCGCTTTATTTATCTCTGGGGAGGAATCTAGGGAGGACACGAGGGAGCTCCCTGACTCCATTGATACATTCCCCACGGCCAATCAGCCAGTCATGGACACTGTCCTAAAGGAAATGCTGGTTTCCCTGAGAAGCTCCTTGCACACTGACATGGTGTCATGCCTGCACAAGTTTAGCAAAGAACTGGGCTCAGTTACAGAAAGGGTGACACATGTGGAAGTTAAGATGGGAGAATTTGCTGACACAATAAATGACCTGGTGGATGCTAATGATGGGAGGGAGGATGAGCTGGAGGCACTTAAAACGAAAATGGCAGATTTAGAAGACAGAAGCAGGAGGAACAACGTTAAGATAAGGGGGATCCCTGAGACAGTGCAACAGGCTGAGCTGCGCCAGTATGTCTCCCAGCTTCTGACTGCAACCCTCCCTGACATGAAGGAGCTGGACTTTAATGTTGACAGAATCCACCGCCTGCCCAAACCCTCCTATCTATCAGAGAACATACCCAGAGATGTTATTATGAGATTTCATTTTTACTATACCAAAGAAAAGTTGATGGCAGCATCCAGGGTGAAAGGGAAAATCCCAGTACCATACGATAATCTACAATTTTATGCTGACTTGTCGCAATTTACGCTGCAGAAACGCAGGAATTTAAACACAATAACGAAGGCACTCAGGAACCACAACCTTAGCTACAAGTGGGGCTTCCCGACGAAATTGATTGTCACTAAGGAGGGAACGGACTATGTGATCGACTCTATGGCAAGGGGGCTGGCCTTCCTTAAATCGTGGGGGATTACACCTGACCCCCAATCTCAAGACCCAGCGAATCCAAGTCGCTCTGCACCACCTCAGGACTGGCACAAAGTGAATTCGAGAAATGCCCGCACCCATAAATAGATCGGATGGGCATAACATGCCATATATTCACCTGCTGAGGGTGGAATCTGCGCGGTCCGTGTGACACTTACAGCTCAGACTTTCCTACCCCAGTTTATTTGAGTGGCCATGGGCCACACTCTTGTTCACTTTTCACTAGTTGGGCTATTAGCCTGGGTTGACTGTTTTTTTTTTTGTTGCTGTATACTTATGTTTTTGTTTTTCTCCCCATTCGGATCTAACCGACGTTTCTACAAATGCTTGGAGCCCATACCATCTGGACACTTGAAGAATCGATGGCCTCAACAGACACCTCAGCCAATGCAACTAAAGCTGGACATTCACCTGACAGTGAGTAAGAGCTGTTCACCTTATGCTACCCCACCATATCACACTACCAAATGGCGCTAAAATTCATGTCAATCAATGCCAAGGGTCTTAATCACCCGGCGAAAAGGCGTTCATTGTGGAAAGAGGCTATGGGCCAGCATTGTGACGTCTTGTGCGTCCAGGAGACTCACTTCACTCTGTCTTCCCCCCCTAAGTGCAGTCATCCCCAATTCCAACACTACTTTTACGCCAATGCGGATGAGAAAAAGAAGGGAGTGATGATAGCCATAAGGAACTCTGTAACCTTCAAGCTGCATTCATTGGTAGCAGATCCCCAGGGACGTTTTTTGATCCTGATATGTGACATTGACTCTACTACCTACACGATAGGGAACATTTATGCACCAAACCATGGGCAAGTCCGTTTCTTCAACAAGGTTATGAAAAAAATAAGTGCTATAGAGAGGGGTAGAGTTTTACTGTGTGGAGACTTCAACATCACCCCGGACCCCTCTGTAGACTCCACGGCAGTTCACAAACGAGCTCCGGCGTCCTTGGGAGAATCCCTGAGGGCTCATGAAGTATTCGATTCATGGAGGTGTCTCAATGCGGATGAAAAGGACTTTTCTTTTTTTTCTAATTGCCATAGAACATATAGTAGAATTGATTTGTTCATAGTAGATAAATGCTTATTGTTTAACTGTACAGCTGCCCGAATCAATACCATCACCTGGTCGGACCATGCCTCGATCACGCTGTCTATCGGCAACAATACTAATAATAGAGGTACTCACATTTGGAGAGCGAACACTAGACTGTTCCAGGATGGTTCGACCAGATCTAGGATTGAAGGTCAGCTGAAAGAATTTTTCACACTCAACTGCCCATCGGTGTCAAATCCAGGGGTGCTTTGGAATGCCCATAAGGCATTTGCGAGGGGGATCTTGATCCAACAGGGGGCCAGGAGTAAGAGGTTGAGGCAGACACATATGAATAATCTTATCTCTGACATAGAGGCCCTCGAGAAACAAAATAAAAGTAGATTGTCCCCAAGTACTACAGCTCAACTGTCACAACTCCGTACTGAACTACGACTGCTGTTCCAAGAGGACTTTGAGAAGTCCTCAAGGAGGCTAAAACTACAATACTACACGAGTGGCAATAGAGCAGGCAAGATGCTGGCTAACAAGCTTAGGGGCCAGAGACATAAGACACAGATCCCTTATATTATCCACCCAGTGACGAAGACTAAGCTCTACCACCCACAGGAGATAGCGGACGCCTTTAGCCAATATTACAGTATGCTATATAATCTTAAAGATGATCCTAATATCCCCCAGCCGAACATCTCACTGATAGACTCATTCCTACAACACATAGACCTCCCGAAGCTCACCCCTGAACACCTAGAGGAGTTGAACTCCCCTGTCTCAGGAGCAGAGATAGGTGATGTCATCAAGAATCTTCCCAACAATAAGTCTCCAGGGCCAGATGGCTTTACGGGAGAGTACTATAAATTCTTTCAGGATAGCCTGGTCCCACATCTGGAGAAACTCTTTAACTCAGTAGCTGCAGAATCCCTTATTCCTCCTGAGATGTTGATGGCAATGATAGTGGCGCTGCCAAAACCCGGGAAAGACCCAGATACCCCTCAAAATTTTAGACCAATATCATTGCTCAACAACGATATCAAGATATATGCCAAAATACTTGCAAATAGGCTAGTAGACATATTACCCGGGTTGATTGATAGGGACCAATCTGGATTTACTAGAGGACGTCAAACATCAGACGCCACCCGCCGGTTGATCAACGTGATCCATGTAGCGGCTGGTGGGGGAACGCCTTCTCTGCTCCTGGCGCTGGACGCAGAGAAGGCGTTCGATAGGATCCATTGGCAATTCCTCTCTAGAGTGTTGGACAAGTTTGGGTTCAGGGGATTTATCTACTCAGCAATAATGGCACTGTATACCCTTCCCACTGCACAGGTCTATGTAGCAGGAGTGTTGTCCACTCCGTTTACCATATCCAATGGGACAAGGCAGGGGTGTCCCCTCTCGCCATTGATTTTTAATCTGTTGATGGAGCCACTCACTTCCTATTTGCGTAAACACCCTGATATCTCGGGTATCACAGCGGGGGGGAAGGAGCATGTCATCAGCCTTTTTGCTGATGACGTTATCCTGATGCTGTCAAAGACAGAAACCTCCTTACCAGCGGTACATGAGGCATTACATGCATTTAACACAGTATCGTACTATAAGGTCAACGAGTCTAAATCGTACATTCTGAATCTGGGCATTCCAGAGGAGGAGGTGTGTTCCCTTAGAAAGAAAGTTCCCTACACGTGGAAACAAGAAGGTATCACCTATTTAGGCATTACTCTGACCCCCAAGACTGGGGACCTCCTGAGGTCCAACTTTACTCCCTTTCTGGAAACACTAAAGACCAAACTGAGGACCCTAGCGAAAACAGAACTGTCATGGCTGGGTAGACTAGCAGCCTTTAAAATGCAGATCCTCCCTCAGGTGTTATATCTGTTTCGCACGCTCCCTATAGTCTTACCAAACTCCTACTTTAAATCTATGCAATCCCTGATAAACAACTACCTATGGCAAGGAGGGAAGGCGAGATGTGCATTCAGTAAGCTTGTCAAACATAGAAAAGCGGGGGGGATAGGCCACGTTCACATCCAGGATTATTATTTTGCTGCCATATTGGCACAACTTAAACAATGGTTTTTACCACACTCAGAAGCGTTGTGGAAAAATTTAGAAGAGGACCAGGTCCCACAAAAGAACCTAATGAACTTCCTACTAACAGCCCCAATTGCAAGATCACTTACCACAAAATTAGCCCCACCTATACAGGCCTCGATCAGAGCGTGGTTATACCTGTCCGGACATACAAAAGGGGAAGTAGACATATCATCAGTGGAACTTCCATTACCAGCACTAGGACTTTTGATACCAAACTTAAATGTCACGACTTGGATAGATAGGGGGCTCCAAAATGTAGAGGACATAGTAGATGGGCCACATCTTAGACCATTTGCTAAACTCCAAACAGAAAATAACCTTACAGCTTTAGACCAGTATGCATACATGCAAATAGACCACTTGTGGAAGGCCACCCCGGGATTGCTGACCAGCATACCGGGGAAGATCTTGAGATTCTATAAAGACCTTCAGAGCTCGACAGGAGGAATCTCTATTGTATATAACACCCTCCAAAGTAAATTACTGTGCGAAAAATCCCAACATATGCTAGCATGGGAAAGAGAATTGGGGGTGGAACATGCAACGTGGGAGTGGGAAAGATCATTTAAACTTACCTACGCATCTACGAGAAGTACTAACCTGAGAGAAATGCAACAAAAAATCACACTTCGATGGTACCTTACCCCGTATAGATTATCGAGAATGTTCCCTGGAGCATCCCCGCTGTGCTGGAGGGTCTGTGGGGAAAAAGGTTCACTGTGCCACATTCTATGGTCCTGCTCCAGATTGCACCGAGTCTGGAAACAGACTGAGAGGTTGATGGCTGTGGTGACGGGAGTACACCGCCCGTTATCACCAGCCATGGCGATACTTTCGCTGGACCTACACACTATACCGACAACACATAAGACCATCGTATCGCATATTATTATGGCTACTCGTCTTGCTATTCTGAGACATTGGAAATCAGTGGAAATGCCCACAATCACGGAGATCATACATATAATACATACACATGGCACGTATGAAGTACTTCATGCTTCAGCTATGGGTAACTATGATAAGACGGCCAAAGAATGGGAGGGCTGGTTGAATTGGTATAAAGGAGGTGCTTGTTTGTAAAGGGTCCCAAATAATAATATTATATTACGTACTGGTACTATTGAGGCTGCTGTAGACTACAGACACACGTCACTCAGGACTTGAATGCGGGAGAAATGTGTTTTGTTATGTTCTGTTTTATATAATTTTGTTCTATTCCGTTTTGTTGATACTACTCCTATACAAGGAAACTCAGTTACTTTAGTCCTCTGTGTTCAACCTGCATCTGTTTACCACACATGCTCACGGGGGGGTAGGGTACCACTGCTATAGGAACTTAAAATACAAAAAGGGGGCATATCTCCATATGGGGGGGGGGGGGGGGGGGGGAGGTCGCTGACTGTGCTCCCTGGAGCGACCATTGAGAGGGATCGCAAGGGGGGTGCGGGTGGCGAGACTCTTGTCCCTAACCCCGAGTGACCACCCTAGGATTACATGTGTATAAGACTTAACTGGAGTTGTCCTTCTTGTACCCAATGCCCTGTTTGATGTATTTCCTCTCTGATGCTTGTAAACTGTGTTGGAAAAACTTTTTTTCAATAAAAACTATTGGAACTAGAAACCCACAAGTATATTAGACCGAAAGGTTTTCATATACAAAATGAAAAAGAATGATAGTTTATAGCCTAACTCCAGCCATTTTTATTGGCTAGAGTGATGAAAAGTTATAGGGTAACTCCACTTTCATGAACGGAAAATATCAAATAAAAAAAAATTGTATAGTATATAACTATATACAGTTGCGACTTAAGTCATATTGTAATTGAATGTTTTAAAAAAATACCTTTCTTTTTCAATCTGAAGCACTGTCATTTTCTGTAAAATGCAATGCAATATGGCTACCTGGAGGTGTTCTGTACACAGAATGCCCCCCAGAAACATATTTTCCTGATTTTCCCAGAAATCTGCACTAAGATTCAAGTCAGATTTCCGGCATCCCCTGCAACAAAAATTTAATTTTTGGTCAGATACTCCCAATAAGAAATCACGTCTAAAGGGATGCAGACCCTGCAATTTTCCTCATTAGAGCTCTGCAATTGCAGCTGCTGATTTATAATTATGAAACCATTCCAATTAGACACATTTTCCACATGGACACAGAGAAACACAAAGTGATTTCTTCAGAATAACAAAAGGTAAGAATCTGCAACAAAGTTTGTTGAAATCGTTGTAATGTACATAAATCACCCAGAGGGGAATGTTTTTTTTCTCAACAAAAATGGAGTAACTTTTTAAACTTTCATCTACATTTTCACTTTTGTCTGTGACCCCCACTAGACAGCTTTTCCCTCATTTCCTATCCATACTTCACCAGCAGATTAAAAGGGAGAAGTGATTGAGCACACACAGCAATAAAACAAGTGCCTACCTTTTGCCAGTCCATCATTTTTATTTTTGTCTTTGTCCCTGTTGAAGCGATTCCTTTATCCCCATGGCACACCATACTGGATTCAACCTTTCTTAATAGGATGCTGTAATAACCAAGGAATGTCATTGTAATCAGCATAAATAGAATATGTTGACAACACACCTTTATTTTAAGTGAAGTTTATAGTTTCATAATTCAAATGACATCAGTTTGTAGAATTTTGGAGCTGCAGGGCTTCTTCATCAAGGCAAGTGTGAAAGACAGTTGAAGAACAGAGTTAAATGACTTCCCGTTCTGTAAGAGAAACTCTCCCCAATAAGGACACCAATAACATATAAAAAAAAAAAAAAAAAAAAAAAAAAACAATAAAGATGATCTATCTAAAACAAAATAAAAAAGTTTTGGCAATAGTTAAATGTACATGTGGTCAATACAGCAGATCTAAGTAATAACACTTTGAAGTGAATGTTACCCCACACATTAATGGTAATGAAAACCCTTTCCAGTGAAGTAAACAGCCTCAGATGATACACAGGGATGAAACAAACCTTCCTACATACGTTTTACTTGTTTATCTGGGGTCTTCTCTTCCCCACACCCCTTCAAAAGGGCAAAATTGTGTTAAAACCCATCTTCATCTATCAGGAAAACAGAGGAGGGGGTGGAGAGCTGCAGTTACGTTGTGAGAGCTGATTGGGGGAAGTCACACACCACCTTTCACACAGTACACAGAAGTGAAGGAAGGATACAGAGTGTGTTGTGAATAGACAAACTGTGTGCCAAGCTCTTCCCCCGTCACAAATATAGCTCATGTGTCAGAAAAACATCTTAGATGTGAGACATGCTGATAACAGAGGAACGAAGCACTAGAGAGAAATGACACTTCAAGCTTTGTGGAGAGATAAGTAAACACTACAGATATATGTGCTTTGTTCAGATGTCATGAGTGAGGTTTACAACCATTTTTAAGATTAAATACACTGCTCAACAAAAATGAATGGAACAATTTGAAAACAGATCTCAGGGGAAAAATATCACACTGAATATCTATATCGATATGGACTGGGTATTAATAGTGTTAGGAACGAAAAAATGCCATATCGTTTGTCAGTGTCACTACTGGTAGCATGATGGCTAGGGTCAGTGTCACTACTGGTAGCATGAGGCAATACCTGGACCCTATAGAGCTTGCACAGACAGTTCGACTCATCCAGAATGGCACATCAATACGTGTCATTGTCAGAAGGCTTTCTGTGTCTCCCAGCACAGTCTCAAGAGAATGGAGGATATTGCAGGAGACAGGCAATTACTCTAGGAGAGCTGGACAGTGCCGTAGAAGGTCCTTAACCCATCAGCAGGACCGGTATCTGCTCCTTTGTGCAAGGAGGAACAGGGTGAGCACTGTCACGGTGGTGATTAGGAGCATACCGTACAAGATTAGATCAATCTGGGTGCACAGTGAAAAGTGTACCCCATGGACTGTAACAACTTTTAGTTTCAGTGGACTTCAGTGGAAGTTTTGGTGCAGTGGCGCAGCTTTAACCCCTTGTTGTCTAGGATGAGAGCCCTACAAAATGATCTCCAGCAGGCCACTGGTGTGAATGTCTCTGACCAAACAATCAGAAACAGACATCATGGGGTGGCCGGGGGGCCCGACATCCTCTAGTGGGCCCTGTGCTTACTGCCCGACACTGTGGAGCTCAATTGGCATTTGTCATTGAACACCAGAATTGTCAGGTCCGCCACTGACGCCATGTGTTTTTTCACAGATGAGAGCAGGTTCACCATGAACACGTGTGACAGATGTGAAAGGGTCTGGGAAAGTGGTGTGGTTATGTGGTTTACGAGGGACTGATGAAGCTGTGCTGTCATGCACCATCCAAATAAAGATACAATATATATTTTTAAGAAATAAATTTTTTTTTTGAGCTAATTCATTCCATTTGCTGTATTACAATGGCCTTTTGAAGCAGTAAGAGTGACATTCTGGTGTAGTTGAAGGAGGTGGAAAAAACATCTACAAATGAGAAATCTCATCACTTGAGTCTTTGAAGATGTAAGAATGTTGCAGGTTATTCAACTTACAGCAGCTCACCCAAAACTTGCTTGTTGAACACATTTTTTTCTTTTAAGTAAACTGATCAGACGAGTCAAATTATAGTCAAGGGATTGTGATAATGTTGAAATTCATGCATTGTTATAATTTTTTTGTCATGTGTATTATGCAAAATGTAAAACACATTAAAAAATGTTAATTTACAAACAACTCAATTTCTATTGTCAGTGATATGTTCTGAATCCAGCAGCTTTGGGCACCGATCATGTTTGACAGCAATCATGGGATTATGAGCATTGTCTCTAGTTACGGAACAATATCAAATGTGTCACTTAATGTCAATTGAGACAAAAACAAAAAAAAAATAGAAAATGTAAAGGACTTTTTTTGACCATGATTTAAAAGCTTTTTTGGCACTGAAATCCCCATCTTATTTCCTATGCATGTTTTTAACTGAAAAGAAAACAAACAATGTAGAAACTTTTCATGAATCCAATAGTTAAACTCAGAAAGGAATAAACGCTGTGTGCCAAAGCAAAAAGTGCTGTAAACAATCTACTATCTTCATTGTCCTGACTTGGCAAAAGCTTCAATGCTAGACATTCTTTATACCCATTAATTAATTGCTTCCCTCCTGTCAATTTGCAAGAATATGTGTTATGAAGAGCAAACCAGTACGCATTCACAATTATGAATATGTTGATTGATAAAACAATAAAAGCTGATTATGACATGAAGCTAGTCCTGTATGAAGAGGTTAATTAACTTGACATGTAATTGAATGTTCAGCAGGTGAGCCAGGAAACTTAGACAACAAGTATCCCTGAAATTACAATATCATAGGAACAATATTAGCACATAAACATCCATTCTTTTGTTTTCTTATATTTTGTTTCCTTTGTTTTTTTTTCACTGTAGAGATTCTGAATGGAGGAGTGTATCTGGACCGCAATGATTTCCTGTGTTATGCAGACACCATAAACTGGCAGGACATTGTTCGCAATCCGAATGCTACCGTGTTCCCGATGAGCAGGAATCCAAATTGTAAGTGTACATTTGCTGTATCTTTCTATCAAAGTCACTGGTGTTTGCCACTGCATGACAAGTTTTAGGTTATTATTATTATACAGGTTTTATATAGCGCCAACAGTTTGCACAGCGCTTAACAAAATAAAGGCAGACATTACAGTTACATTACAATTTGGTACACGAGTAATCAGGGGGGCCTGCTCGTTAGAGCTTACAATCTAAAAAGGGAGGGTCAATTGATACAAAAGGTAAAAGCTGTGGGGGATGAGCTGATGGAGGCAGTAAAACAGTGTTAGTTAGAAGCAGGATAGGCTTCTTTAACCACTTAACCCCCGGACCATATTGCTGCCCAAAGACCAGAGCACTTTTTGCGATTCAGGACTGCGTCACTTTAACAGACAATTGCGCGGTCGTGCAAAGTGGCTCCCAAACAAAATTGTTGTCCTTTTTTTCCCACAAATAGAGCTTTCTTTTGGTGGTATTTGATCACCTCTGCAGTTTTCATTTTTTGCGCTATAAACAAAAATATAGCGACAATTTTGAAAAAAATGAATATTTTTTACTTTTTGCTATAATAAATATCCCCCAAAAATATATAAAAAAACATTTTTTTTCCTCAGTTTAGGACGATACGTATTCTTCTATATATTTTTCGTAAAAAAAAAACGCAATAAGCGTTAATTGATTGGTTTGCGCAAAAGTTATAGCGTTTACAAAATAGGGGGTATTTTTATGGCATTTTTATTAATATTTTTTTTTACTAGTAATGGTGGCGATCAGCGATTTTTTTCAGCACTGCGACATTATGGCGGACACTTCGGACACTTTTGACACATTTTTGGGACCATTGTCATTTTTATAGCGATCAGTGATATAAAAATGCATTGGATTACTATAAAAATGCCATTGGCAGTGAAGGGGTTAACACTAGGGGGCGGGGAAGGGGTTAAGTATGTCCCTGGGTGTGTTCTTACTGTGGGGGGGGTGGCCTCACTAGGGGAAACACTGATCTTCTGTTCATACATTGTATGAACAGAAGATCAGCATTTCCCCCGCTGACAGGACCGAGAGCTGTGTGTTTAGACACACAGCTCCCGTTCCCCGCTCTGTAACGAGCAATCGCGGGTGCCCGGCGGCGATCGTGCCCGCCGGGCACCCGCACGGGGTTCACGGACGAGCGGGGGGCGCGCGTGCCTCCGGCAGCGCGCATGCGCCCCTAGTGGCCGCAAAAAGAGCCGACGTCATTGTACGGGCTCTCGCCCAGGAGAGCCAAAATGCCGCCGTAGAATGACGGCGGCTAGTCGGCAAGCAGTTAAAGACAAGAGTTTTCAGGGATCGTCTAAATATGGATAGATTAGGGGACAGTCGGACAGATTGGGATAGGGAGTTCCAAAGGATGGGAGAAGCTCTGAAGAAATTCTGGAGGTGACAAGGGAGCTAGAGAGCAGGAGGTCTTGGGAGGACCGAAGAGAGCGGCTTGGTTGGTATTTTGGGAATAGGTTAGTGATGTGGGGGCCGAGTTGTGGGTGGCTTTGTAAATTATCGTTAGTACTTTGAATTTTATTTGTTGGTTGACTGGGAGCCAATAGAGGGATTGGCAGAGAGGGGTGGAGGACACTGAATGGTTGGTAAGGTGGATGAAAAACAGGTTAGCCATAGACTGAGCAGCCATTTTAACTGCTGCTCCCAACATGTGTGAAGCCTAATTCATTGGGGCCTAGCCCTGGCAATTCACATCACAGAGTTACTACCCGTATACATAGCAGCAGGGCCTGCTATGCATTTATCCATGCATGGTTGGCATCTTTATTTTATGCACTGCTTCAGCATCTTTGCACATTTTGGACATGTAGAAAACTAGCTGTAACTTTTTTTGTATGCATTTTCCTATCCACACAGCTTTTTTAGACCTGGCCTTATGCTTACAGGTAATTGTTGTCAACAGTTGGAATAAAACTAAAACTTCTTCTGTTCTACTCTTCTAAAGAGGTTAAAAAGGCAAACAAACTGATCAGTTAATTTTGAACATTATTTATCTCCATGAATCATGACTGCTTTGTTTCCTAAACTGAAGGATCTTGGCAAATCAGACCGCTGTACATGCATTTATTCAGGAGAACGGAAAAGCAATGCATTTTCAGTTATTACAATTATCTATGGATGAAAAATTACATGTATGAAGATCACCACTGGTGAAGTTAGTATGAGGGGGCAGGCAGTAAGTATTGACCAACTTTTTTAGGATTACTTTCAGGGAAGTATTTAGAGTTTATGTTGCCTGAGATGCAAGTGGTTGATGATAGAACCTATAGTTCCCAAGGTTTTTTTTACGCTATGGGAAAACATGATTGTTACAGCAAAAATGTTAATTTCAGTGTTCTCTTGAGAACACCTTACTTTCTGGTTAATATGCAGATCTGCCTTAGAACTGTAGAGTACACCAATCATGAACTTTCAACAAAAAAAGAGGATAGCTGCATGTTACTGAAACTACAGAACCTCTCTGTAACCTCTCTCATCAGCCCTGGTGGTGTATTTACCAATTTACCAAATACTATCTACACAAGAAAACATAAGACACAAATAAAGGTAATTGTTGTATGTGTTATCCCAACCTACTTTAAATCTTATTAACCTTGACCCTGCATCATTACCTTCTGGTATTTACAGCACCAATTGCTGGTTCTTAAGCTTAATTACAAACTTAGGATGCCAATAGGACTTTTTTTAAAAAAATTTAAAGATGTGACACACAAAGACAACTTCGTATTGCATAAAGATTGCTACGAACGCATTGTGTACATCAATCATACATATCAATTGCTTGTGAGTAGAGGGAGCTACCTGATCAAGCTCACTATATTAGCTGAAGTCTAATACAGGGTAAACAAAAACTTCTTTGCCCATCACTTTTGTCTTTTAATTGAAAAAGAGAAATGAAAAAAGGGAAAGAAAGAGAAAAAAGAAGGCAAGAGAGAGCAGAGGGAGAGAGAGGAAGAGAAAGAGAGAGAGAGAAAGGAAGAGAAAGAGAGAGAGAAAGGAGAAAAAAAAGGAAAATAATATATAAACATCAAAAAGGGGTAGGGGAGGGGCAATTACCCCCAGGGAGCCAAGGTCGACAACACTGAACAGACAATGGGCATCCTAGACAGAGGATCCTGACGTGTATTGGTGGAATTTGTCAGAGAAGTGAAAGAGGTTCCAATGAAACCATCTGGACTTATGTTCCTCTGACTTATCTCGCAAAGCGGAGGTCAGATCTTCCATTTGCTCAAAGTCCTTTACCCTTGCGAACCATTGGGCCACTGTTGGTGCAGACTGTTGTTTCCAAAAGGGTGGGATGCTGGCCCGTGCAGCATTGAGGAGATGTTTGAGAAGGGATTTATGCTACCGTGTCCTTGATAAGGGGGTATGGTTAAGGAGGACTGCCGCTGGGTTATCATGTAGGGATATGTCTGTGAGTTTCTGTATGAGTTTAAGCCAAAAAGTTTGAAACATAGGGCAATCCCAAACGATATGTAGAAGGGTGCCTGAGTGTAGGACGCAACGCCAACAGCGATCAGTTTGTAGAGGAAATCCATTAGGACTTTTTATGCCACTACTTGAAATAGGAAAGGGAGATCCACACTACGATCACATCTTCTTCTTCCTACACCTTGAAATTCTGCTTTCTGGCCCATCATTTTGAGTAATGCTTTTCCAATACAAAACACCATTCTTAGGCACACTTAAAATCAGAGGAGCACTTATTTCTGGTCATTGTCTTTAGTTTTACCATTTATGTTATTGCAGAGAAGTTTAAAATAAAGTTCAATGCAACAGACCACTTAAAAATTGTGTCCTTGTGTAGGGACAAAAACCTAGATTATGCTGAAATCTCTCAATTTACTGACATCGCTTTAGGTGGTACACAACTTTTGATAGAGAGACTCAAGTAATTTCTGACCCACATGTTTGCTTCTTCCCAAGAAAAGAACAGTAGACTATTAGAATGATCTTAAGGGACAAGGGTATTTTGTAATTGTCAGTACCAAGGCACTATGATGGTTTTTTCGCTATTTGTACTTTTAGAGTTAGAATTTTTTTCTCTTACTGCAGAAACCCGTGATGGACCTGTAGTGGGTGGGAACATATTCTGGAGAAAGACTAAATAAACACAGTACAAAGACCACATTTTGAATGCTATTATGTATGCAAGGCAGGAGATGGATTTGAGCTAATAAACCTGTTACTGCTTAAACTGCAGCTTGGTGTTACATACATTCAGTATATGAATAGTGTTCTATACTATCCAGAAGTATGATGGCAAAGGCATGGAAAGGCATTGTATTTTGGTTTATAAATTTAGTTCTGTGATTGTTTTTAAGATGCTACCATTTGCCACAAATCTTCCCCATACCCTTGGTTTTAATACACGTTATGTGGTGTGATGCTTAAAGGTGAATGAATTGTAAAATATATTCTCGTTTGAAAAGTTTCTTCCCACTGATGATTGTGTCATTATTTTAATATATGATTTTTTTTTGTTTGGATATCATTTCTTAATTAGAGGATAAGAGCTCTTAGTGTTAAGCTGAGGAGGCATTATTGTTACTGTCTGCTAACAATGACCCTTATAGCCTGCTGTTATTTCTAATAAGATAGTTTAATGACTCTTCTGCTTGGTTAATATTGCTCTGAGTGGTGCGTTTCTGAAAGTGCCCAGAAAACATTGCTAGTCTGTAGAGTCTCAGGCTGAATTTAGCAGAGCAGCAAAGTATTGCAGAAAACTGCTCTACCAGGAACATATTGTACAGTAGCTCTGAGCATCTTCATAATGCTCCATCAAATAGCTTTACAATTACAATAACAGCAGAAAGTGCAGGCAAGCATAGAAAGATAGGTCACAATTTGAAATTACCAATGCAATTATTATATCTGGGCAATAGCTACATACAGTAAAATGTGAGAGCCTAAAATAATTCTAAAACAGTTACATGCTTTGTAATTATATACAATGTATGCGAATATTGGTGTCCACAACTTAAGTGTCCATTGGTGTTTCTTGCTTCAAAAGAAATATGTTGTCTGCCATTGACGGTCTAATTCTGACCATGCTAGTTGCCTTAACCTCTATTTTCAATATTTTGAATCACAAAAATCCCTAACTACTGGAATACAAAGAAGCTTTTTTTTCATTTGCTGCTTTTAGAAACCGCGTGTCACAGATCAGCTGTAGTAGTCCTACAGACATGTGGGTTATGGCTGTAAAGCTGAATCTGTGGTCCTTTTGACTGACACTTGCACTGGTCTGGCAGTATCAGACATCATCCAATGTCACCCTTTGTCTGGTAAAGGATAGAAGGTCTGCTGTGCACTCTGCTCAACTTTTCTAGAAATCCTGGTACCCTGTTCCTGGACATTCTACTATGCACACTGCTCCCTTGTCCCTACTGAGCAGAACCCTCTCCTTGGAATTTCCACTGTGCACTCTACTTGCCTGTTGCTTAAAATTTTGAAAAATGAGCCATAATTGTTCCTGGAAATTCTGTTCACCGGAAAGCCTCCAGTGCCCTGGGACCCCTTTACACAATTCTCTACTCAGTCCCTCAAAACTCGAGTGTGGCACTGATCAACCCCTTCTCATTCTAGTGGCTGGCTCCTGCCGGAGCCTTTTTCATTCATTGTCCCAGCTGGCAGTAACTGGGACAGTAACCTGGCACTGGGAATCAGCCAACCCATATCTGGCAGCAGAGGCTCTGGAGAAGACCACTTGTTTCTTAGACTTCTTGGTCTTCAGTGAATCCAGGGGGAGGATGGGTTCTCTTTGGCTGTGGTTGGCAAGCCTGTGACATCAAGGTCCATATATCGGAAAGCAAAAGATTAAAAAAAATGTTAAAGCACTTTGACCGTTAACAGTACATTCATCTATTCAGATTTGTACATCACACCTAAAAGAGGGACATTTGTACAGAAATAAATGGCACAATGTTCATAAAAGGGCCTTACCCTCCAAAAGGGGGGCATTAAAGAAACTATCCTTAATATATATATATAAAAAAAAAAAAACAGTGATGCATTTAAAGGAAAAATGCTGCAGGTACAAAGTTCAGGCCTATTTAAAACCTTAAAATCCATGGTATGTCAAACAAATATTAGACAGTTCTGACAGACAAAGCTCCAGCATTCTCTGATTGTGTCCAAGCTTGTCCATCCTTTGTTGTATCCTGGCAGGGATGGAGTTTTGGAGGTAATGGAAAGCTCCAACACTCCCCAAAAGTGTCAAAGCATTGCCTAATAGAACGGCCCAACAGTTGCCCTAAGTGGCTTTCTCAGGTGCCTTTAATTTGGAGCTACCAAAGTTTTGTTTTTTTTCTTCCTGTAAATATTCTTTTAAAATTGCCATATGATCATACCTACGCTATTGGAACCTACTTTATTGCTTACTTGTGTCTGATTATCCAATGAAAGTATTAAAATCCTTCATTTATTATAAAATGTGTAAAGTGCCCATTACACAGTACATGGCCTTATATGAGTACCAATCTGAACATTGCTTTTGAAAATGAATTAATTCACAACCATTGGAAGTACTTATCACAAAAATAAAGAGAGAGAAAATGTCTCCATAATCGTCTGGAAATCATTTATTTTTTTTCACTACAGAAAATAGAATAGATTATCAGGAGGCTGTAAAGTATAATGTGCAATTGGCAAAGTCAGGGCTAAAGGTCTTCACAGGTCCAACAACTCCTGATTAATGTGTAAAAATATATTTCATTATTTTCTCATAAATCATAAAACCATATTTTTCAGTTCAACTAGTGATTTACAGAATTAGAGATGGCAAGAAATATTCATTCATCAGCTGAAAGTGAAAATTAGGTATGCTGTAGGAACCTTTAGTTTGGCTAGAGTTGCCCTTTAGCATTGTCAGGAAAAGTCTAAAATAACAGTGGTACATTAACTTTGTTTTATATAATTTGAATACATGATCCCTAAGCTAAACCTGACATTAAAGGTATCGTATCAGGTTAAAGCAGAGCTTTTCAAGTAGATCATGTCTACTTTTTCCCCCTCTATTCCAGAAGTGCAGCCTCTGTAAGATACTTGGGCATTCAACATTTTTGGGAGTGTCAGATGTCTGTGCCCTGTAACAACTGGAGGAAGTAACCACAGCAGAGGAAGGGGAATATAGGTTTCCGACACTCCAGGAAGTGACAAATGTTGGAGCGGTTTCCTGCAATGAGGGTCACTTACACTCACCTGAGACTTAGCTGTTCATTTCACCCTAACCCTTTACCTAACAGTTAAAAAAAATATTAACCTAGACCAGTGTTGGTGAACCTTGGCACCCCAGATGTTTTGGAACTACATTTACCATGATGCTCAACTACACTGCAGAGTGCATGAGCATCATGGGGAATAGTTCCAAAACATCTGGGGTGCCAAGGTTCTCCATCACTGACCTAGACCCTTAAACTTTACACAAAAATTAAAAACTCTAGCCTAAGATTAACCCTAACACTTAATATAACGCCCTAATCCCACACTAACTGTAAGCTAACAATTAACCCTAGCTTAAAGGGGTTGTAAAGCAAATTTTTTTTTCATAATAAGCATCCTTTACCTGCAGACATTCCTCTTTTCACTTCCTCATTATTCGTTTTTGCTCAGAAGTTGCTCTATTTCTTCTCTGTTCTGTTCACTTCCTGCTTGTCTGATTTTACTGACCACCGTGAAGGGAGGCTTTACTGCGGTGGTCAGTAACATGCTCACCTCCTCCTGGGAACTACATCTGTGTGGCAGGATGCTCTCTACGTGTTAGAGACTTCAAGGAGGTGTGAATTACTGGGTGTGCCGCAATTCATACTGGGAAATGTAGTTCTTACATGAACAAGCGATGCAAACCAGGAAGTGAATGAGAGAACAGAAACTAGAATGCCGGAGGTGATATAGATGAAGGAATTTAATAGGTATTTACTAGTTTTTTAACAGAATCATTACACTATTCTGTCTGTCTACCTTGCAGACATTGGGCCAGATCCAGAAAGAGAGTACGCCGGCGTATCTACTGATACGCCGGCGTACTTTCAAATTACCCGCGTCGTATCTTTAGTTTGAATCCTCAAACCAAGATACAATGGCATCTGGGTTCGATCTGACAGGCCCCGCATCATGGCCCCGCATCATGCTTCGTACGCCTTCGGATCGTAGATGCAATACTTCGGCGTCCGCTGGGTGGAGTTTGCGTCATTTTCCGCGTTGGGTATGCAAATGAGCTTTTTCCGATGATCCACGAACGTATGCGCGGCCGTCGCATTCTCTTACGTCGTCTCTAGTCGGCTTTTTCCGGCGTATAGTTAAAGCTGCTATTTTGCAGCGTATAGATAGACTTGCCATGTTAAATATGGCTGTTGTTCCTGCGTCGAAATTTTAATTTTTTTTTATTTTTTGCTTAAGTCGTCCATGAATAGGGTTGGACGTAAGTCACGTCTAAGTTCAAAAAATGACTTTGTTGCAAAGTAATTTCGTGCAAAGCACGGCGGGAAATTTCGAAACGAAGAATGCGCAGTTCAATCGGCGCGGGGACGCGCTTCATTTAAATGAATCACTCCCCCTAATCGCCGATTTGAATTCCGCCGCCAGAAATACACTACGCCGCCGTAACTTTCGGCGCGCAATCTTTCAGGATTCGAACCAAAGCCGGAAAAGTTACGACGGCATAGCGTATCTCTGATACGCTGCGCCGATCCATTTCTATGTGGATCTGGCCCATTAATTTTAGGCAATTTTTTTTTTTGCTTTACAACTCCTTTAATTTCTGGAATACTGTTTTTTTTCCTAATAGGATGCTGGAGATATAAGCTTCAAAAGCATACAGTCTCACAAAAAGACTTACAGAATCTAGATCTCACAACCAAAAGTTAATGATTCGTAACAATAGTATTAGTGAGAGACATTTGATTACACACAGCTGATTTCTCCTGAAATTATCCCATTTAGGATATTGCAAATAGGCTCCAGTAAGTCGACTTTGGCCTTAAATGAATGGGAACATAAAATATTGTGTTTTGAGTAGCTTCAAAGCAATTGTTAATACCAAATACTCTTTTACTTGTATTATAGGTTTATTGATTCCTTAATGTACTAAGCATACCTAGCTAATGCACTTTCTGCCAAAGTTTATTAAAACAAGCACCAATTGTCAAGTCAACTTTATTTTCCTTATTGTACCTTGTCTGTAATGTACATGAGCTGAGCATCTATATGACTCCAGCAGTAAGCAGTCCTACAACATCATGTCATCATAGCAGCATGTTTTCCGCTCAAGCTCTTAGATTTATGATAATCTCAGATGAGATATTGATTGGAAATAATAAAGGAGTTAGTTGTTAGCAGCCGGGACATAAACAGCCTAATATATCAATAGATATTGTTCAATCTAAGAGCAGTTTCAGACCACATTTAATGGAGACATGCCCCCTACCAGCCTTTATATTGTGTGGAAAATATATTGAAAACATCAAACTCCCATTTTCGAATAGATTAATTATTTACTGGTGTTTGCTGAATGTGATAGTGATTGTAGCATCACTTATAATATTAGACGTGTGTATGGTATAAGACAATAGATGGGCAACTAAATCTGTGCAAGTGATTGTGGCCGTATGAGCCAAGTAGACAGAGTCTGAATTTATAAATAAATACACATTTGTTTTGACTACTATATTATCCAACAATAAAACTGAACTCTAGGCACAAAGGGCCAGATTCACAGACAAATACGTTGCGCAGCGGCGGCGTAACGTATCCCATTTACGTTACACCGCCGCAAGTTTACAGCGTAAGTGCCTGATTCACAAATCTCTTACCTGTAAACTTGCGGCGGTGTAACGTAAATGCGCTCGGCGCAAGCCCGCCTAATTCAAATGGGGCGGGCACCATTTAAATTAGGCGCGTTCCCGCGCCGAACGTTCTGTGCATGCTCCGTGTTCAAATTTCCTGACGTGCTTTGCGCGTAATTACGGCGCCCCAACGTTTTTTTTTAACTGCGACGTGCGTTACGGCGTTTCGTATTCCCGGATTTCTTACGCAAAAATAAATAAATTTGAAATTCGACGCGGGAACGACGGCCATACTTTAACATGGCTGATCTAAAGATAAGCCATGTTAAAGCAGGTGTAACTTTGCGACGGGAAAAACCTAGCGACGACGTACGGGATTGCGACGAACGCGCGGAACTTCGTGGATCGCCGTAACTAGTCATTTGCATATTCTACGCCGACCGCAATGGAATCGCCACCTAGCGGCCGGCCTAGAATTGCATCCTGAGATCCAACGGTGTAAGTCAATTACACCTGTCGGATCTTAGGGCTATCTATGCGTAACTGATTCTATGAATCAGCCGCATAGTTTGGACGGGCGGATCACAGAGATACGACGGCGTATCAGGAGATACTCCGTCGTATCTTTTCTGTGAATCTGGCCCAAAGTCTTTCATTTAAATATGTTATTCAATAGCCATAAAGTATATCGACTCACCCTTTGAACAGCAAACCCATTTGCAAACCGGATATTACCATGTAAAAGCAGCAGTAACATCATCACTGCGCTGCACATACTCTGCGCAGAGAACAGAATTGGGGGAGGGACTACGCAGGTCCTACCACTACAGGCTGCCTGCAGAAAGCTACAGGAGGGGGCAGGTAGAAGACCAGTCAACCTGCACAAGGATAGAGGGCAGCAGTGACCGGTCTTTATTATAGAAAAAGCCTGCAGAGAGGCAAAAAGCATGCCTCTGTAAAATACCAAAATTCACAAATAGTACCAAGATTAAAGTAAGAATACAGACACTATGGAGTTGATTTACTAAAGGCAAATAGGTTGCAAGGGAATTTTCTCCAGAGCCTGGAGAACTTCCCACCTTAGAATCACAGAAATCTAAAAAAAAAGGGTCACCAGAGCCATGATCCATGCCAAAGTGGAAGCAGTTCTTCTGGACAGGGTAAAAAAAAATATGAACACTTATGGAATCCATGGGTGGATCACTATCTCCCTTCTGGCTTTTATGAAACATAACTTTCCCCTTGAACTCCCCGTGAATTTGTTGCCAGGGACCTCTGGACGAAGATCCCTAATCTCTTTCACTTCACTGGGACCTATGCCTACTTCCATCATCTCCCACTCCCTTCTTAGTCTCTTTATTCCTTGCTTCTTCTCACATCCCCCTACCCCTGTCCTTTCCTCTGTTTCTGCTTCTTCCCCCCTCTCTCTTCCTCCCCTTACGTTTTCTCTTCTTTTTCTGATCGCTTAACCCCTGTTACACATGAACTACCTATACATGGGCAGGCCGTCCAGATGATAGAATGAGCAGGACGGTAGCTGCGCCAAATGGCAGACGAGAATCACTCTACTCATTCTACTTAGAGTAGCCTACCTAGTTTCCCCAAACTGTCAAGCCCAAAACCCCCACTTGCACATCCCATCCCATGCTATCAGTTGCTTTTAGATTGTTATCCTGCAAAGTATTTCATAAGTGTTTAGCTGTCATGTGGGGCAGTCCTCCCCCCCTTCCTCCTTCCATACAGGACCTAGATGAACAGTTGTGGCCAATCAAATTACCCTATAAAGTGTTACTTCATATTGCAAAGAATATCCAATCAATTTCCGCCTGAAGAAGATATGACGCCCCCTGTATCGACACGCGTAGGGGAAGGGACAGGACGACAGGAGAGTCTGTGTGAGGCTGTGGAGGACTTTTTACCATATCCCGATTTGTACATTCCGCTACGGGCCTGTTGTAGAGTGGTGCACTATCGCACCTTTACTGTGTGAGTACCCCGGGAGGGGATTTCTTTGATTTAATAAAATATTGCAAAACGTTACTTGCATCATCCAGTTTTTCTTATATTTTATGGTCTGGGGCTACTTACCAAGGAACCAGGAACCCAGGAGTATCTATTAGAACACAGGTGTTGTTCAAAAGTGTGCATAGACCAAGCTTAGCTGCAAGTTTGCACGCTCTAAGGTGAGCGTCCATTACCATAGGGGAGCACCTGTGTGACTACACCTTGGCATGATTTTTGGATTACTCCCTGGACCGTGTGTTACTATATGAACTGTACTAAACATCACCCTAGGATCGCTGCTATTGATAATTACATGCACTGAAGCACTGTGGAATATTTTTACTAATTTATATATGCACTGAAGCACCTAAGAATATTTATATATGGACTTGTGTGTCATTATACAAAGATTGTACTGTTTATCACTATGCATATTTATGCACTTATGCACCTTATTGTGAAGCGGATTTAATTGGATTTAATTTGTATTATTTGCTTGCACATACCTACACCACTTACTGGACATTCCCCCCCTTTCTTTATATAGTGTTGTGTGCACTTCCTTTTCATTAGCGCTGCATTTTGTTTATTTTTTATTTAGTCTTTGGCACAATTTATGAGACGTGTTTCACGCTAGCAGCTTTATCTCTATACTTAAAGGGGAGTTCCAGCCAATATTTATGTTTATTAAAAGTCAGCAGCTATAAAAAGTGTAGCTGCTGGCTTTTAATAAACATACACTTACCTGCTCCAGCGTTCCAGCGACGCGCCGGCCGGGGCTCCGCTCCTCTCCTACCCTCCCCGGCCGGCGTCTTCATTGTCACTGTGGGCACCCGGCCGTGACAGCTTTCGGCTTCACGGCCGGGCACCCACTGCACATGCACGAGCGGCACTGCGCATGTGCGAGCGGCGCCGTCCGATTGGACAGGCGCTCGTCTACAGGGTGGGGCTGTGAAAAGGTGATTAAGCTAATCGCCTTTCCAGCCCCTCGGCGGAAGGAGGAAGTGGGAAGTCCCCTTCTCCTGAAGCCCCCACTCCCCCCCCAAAAAAATTACATGCCAAATGTGACATGTAAGGGGGTGAGGAGTGGGATAAGCGGAAGTTCCATTTTTGGGTGGAACTCCACTTTAAGCTGATAGGAGTGGTGGCTCGCAGGACTGCTGCATTTTCAATATCCAATCACATGTAAGAAAAAACAACGTATATGACTGGATGATGAAAGTCAACAGAGCTTCCACTTGTTTACTAAGCTCTGGGAAAAATAGAAAAATGCAACTTCCCTTGCCCTGTTAAAAGGCAAGTTTGCTTTTATTAAATCAATCTCTAATTGTTGAGCCTGTATTTCAACTTTAAAGTCACACTTTTTTTTTTTACTTTGGATAGTGTTGAGGGGTTGAAATCCCTGTCAAGTTTGTGTAGCTGTTTGTGTTAATAACTCTTTGTGTTTGTCCTGATGACCATTGTGACAGAGGGATAAGAAAATACAAGAGATTCTCTTGGAGAAAAGGTGATTAATTTTTCCTTCTTGTATACCTTGATATGACCAACACTTCTGTATTGCGGTATCACCAGGAAAAAATAAATCTTGGTGTCAGCCATTACATCTGATCTTCTAGAGCACTCTAGGTAATTCTATGGCTGTCTGATCCTTTTACAAGGTCTTCATAGTGCAGACAACCTTGAAGAATGAAAAATAATTTATGTGGAAATTTATGTAACTTTCTTCTTAGCGAAGGATTTGCCGATGCGGCAGGAGGTGCTCACTATAAGCTTATATATTAGGACATGCAGATGGCAAACATACTGCACAAAGAAGAGTAAAACATGATATTAAGACTAATTTATTATCTGCAAATGCATGTCATATTATAGCAGGAACATTCTCAGCAAACTGTTCACTTGTCAAATGGCTGTTTGCAGTTGAGCCCACAGCTTTTCAGATCCAATTAGTCACAGAAAAAGCAATCACAGGCGGAGAACAGAACCTTCACATTTGTCTTGTCTGCGGAAGGTTGATGATGTTGTACAGGAGGGATAATAGGTGATTCACAGCTAGAAAATGTCCACTGATTTGTCTGACACAAGGGTCTAATAATCTGAAAGGTCCCTTGTCTTTTCTAACTACCTCCACCCTCCGGTTTTATGTTTCCTGGGTACAGTGTTGTACCTTGAAATCTCACGCTACTATTTATTGCAGAAGACACCAGAGTTTCATCTATTTTATTAGAGAAACATAAAAAGTGACAGCTGATAAAATCTATACCTAACATGGCCTTTGCTTGCTAGCTATATATTCCCAGGAAAGACTTGACCTCTAGTCTCTGATATTTTCTCAGTTAAAGCATCGCTATGATTGTGTTATTAAAGTGTGCCAAACAGCCATTGTTACAGCACATGCTTACATTCCACTGTGGCCACAAGGTCTTACTGGGGTTTCTGCTTTGTATCATGGTTGCAGTTATCTTTAAAGGCTTTGGTATATAGTCCTTTTAAATCCTGCATTCAGTCTTATAGAAGATCTAGCAATACAAGACTTACAACTTAATGACTTTGCTTAAAAGTGGAACTTTACCCAGCTAGGAGAAAAGTCAACAGCTAATGACTTTTAAGAAACACATAATTACCATTCCAAGAGGTCCAGCGCTGTCCTGGAGCAAATCCTAACATGCATTTCATATGTCTAACAGGAAGGTGATGCTGGAACATGTGAAAATATGTTTCACAATAATCAATGGCCCAGATTCACGTAGAATCGCGGCAGCGTAACGTATCGTAGATACGTTACACCGCCGCAAGTTTTCATCGCAAGTGCCTGATTCTCAAAGCACTTGCATGAAAACTTACGCTGGCGGCCTCCGGGTAAGCCCGCGTAATTCAAAGGGGCGTGTGCCATTTGAATTAGGCGCGCTCCCGCGCCGGACCTACTGCGCATGCTCCGTTTTGAAATTCCCGCCGTGCTTTGCACAAAGTAACATCATTTTTTCGAACGGCGACGTGCGTAGCGTACTTTCGTATTCCCGGACGTCTTCCACAAGGACCAAAAATGTTCAAATTTCGACGCGGGAACAGCGGCCATACTTTATACAACACATACGTGTGCTGTGTAAAGTTAGGGCACCAAAAGCGACGACTAACTTTGCGACGGGAAACTAGACTAGCAGCGACGTAGCGAATGCGAAAAACCGTCGTGGATCGCCGTAACTACTAATTTGCAGACCCGACGCTGGTTTACGACGCAAACTCCCCCCAGCGGCGGCCACGGTATTGCATCCTAAGATCCGACAGTGTAAAACAATTACACCTGTCGGATCTAAGGGCTATCTATGCGTAACTGATTCTTAGAATCAGTCGCATAGATACTCTAAGAGATACGACGGTATCTGAGATACTCCGTCGTATCTCTTTTGTGAATCTGGGCCAATGTTCTTTATGCCTCGGACTTTCCGAGAAAAAAAGCCAGATTTTCTCGGAAAGTCAGACCGTGTGTAGCCTCCATCTGACTTTTTTGGTCGAAAGTCCAACGGACCTTAGATAGAGATTCTTTTCTATTTTTGTCCGTCTGACTTTTGACCGGCTCACCGCGGACTTTTGCACGGTCAAAAGTCCGAACGTGTGTACGAGGCATTAGAAATACCTTCCAACCTTTTACCATGCCCATCAATCAATGAGGTCCCCTAGCACACTTTGCATGGTACACTTTCTATAGCTCACAGAAATCTGTCTCTAGCATTAAAAAGCCAGTTGGTTTTCTTTGGTCTTTAAGTCAAAGGTTCCCTATCCTTACTTATCATGTAGTCAAAAGTTTGTGGACATCTGACCATCACACTTATATGAGCTGTTGATGGTCCCATCCAAAATCATTGACAGTCATGTGCACAGGGGCATGCTGAAAGAGAAAAGCAAATGGTGTATACGGTCGCCATAATGTTGGAAGTGCAAAAACATGTCTTTGCAAGCTGTAGCATTAACAGTACCCTTTACTGTAAATGCCTAAAGTTCAAAGGGCGTCTACCTACTTATGAGTTGGCCAAATAGTGTGTATATATATATATATATATATATATATATATATATATATATATATATATATATATACATATACACACACACACAAACACACAAACAGTTATTAATTAAAAAGGGCTACAACATCACTAGGGTTTTTTCTAAAAAGAGAACACAGTGGTAATCATCTACTCTAAAATATTCTACCTACGGAGCCTATGGGGTAAGGAAGAGCGAGGGGGTAGTCACTGCTCTGACTTATTTACTTGTTTGTGTAAACTTCAGCATGAGCTACTGAGCTCTGTAACCCCATACAAAGAAATTAAGGGCTGCTTCAGGCTCTAGTAGGTCCTTATATGTTGACAACCACTGGGAGAACAGCCAGGGAAAGAGCTCATCTCAGCTCCATAGAAGTTAATGAGGAAGGACAAGAAGTACCAGGAGCTGCACATCATTTGTGTGATGTGTGGCTACTGTGACTACTTTTTCTTCCTATTGAGCTCTGTAAACAACAAGCTATTTATGGCAATAGAGATGGTAAAAAAAAAAGAAACACGAGAGGCACGAAAGCACCACCTGCAGGCTGTATTTAAACTACAAAATCATTACAGTGCATTGAAAATTTTGTATTAAGGCTGCATTCACACCTGAGCATTTTGTCACCTGAAGCGCGACGCTAAAAAACGCTATAGGGGAAAAAATACATTATTCGCTATCAAGATGGTTCACATCTCCACTCCAAAACGCCTGACGCCGAACACCTGAAGCTCAAACAAGTTCCGGACCCTTTTTTGTCACGCAAATCGGGCGGTTGGGCAAACGCTCGATTCAAGCGACTAGCGCGACAACGAGTGTTTGCTACGGGCGTTTTGTCGCTTTAATCAATAGAACATTTCACCCAGGCAGAAGATAAAATTCTACCAACATAGCAACAAGTGATGAAAAGATGATCATTTTTCCTATTGGCTAAAATAAAAAACGTCGAAGTACAAAAACGTCGGACGACGCTGAATGAAAACGCGCAAATAAGCATGAATACGCGCGACAAAACGCCGGAAAAAACGACCGAACGACCTACGCTCAGGTGTGAATGCAGCCTTACTTCACTAGAAGAATATTGTTTTTTTTTAGTCCTGCCCATAAAAAATTAAGAACATGTATACAAAACCACTACACATTTTTTTAATTCATTATATTAGACTATAAGGAGCAAAATCATGTCAATTAAAAAGAGATCAAGTACATACATTTAAAATAAAATAAAAAAACAAATTTGAAAGCAGACACGGAAAAATAATTCCAATAATTGCCTCTCATCATAGATCTTGTAATGTTCATTGTATGGTGACCATAGTTTTAAAGGAAGAGAAACATTAAGTCTGTCATGTATGACTTTTCCTTCCGTAAACATTTGTTGGTGTCTTGGAAATGTTATAGCTAGGCAACATCTATCCTTATATTGATCAGTGATTTCAAATTAATAAATACTGTGATAGGGAATGGACCCCAAAAGATACACCCAACATCTTCTCAAATAACTGTTCTATTTATTTGACATCTTTGATTTTTCTTTTTTTTATAAACCCTTATCAGGGTCTTAGGAATGTGAGTAGATGGCAGAAGAGTTAGTATGATGCCAAGGATGTTTGGCTGCAGTGGACAAAGCATACAAAATGAAATACATGCAAATACAGAGTTTCAAACGTCTTTCACATTAAATAGCTGTCATCATGACCTTCTTGGTTCATGTTTTACTGCTTAGAACTGCAATGCAAAATTATGAATTCAGCTTTCTTTATTTTTCTCTAAATAATGGGTTTTCTCTGAATTACAAGTGGCTATATACATGAAATGACAATCCTAATATCTAATGCTCGACTAACCATCCAATTGATTTTGTAGGTTAGAAAGTACGGTATTTGATTTATTTTGTTCCCTTTTTGATATAAGCAACTCTAGCTGCATTTGACCACACTAGGCGACTATTCAAAACTGCCAAAGCTCTTATGCCGCGTACACACGATCATTTTTCAGCATGAAAAAAACTTTGTTTTTCAGCATGTCCAAAAAACAACGTTTTCCCAACTTAATCATTAAAAACGATGTTGTTCACACACCATCATTTAAAAAAAATTATCTAGCAAAGCGCGGTGACGTACAACATGACGACGACACTATAAAGGGGAAGTTCCATTCGTCTTTGGGCTGCTTTAGCTGATTCAGTGTTAGTAAAAGACGATTTGCGCTTTTCTGTCTGTTACAGCGTGATGAATGTGCTTACTCCATTATGAATGGTAGTTTTACCAGAACCCGTCTCATAACTTGCTTCTGAGCATGCGCAGGTTTTTTTACGTCGTTTTAGCACACACATGATCATTTTTTACAACCCGAAAAATTACGTTAAAAAATGCAGCAGACCCTAAAAAACCATGTGCAGCCCACACACACGACCATTTTTTTTTAAAACGACGTTTTTTTCATGCTGAAAAATGATCGTGTGTACGCGGCATAACTGTTAAGAACTCTTTCCATATGTGGAGGTTACATTTCTTTTTTTTTATTCACAGTCTTTTGCAGTGACCATAAAATTAATAACTTTTCCAATAAATTGACTATATTGAGCAAACTATACCTAATGCCTCGTACACACTATCAGTTTTCCTGATGGGAAAACTGTGAGGAGAGCTTTTGGCCGGGAATCCTGGCCGTGTGTATGCTCCTTGCAGTTTTTCCAATGGCAAAACTGCCCAAAAACCGCCGGACAAAAAAAGAGAACCAGTTCTCTTTTTTCCCGCCGTGAAAAACTGGCAGACTTTTGCCCAGTGTTTTTTGGCAGTTTTCCTATGGGAAAAACTGTGATGGAGCATACACGCGGCCGGGATTCTCGTCCAAAGCTCCATCACAGTTTTCCTGTCGGGAAAACCGTCCATGTGTAGGGGAAAGACTGACCAAGGACGTTGTCGGCTTTCCCCTCTGGATTTCCGACAGGAACTTTTCCTGTTGGAAATCCTGCACGTGTGTACGGGGCATAAGAGTCTGTAAAGAGACTTTGGATTTCCTTTAATATATAAAAATACTTTGGCTTTCTTTTTCTTTTCTAAGGTGTGTAGGTCTCCAAAGGGTTGTCTGTGTGACGATTTTAATGCCAGAAGGTGATGTTTGGTATCTAATAAATTTAAAACTCAACTTTATGCTGCATTAGAGTCGGTTCACACTGGGGCGGCACGACTTCGGGGGCGACTCGGCAAGGCGTCATGAAGACGACTTCAGAGGCGACTTGCAAAATTACCTCTGTATAGAAGTCAATGCAAGTTGCCCTGAGTCGTCCCCAAAGTCGTACAAGAACCTTTTTCTAAGTCGGAGTGACTTGCGTCGCTCCTATTAGAACGGTTATATTGAATAGAATGGGACGCGACTTGTCAGGCGGCTGAGTCGCCTGACGAGTCGCTCCAGTGTGAACTGGCTCTTAATGTGGACTGAGCTCATAACTGAAAACAAATAACAGCTTTTGAATAATGGGGGGAACTAATGCGCAAACCACACTACCTAGAGCAAACATAAACTAAAATAAAATAAACTAAATTAAATATATACTAAGCAGCAGCCACGCCAAAAAGTGCTCACACACTAATAAATATGATAAATAAGGGGAAGGGCAAATGGCGCTTGCTGATAATCAAGATAATAACAATAACCACTAAAAGTCTTCCAGATTCCTGCTGTGGTCACACTCCAAATCGAACCAGAAAATATGTGTCACTCCTGCACCATCTCACCCACCATAAATCAACAGAATGAAGAAAGGGGGGTAAAGAAGAGTGATGTTAATGTGAACATGAACCTAACTGAGGTGCTAAAAATTGTATCACCAGAGTGATGATAAAAAATTGTTTATAATTAATATTAAGAGATTAAGTTAGAATAACTCAATACTAAAAGAAATGATATAGTCACAACCACATATCATACACAAAAAATTGATGCAAAAAAAAAAAAAAACGTGAATCTCTGTGCACACTCCACACTCAAAGATGATATGCAAAAAAAAAACCCATGGATGAGGATGTAAAAATAATAAGCACTTATTGAATGTAGAAATATTAAAAAGGGCGATAATATATATGAACCATAAAATGTATCAATCAGTGCTTAAATACATAACCTGATCCTGGTACCTAAATAATATAGAATAGGTACAATATGCAAAAATAAATAAATATAAAGGTTGTGTGATACGACATAAAAATTATATTAATTGTATACACACGTGTGAAAACGTGAAGATATTAAATATATATAAAAAAGAAAAGAATGGTGGGACTGTTTCCAGATCCAATTGACAATCACTCACAATCCCATGAATAGAGACAATAAAAAACAGAGAACAATTATGGGAGAGAGAGACCCTCTTCCAAATGTGGGGATTTTTGAGTGAGAAATGTCAGTTGTTATAAAAAGGTAAGTACACAAAACACAGAAGGTTCACAAATTTATCAAAAGTTTTAATATATATAGTTCATTAAAACAATTATAAACATGAATTGGACCACAATAGTTACAAAGAGCGAAATAAGTTATAGTATGCGGGTTGCCAAAAAGTTTCGCACTTTGGTGCTTCGTCAGGGCCTTGCAACTTTTTCTTTTTGATTTAAGTGGTCTGTGTGTGACATAAAAATACGCCATTAATACACATCAAATTAGTATATTATAATACATTATACATTTTTTGTCAAGAAAAAAAAAGTATCTGTGTGCTCACCAATTCTGTTAGTGACTGAACCAAAAACGTCAGAACGCGGCTCCCAAGGGGTCCCAGCGGTACGAGGAGCAAGGATAACCAAGGCAGTGACCAGTGGAAGCCAGATCCACTTAGTCGTAAGATGTGCTGCTTAATCATCCTATGATATGGTTGTGACTATATCATTTCTTTTAGTATTGAGTTATTCTAACTCAATCTCGTAATATTAATTATAAACAATTTTTTATCATCACTCTGGTGATACAATTTTTAGCACCTCAGTTAGGTTCATGTTCACATTAACATCACTCTTCTTTACCCCCCTTTCTTCATTCTGTTGATTTATGGTGGGTGAGATGGTCCAGGAGTGACACATATTTTCTGGTTCAATTTGGAGTGTGACCACAACAGCAAACACGAGATCAGTGTGCTTGCGTTTTCATCTCTGCCCATCGCATTGCAGACATTATATGGGACTTTTAGCCCCACTTGAGCATAGCATACGTAGGCTTTTTTCACAATTTTTGCACGTATTTTCATGCATCTTTAAATGTGAAGTCACATACAAGAGCATCTTTGGAGCAGAATTGCATGTTCTTGGCTGAATAGGTTTTTATAATGGGAGCATATGAAATCTTGATATCCTCCTCCATCAGCTTATTTGCAGAGTGGTGGAAGATACAGATTTGCACCCTTAAAGGGGCCACACCTTTTTACCCTTGAGGTTCTAAATGTCGCCATCATTGAGCTCATAAGGAAGAGTGCCACCATTATAACACCAGCGTGGAAGCCAGGTCGATCCAGAGCAGTGTGACTTGATTTATTCAGGTCTATATCTGGAGGTGAGCGCTCAGGCACAATGGTGGTGGGAGTTACTAAACACTATTTAAAGGATTGATTTATTATGATTTCTGATTTGCAAGTGTGGTGAATTGTGAATAAGAATCACCAAGAGTAACAGTAGAGACTTCATAAAATATATGTGTGCAATACACATTTTTGCACTTTCTCATTGAAGTCAGTAGGACCACAACCATCTCATTCTGTTTCAAAAGTAGCTCATGTACCATTTTAAGCTTCTGAACTACAAACACCTGAATGCTGAATGCTGAATGAGTGAACAAGGCAATTTAAAAGCATGGGATTTGGCTTGTTAAGAATATTTGAGCTTTGAGCTTGGAGTTGCAAAATGATGTATTTTCTCTGTTTGCTAATTCCCTTTTGCGTTCTCTAGAATTGTTATATTGTATCTCCTGTTACAATATTTTTTGTATTGTCTATGCTCCTCAGCTTCACTTAGTTGCTATAGCACAGTATTTTATTACTGCCCACAATAAAACTACATTCAATTAGAGGAAAGCCTATAGAACATTGATTTTTTTTTTTTGCACAATCCACAGAAAACAAATATACATACAGAATCACAAATGGCTATAGATAGACAAATGGCAATTTCAGTTTTCTTTTTTTATAAACAGAGCATACAGAGCTTAGTTTGTACACTTAATGGCTAAATAAGCAAGATTTTTTTTATACAGTATATATATATATATAAAAACTGCATTGGGGTTGGTTTACTAAAATGATTGGTGGCTGTCCATCTAGCAAGGTATATGCTCACCTTGTTAGTGTTCACTTTGTAGGGCCAATCATTTGTCCTTATTACAGAAGCGATCAGCAGCACAGGCACCAGGAAAGGTGACTACCCAGGCTCTTTTTTGCAAGCGCAGCTTTATTTTATGTATTAGATTTAACAACATAGTTCCAACATAGGAAATCCTACATGCTCCTACATTATACATAACACAATGGGAGCAACTATAAGAATGTAAAATGCTGTAATTTTCATTATAGGCAACAAAGTGTTAAAGTGTAACTAAAGGCAAAACTTTTTAGAGTGGGATTAGAACTCCTGACTTTTTATTGCTGTCTGAGCCACCGTTGGGAAGATTTGCTCTCTTTATTTGTCCAGTATACTGTTATTATCAAAAGTGAAAGTAAAACAAAATCCCAAATTTTGGGTTGACATCAGCGCACTAATAGATGGACATTTTCCAATGGGGACACTAGTTCTGGTGACCCTGGTAACGCCCTGGGATTCCCTCACTTTGAAGGGATTTCCTCCTACTTCCTGTTGTGGTTATGGAACAGGAAGTGAAATTTCCCCAATGGAACAAGGATGACAAAAAAATGTGGTTATACCCACCTTACTTTTTTTGCATTTAGTTACACTTTGAAACCCATTTGATGTCTTGTTCCATTAAATCTCTGTACAGTCCTGCACCCCTACAAGTTAGTTTCAATAATGTTTATTAAAGATTTTCAAAACACAATACAAAAGTATCTCAGCGTGTTTTTGTACAGTATTTAAAGTATTCAAGGACCCATACATCGATCATTTAGTGTAACATAGGTCACACCTGCATTTTTTTTAATGTCACAATGTAGAGAATAAGATTTCCTATCATCTGTGCCCAGTCTTGCCACACATAGTTAATCCAGCTCTGAGCAATCCACTTTTATTGTTCAGTGAAAATTAACAGACTTCCAGATAAAAACCTGTCTAAATAAAAAGTCCTTTCCGTCCCCTTGCTTCGAGTGACAGGGTTTTTACATATCTTGTGTACTAGCTTGGACACATGCACATTCCTGGATGTTTATCATAATATGGGGGGTGATCCACAGTTCATTGTGAGAGGTAATGTATGCCACGCGAAGCAAGGGGACGGAAAGGACTTTTTATTTAGACAGGTTTTTTGGGTTTACATCCACTTTAAGGTGTACCCCTACAAGTTATAAGAAAGTTATTATTGTGATCAGGTTTTATTTTTCATGGAAATGCCATGATGCAATGATGCTTCCTGCTCCCTCACTACAGGGGTCTATTTTTGCATAGCTGTGTAACAGCCACACTCCTAAGTGCAAACTTCTTCACTTGAGCATGAATTACAGAAGGAGAGAGGGTATATGTCTGAGCAAATCTGTGAAGTAGGTCTAACTGGTGCCCATTGTCGGCATGGTCATATTAATACACCCTCCAAAAGAGCTGAAGCTGGGGTGCAGAAATAAGACTATAAAAATTAAGGTTGTTAGTACATTGTCTGACTGCATATCTATTCTGTAACTTTTATTGGGCTTCAAGTGTACCTGTCTAAACCGTGCCATGAAACCTAATACTGCCACAATAACTGCAATGTTTTGTATTTTATTTTTTATATTTCTATTTATGCTAGCAGATTATCACAATTAAATAAAATAAAAAATTACAGTACACTATAACATAACCCTAATATAATACACAGAAAAAAATATTTTTATTTTCACCTTCTGTTAAAAAAAAAGATAGGCCGACATTCTGAAAGGTGTTTATGTTGTAGGAGTGAAGAGTTGGTAGTTTGTTACTTTAGAAAACCTCACTGGAGACGCAGGAGCCATTACATACTGCTAATAGCTGAAAGTGATGTGTGAGATTAAACCCTGTGAATAACTAAAATATCTGGAGAAAGCTTATTTTGAAGCAGAACAAACCCCAACCGCTTGCAAAATTGCAAAGTAACAGCAATAATGCGTACACGTCTGTCACGGCTGGGGAGCCCATTAAATCAAGGCTGAATTGTCGGTCAGTCTGGACCTAGTTCTACCTAATTATGTCCTTTGAAGGTAATGTACTATTGTGTGTGAGTGTGGGAGAGTCGGGAATGGTAGATTTCGCTGTGCTGCCCCATGCCTTCGCAGAAGTGTGAGCCGGACAAGAATTGTCTGCATCTTAGACAAATTAAATTTGGTGTTCTTGCGAACGACAGCAGTGGTCAAACGTGAGAGGGAGAGGGGGAATCATAACAAAGGCACCGGAATAAGAAGCAGGATTTTTTTTGTGTGTGTGGTTGACTGTATTGAAGACAGCAGAGCTGAGTCAGTGGAATGAGCTATTACTGCCAGTTGGAACATTGAGGAGAGGGAGCAATACAGTGCCTGGAATCAGAAGAGAGGAGCCAAATTACTGGTGTCAGCACACACCACTTAACAAATTGCCTTTATACTTCAGCTTCATGCCATGTTATCCTGAGATTTCGAAGATTGCGCTCTGTTAAAAGAAAAAAAAATTTTAGAATCCAAATATAGTATAAAGGGAGTGTATTCATTTTACAATGCTTTATTTAACACTGTAATGGAAGCCTACTATGCCGTATATACTGTATGCAACATGAATCAGTACTGTACTTATCGATTATCTGTAGGCTTCATTCACATGCCCGTAATATAGAGCATTTACAATCGTTTTTTTATTTGTGGATCTGAATGTAGCTGCCTTGTTTTTAATAGAGACATTCACACAGGTGCATAAACATGTTCAGATCTGTAGCACAAAATCCGAAGACCTGTCTCTGAGGACATATGTATACATGAATGCCAGAAGCAGGTATTGCAAAAAAAATAATGCAAGCATGGAGGCTGGTGTGAACAAGCCCATAAACATAAAGTCCAGGCAGATATAAAAGACAAATAAATGTCTTTGTGCAAAAATAAACGACCTATGATTTCAACTTATCTTAAATTTTTTAGATCCAAAGTGAAAATGGCAGCACATCCAGAAAAATTCAATATGGAAGAGGATAGGACCATAATCATGTTCCTGTTTCGCCAAGGGAAGGGTGCGAAGTAGATCCATGATGAAATGTCACAAACATTGGGTAACAGTGTCCCTTCATATACAACATTGGATCGTCAATTTTAAAACTGCCCATTTCGGTGTTGAAATTGAGAAACCCAGTGGAAGGCCTGTTTCTGTCTCTGTGCCTGCAAAGGTTTTGGGATCTACTTTGTTTCAAGCTTTCTCATTTCCAAGTTGCTGTGGATAATGGTAACAACTCTCTCACCTGATATTCCCAGATATGTATCAATACTTTTGACTGATATTCGGTGGTCCTCTATGATCATGTCATGGATGGCTTTCATATTTGTAGGCACAGAGACAGAAATATGCCTTTCTCACTTTCAACACCGAAATGACTAGTTTTAAAATTGGCAACCCGCTGTTTAACTTTGCATATGGAGGGCCTCTGTCACCCAAAGTTTGTGACATTTTGTCATGGATCTGCTTCACACCCTCCCTTAGAGAAACACAGGAACTTGATTATGGTCCTATGCTCTTCCACTTTGAATTTTTCTAGAGGTGCTGCCATGTTAACTTTGGACCTGAAAAGGAAAGATAAGTTAAAATCATAGGTCGTTGATATTTGCACCATTGAATAAAGACAAATTGGCCAGTACACCCTGCAATTTAAAGCTTCTGCGCTCAATTTTTTTCTGGGTAAGGCTCAGTACTTATCAGCAACCCCTCGTATTGCAGATGTGCAGTAGTCCTCATGTGCAAAAAAGGGGCATCCTGAGAGAGGACAGTGTGACAACAGAAAGATGAGGTCATCAATCTGCTCTGCTTCTCATATATACAGTATCTTACCAAATTAAGTACACCCCTCACATTTTTTTAAATATTTTATTATATCTTTTCATGTGACAACACTGAAGAAATGACACTTTGCTACAAAGTGTACAGCTTGTATAACAGTGTTTGCTATCCCCTCAAAATAACTCAACACATGCCATTAACCACTTAAGACCCGGACCAAAATGCAGGTAAAGGACCAGGCCCCTTTTTGCGATTCAGCACTGCATTGCTTTAACTGACAATTGCGCGGTCTTGCGACGTGTCTCCCAAACAAAATTGGCGTCCTTTTTTTCCCACAAATAGAGCTTTCTTTTGGGGGTATTTGATCACCTCTGCGATTTTTATTTTTTGCGCTATAAACAAAAATAGAGCGACAATTTTGAAAAAAATGTAATATTTTTTACTTTTTGCTATAATAAATATCCCCCAAAAATATATAAAAACATTTTTTTTCCTCAGTTTAGGCCGATATATATTCTTCTACCTATTTTTGGTAAAAAAATCGCAATAAGCGTTTATCGATTGGTTTGTGCAAAATTTATAGCGTTTACAAAATAGGGGATTTTTACAGAATAGCAATTTTTTTTCGTGACTGCGACATTATGGCGGACACATCGGACAATTTTGACACATTTTTGGGACCATTGTCATTTTCACAGCAAAAAATGCTATAAAAAAATCCATTGTTTACTGTGAAAATGACAATTGCAGTTTGGCAGTTAACCACTAGGGGGCGCTGAAGGGGTTAAGTGTGACCTCATATGTGTTTCTAACTGTAGGGGGGCAGGGCTGGACGTGTGACGTCATTGATCGCCTTTCCCTATATTAGGGAACAGACAATCAATGACAGCGCCTCAACGAAGAACAGGGAAGGTGTGTTTACACACACCTCTCCCGTTCTTCAGCTCCGGGGACCGATCGCGGGACTCCACGGAGCTTCGGACCGGGTTGCGGGAGCGCGCCCACGACCCACGGCTGGGCACTTAAAGAGGATGTACAGGTACGTGCTTGTGCCCAGCGGTGCCATTCTGCCGACGTATATGTGCAGGAGGTGGTCCTTAAGTGGTTAAAGGGGTTGTAAAGGTTTGTTTTTTATTTTCTAAATAGGTTCCTTTAAGCTAGTGCATTGTTGGTTCACTTACCTTTTCCTTCAATTTCCCTTCTAAATGTTTTATTCTTTGTCTGAATTTCTCACTTCCTGTTCCTCCTCAGTAAGCTTGCCCCCATCATCCGAGCCATTCTGGCTCGGGGTTAGTCAGTGTGCTCGCCCCCTCCCTTGGGACTCTGTGAACATTCACAGTGTCTCCCCACAGGGATGTAGTCCCAAGGGAGGGGGCGAGCACGCTGACTAACCCCCCAGCCAGAATGGCTTAGATGATGGGCGCAAGCTTACAGGAAGTGAGAAATTCAGACAAAGAAACAAAACATTCAGAAGGGAAATCGAAGGAAAAGGTATGTGAACCAACAATGCACTAGCTTAAAGGAACCTATTTAGAAAATAAAAAAATAACCTTTACAGCCCCTGTAATGTCTAAACTGCTGGCAACAAAAGTAAACCGCTAAGTGAAAATGTCCAAATTGGGCCCAATTAGCCATTTTCCCTCCCCAGTGTCACGTGAGTCATTAGTGTTACAAGGTCTCAGGTGTGAATGGGGAGCAGATGTGGACACAAGTCCATTTACACCCACTGGTCAATAGGGGTGAATGGAGGATGCGAGCAGGTCCGCCTGAAAAACTGACAGAATCTTTGTTGTTCTTATTGATGATCTTTGAGAATGGCTTTTTTCAGAGTACAAGCTGCTACAGAGGTTAGGAATGGCTTGCTTAAAGCAATTTTACTGTTTGTTAAGATTATGTAAATACTTTAAGGTCCAAAAACTGGGTACAGTTATAAGGGAACAGTGAAAGGACTGTACACTGTTTCAGTGAAACAGAAAAACAAACAAGGCGCCTCTAAGTGCAGAAGTATAAAACTTAAAGGGGTTAAAAACACTTACAAGATGGTTGAAACAGGCATGTAGCAGGTAAGTGTGTCCAGAAGATGTTCCAGTGGCAGGGCAGTCCCAGTCTTTGATGGTAAAGCTTCCAGGGAAGTCCACGGAAAACAGCCAACTTGTGCTGTGGATGTTCAGGGGACACAATAGTGCTGGAGCCTGGGGATGATGTCAGAGGAAGCGAGACAAAAACCAGCATGGAACACAAACAGGAAGTGGACAGGAAGTGTGTCATAGAGGCAGGACGCGTTTCGGAACAGCTCATTGGTTCCTTCTTCAGCCAGTGACGTGACACTGTTTCAGTGGACTGCATTTTTAAACAGATTATACATTCAGACAAAACATATACTGTATGGTTACTGGAAGAGATCCAATACATTACTGTAGACTTTTATCACCTAGAGCATTTATTAGAGCCAGTTTGTTACCCATATGGGCTCATTTTGCTAACAAAAGTCTGCAATACTAAAGCCTCGTACACACGGCCGAGGAACTCGACGTGCCAAACACATCGAGTTCCTCGGCCAGTTCAGCACTGAAGCCGCCGAGGAGCTCGGCGGGACGAGAGCTCCCATAGAACAACGAGGAAATAGAGAACATGTTCTCTATTTCCTCGCCGAGCTCCTCGTCGGCTTCCTCGGCCGAAAGTGTACACACGGCCGGGTTTCTCGGCAGAATTCAGCCAGAAACTCGGTCGGAAGCTGAATTCTGCCGAGGAAACTGGTCGTGTGTACGAGGCCTAAGCCATCATTTATATCCAAATTTCTAATGCTTTGAAATGCAATAAAGGTCTAAAATCGAGCTATTGTATTTACAAACGTAAGAGCTTGTGAAAGCCTTTCACAAAGCTTTTGGTGGTCATTTAAGAACATATGAACTCCTGCGTTTTTGTATTGGATTTGATGCTCTGCGTGAATCTACGTTTGCAGTTGTTACAATGCATTTGCCATTTAATCTGTCATTGACTGTAAACAAGTAAAATCCTAGGCATTTAATTCCTGTACTGAAACCTTTTATTTTGTGTTTCTGCTCTTATTGCAGCCAGACAAAAGAAAAGCATATTCTTTGACACAGGAAAAAACATATCTGGGCTGATTTTCACATCCGTGCTGCATGGCTGAGTGCACTCACTTGATAGAAAAGCATTGTGTGATGCCTCGTGAGGTAATATAGTCGGGAAAGTTGAAGTGAGTGCCTCAGTTTGATAATTAACCTTCTAACAGCAAGAAAGATCAGGAGATAAGTGCTGAGAAGGGAGAGATAGAGAATAATTTCTTTATTTTTTTCTCTACACAAAGGAGAAGGCAATGAATCCGTAGAATTACAATGGCGAATGTAATACAAGGACAGGGAAAGCATCGCCCGCAGGCCCAGACGTAGCAGGTCTTGCATTCAATGCTATCTCTCAGCCTGGTAATGCTCAGCCGCTATTCTACCGCTAAAATAATATTTTTATTCTGACAGTCAGTATCTGCTTTTTAAACTTTTGAGCATATTATTTTATTCCACTAAAATTAATCTTTTTTTTTTCCTCTCTGAGGAAAAAAAATTCTATTCAACATTTTTACCAACCGGATGATGATACCTTGCAGAATCGCTATGAAAGAAATACAAAAAAATTACTAAACTATCCTAAAAACTGATATGACATATATAATTGCTTAGCAAAGTGTTTTGTGGTTGAAACTCCAGAAAAAAATATTTCTGGTATTTTGCAGTGTAAAAAAGAAATTACCTTTATCGATGACTGTCCTGTGTTTGGCTGCTGTTGCATTCCGTAAAAGCTGTTTCTTTCATTCAGCCCCTGAACTGTACTAAATATTCAGTGCTGAGACTTGTAATTCTGGCTGTAGTACATCTCCTCCATTCAGAAAAAGCATTGTATTCTTTTCATGAAGGCAACTTTCTGTGATTGTGGATAGGCATTACAGTCTCCCCTCTTCCAACCACAGAATGTGTTGCACTACTTGTGTGTAAAATTCTACATACGCAATGTAAATAAAAGTAGATAAGTATTATCAGAAATAGAAATAAAATGATCAAAGTGGTTGCTGCAACACCTAATGTTCCCACAGTGTAGTGACCAATTTATATAGATGGGGTTTTTGTGCAGCCTTCAAATATCAAATTCATCTTTTCAACAATAATAAACCAAGGTAATGAAAGAAATATAAACAGGTTTGTTTAAATAAAAAAAATGTAAATGTGAAATTATGTATAAAGTGAATATAAAGTGATATAGTCCATAATAAAATAAATAAATAATATATATATTATATATATATACACACACATACACAGTATGTATAGCCTATATATACTGTATATTTAAGTGATATGTCCCCAGTCATGACAAATAAAATAAGCCCACTTCCTTATTGCAAATCAATCCAAGTTTAGTCATGTGAAACCATATGGTGTACTTCCACTTCTTTTAAACACCTCCATGCTCACAGAACTCTCACCTCAATGAGTAATTAAATATGCCTTGAAATCAAAACTCTATAGGTGATATGATGATCCTCATGTCACATCAATCTCCAACTACTCCTCAGTCAGATTATTCAATCCTGGGGTGCCTGGCGCACCGCCCCAGTGTGAAAAGGCACACTTGAATGAATGGGAGGCAGTTTTCAGGCACTCCAGCAGAGGCTATTTTTAGTGGTTAAGTGCCTGAAAACTGCCCAGTGTGAAAGGGGATATAGGACAAAGCAGAATAGCCTCCCATAGTGTAGTATTAAAAGCATAACAATTTATTTGTATTAAAATAACTTGTACATTAATTGAAGAGTAAAACCACCTTTGTATAATCCATATACTCAGCATCTGCCCTACGCGTTATGTCACGTGACTACCTCAGGGGACTAACTAAATTGTTATGCTTTTAATACTACACTATGGGAGGCTGTTGTACTTTGTCCTAACATGCGGATGTGCGCATGATGAGGATCATCATATCATCTATAGAGCATTGATTTCAAGGCATATTTAATTACTCATTGTGGTGAGAGTTCTGTGAGAATGGAGGTGTTTCACATTACTACACTTGGATTGATTCACACTAAGGAAGTGGGCTATTTTTATTTGTTACGATTGAGGATATACCACTTAAATATATATATATTGTGTGTGTGTGTGTGTATATATATATATATATATATATATATATATATATGTGTGTATATATATATCTATATCTATATATATATATATATATATATATATATATATATATATATATATATATATATATATATATATGTATATAGATAGATAAATAGATATATATAGATAGATAGATATAGATACAGATATAGATATATATCTATTTATATATAGATACAGATATAGATATATATCTATATATTTTAAAAAAATTGATTATGCACTTTATATTCACTTTATACATAATTTTATATTTCGATTTTTGTATTCAAGCAAATGTGTTTATATTTATTTTATTACCTTGGTTTATTATTATTGCAAAGATGATTTTGATATTTGAAGGGTGCACAACCCCATCTGTATAATTTGGTCAGCTTTAACTTAAAGGATCACTAAAGGAATTTTTTTTTTTAGCTAAATAGCTTTCTTTACCTTACTGCAGTCCTGGTTTCATGTCCTCATTGTTCGTTTTTGCTTTGAAGTAGCTGTAATTCTGCTGTGATCTCCACACTTCCTGGTTGCCTGTTTCCTTATAACCACAGTACTGGGAGCTTTTCACGGTGGTCTAAGCTGTCATTACTGTGTGTCTAAAACTTAACAGAACTTATCAGATTCATTTTAAAAACAAAAGACTTCCCTGGATTTGTTTGTTTTTGTTCTGTGTGTCTCTCTAGTTCACAGGAACATGAAACCAGTTTAAAAACGAAAGTGAAACTGTAGGCACATTATATGATTGATTTGTATCTATTTGTAATCATTTTTAAAAGGAATCAGTTAACTTTTATGTCTCTATACCCTGTAAACAGTCATTTCAGCAAAAAAAATGTTTTCCTTTAGTGACCCTTTAACCATGCCCGGCAGGATATGCTTGCCTTGCTTTTGCTTCCTTACTGCCATGTACAGCCATTGTGAGTGAAGGAAAGTTTTGTGTAGGGTACAATTCACAATTTAGTTGTAGCTTACACAGGATTGATTTGGCCAGCACTGTCACATGACATGTGTCATATGTTCCTCCATAATGGGAGGTATCCGGTGTTTCCTTTAGCTCTAAACAGTGACAGCATAGCCCACAACTGTGTCTGATTTTGAGGGACTGTCCCTGATTTGGAGCAATGCCCCTCTGTCCCTCATTGCTCCTCATTTGTCCCTAATTTTGGTCTGATCTATATAGTTGTATATAAAATGTACTTTTTATCTATCAAAAGGTGTTTTCCAGTGCTAAACCTTTCATCTGATTTCTAAAATGCTGCATTTGTAAATTCCAAAAGCCAATATAAAGGAATAGTAGTGGTAAAAAAAAGCACTTGTGGGTTTAACCAATCCTATTTTTTTATACAATTCTCCTTTAAGGGGGCGTGGCAATGGGGTGTGTCCTATATGCCTGCATACTTTTGCTGATAGGTGTCCCTCATTTCCATCTCAAAAAGTTGGAAGGTATGACAGATGAGTGAAGGAAAGATAAGCATATGATGGGGAAGTGTGAGGAAATAAAATGACTCAATAGCTAAAATAAAATGGTACAATAAAGATAATGAATGCTGCCCACACCGTTGATCTCTGCAGTAGTGAAGAGAAACCGTTAGCTGAATATCCGTGTGAATCCAACAAATTCCAGGAATGTCAGTTTCCTGTCCTGGTTCCCTGCTGGCTAATCTGTCAAAGCCCAGCTTTGCTTTATGGTCAATAAAGATGACCTTTCTATTTTAAGCTGCCGCTCTTTTTTGTTGCCATCTTTTAATTTTGGCAGTACAGTGGACTTTATATATACTGTTCTTGTACAGAATACAGAAACAGAAATGTCCCTTTTCTTATCATATGATTGTCTCACTGGTTAATCAGCTGTACCAGTAAATGGTGTATACGTGAACCAATAAAAAGTTACCTCCTTACCAGATCACCCTTTGCCAAGTGGCAGCTACAGCTTCCTCCCCAAAAAAGAAGACTGCAATCAAAGAGGATCCAACAGAATAACCCCATTTATTGTTGCAGGGGTTTTATTGAGAAGGAATCCCTTGCCTCCTGTGACATGTAGGGTCCGATAAGAAGTTAGTAAATCATGCTGGAGGATACATTGTAATGAAAGGTATTAGAACTGCATTTTCCCGAAAATTATTTTCTTCATTCTGTTATGTACTAGAATAGTGGTTTTCAAACTACAGCCCGCGGGCTGAGTGATCTCCTGTCCAATGGTGCCTGTGTAGTTTTTTGCTGTGACATCACAACAATAAATGTCACAAGACATAGATCTTATATAGGTAAGTGCCAAATGAACACTAATGCTGGGGGTATAAGATTTTTTTAATTACTCCCACTGAACACCAATCCTGGAGGAGTCGGTAAACACTCCCAATTACACCAATTCTGAGGGGTCCTTTATAACTGCCACAGACACCAGTGCACCACTAGCACCAAAACTGGGGGGGGGGAGTCTTTAATTGGTACCAATTGATACCAATGCTTGTGGGCCTTTTGCTGCTTCCACTGACACCAATGCCGGGAGGACTTTTATTACTCCCACTAACATTAGTGATGGGGCGCTATTCCAAATGATGAAGGGGTATTTCTACTCTCACTGACCATTGATACAGAAGCATTTGTTACGCCTTGTACACACGACCAGTTTTCATGACGAGAAAACAGCAATTTTTTATATTGGTCGTGTGTATGCTCCCTAGCAGTTTTCTCAACGAAAAAAAATGCCCGCAAAAACATTGAAACCAGCTCTCCTTTTTCTTGTCGTGTTTCCCGTCTGTCTTTTTCTTGTCGTGAAAAACAGTCATGTGTATGCTTTTCCGAGGGGAAAAAAACGTGCATGCTCAGAATCAAGTATTCAGCCCAAAGGATGGCGCCATTTGAAAGGAACTTTCCCTTTATAGTCCCGTCGTACGTGTTGTACGTCATTGCGCTTTGGTCGGAAGGTTTTTGCATGAACGTGTGTATGCAAGTCAGGCTGGAGAGGAATCACGTTGGGAAAAACGTTTTTTTTCCTGCCGAGAAAAATGGTCGTGTGTACGAGGCATAACTCTCAATGAACACCAATGATGGGGCATTTTTTTCACTCCAGCTGAGGTTCAGTTCCAGGGCATTTTTCATATTCCTACTGGTCCCAAACAGTCTGATGAACAGTGAACAGCTCTTTTTTAAACAGCTCGAGGACCCCTGTACTAAAATATTGATATTTGCTTTTTTAGCTATAAATATATGATTGATTTTTGCAGGCAAATATAAGGTGCTGCATAAATTGTAGCATCTTATATACTTATTGTTTTTTATATATGGGAATAATTATTTATTTCTTTATTGGTGCATTATTTATTCAACCATGTGTATATAATGTTATACATTTTATGCTGCAGGACCATGTTATGGATTTACATATTTACACAATTTGATGTATCTCTTAATAATTAATCCTGGGGAAGGCTAATAGGTAGACCGTTGTTTTCTTTAAGTGTTTTTGTGAGGTGTATAATCATTTTAGGTCTTTGGCTATCAATTATGCACAGTAAAATAGTAATTTGTATGTGTGTGTACTGTCAATTTTGATAATGAGTCATTGAATAACTATTTTAACACATTTCTTATGTAGTGCTACCCCCACAGGAGCCTCTTAGATTTAACAGGTTCTCTCCCCCAACAGTGCAGAGACAGCAAAGCACACATCAACAGTCCACTCACTCTGGCTCGTTGAACAGTGTAGGGGTTTATATTTTATTGCTTTTAGAAACTGGGAAGGGGATGGTGTGGAATAATCCAAACATGCTTGAGCACAATTCTGCAAAGGACAACTCTCTCTGTCAACAGTAGTGACACAGTCTTCTCACTTATAGCAGGGAACCGTGAGATAAATTGTAGAACAAGTATAGCTAGACTGGAACAGTCTATAGGTTGATGGCTGGGGACCATGAAGTAGCTAGCAGAACAGGTATAGCTAGACTGGAACAGTCTATAGGTTGATGGCTGGGGACCATGAAGTAGCTAGAAGAACAGGTATAGCTAGACTGGAACAGTCTATAGGTTGATGTCTGGGGACCATGAAGTAACTAGCAGAACAGGTATAGATAAACTGTAACCATTTTTTGGTTTACGGCTGGTGACCATACCTCCCAACATTTTGAGATGAGAATGAGGGACACCTACTAGCAAACGTATGTAGGCATAGGACATGCCCCCTGTCACACCCCCTTAATGGAGAATTAACAAAAAAGGTTAATTAAATCCATAAGGGCTGTTTTGTAACCACTACTATTCCTTTATAGTGGCTATTAAAATTAACAAATGCAGCAATTTAGAATTTGGATGAAATGTTTAGCACTGGGAAACACTTTTTAAAGGATTAAAAGTATATTTAATATACAACTATCTAGATCAGACCAAAATGAGGGACACATGAGGGAGAAAGAGGGACAGAGGGACATTTCTCCGAATCAGGGACGGTTGGGAGCTATGCTAGTGACTATGAAGTAGCTTTAAGGTGCAGCACAGAAAGGAGGCTCTACTCACAGAACCCTGAAACAGGATTAGTTCATAGGTGCAGCCTCTTAAAGTAAAGTAATCCAGCATCCAGTTCCAGGGGAATCAGGGGCAAGCAGCTCCCATCCTCTCAGCTCACTGATCCATTCCCTTTAGGAGAGACTATTTAACAGCATCCCAACCACCGAATGGGCAATGCCCCCTCCCCATGGATTGGCTAGGCCCTGCTCAAAATTCAGACTGGTCATTTGAATTCCCCCACCCTAAGCTCTAGAAACTTCTTCTAGAGGCAGGGGGAAGCAATCAAACTCCCAGTCTGTGAAGCCATGAACAGACCAGATCAAACAATTACTGCCTCTCTGGCTACAGCAGGAGCCAACAACTATATTTACCTAGTTTATAATAATTTATAATCTTTAACCATCAGGAAATTCATGTTATGGATTGCTTCAAACTTAAAATGCTGTGTTGCACAGACAGGTTACTGGTCATACAACCTTCATATAATCTCACAGATCCCAATGATCAGTAAATATGCTTGCCGGGTTAGACATTGGAATTGTGTCATCTGATTAGAGCCACCACACTCAAGCAGGGTCAGTTTCAGACCTAAATATAACCATAGAAATGGGTTTCTGCCATATTATTATTTCAATATCCTGTAAAAGCTTAATTTACTTTGTAACAAATACATTACAATACTGTCGCTTTTTCTCATTCTTTTGAATTGCTTAGAAATAACATGACTTCAATTATCTACTCAGTCCTCCTGAAACAAGTCTCCTGCTTCACACTATGACCTTTTGTTCCAAACTTCTGCTTTTCAGAACATGTCAAAGCAATTCTTTTTCCAAAAAAGTGTCCCTACCCTTCTCAAGACGCACGACAAATATGATATTTTTCTAGCTAGTCATTCCTAATCCCTTTTGTTATAAATCAATTAGAACTCATTAAGTTTGTGCACTAGGCTCCAGTAGCTTCATAATAATAATTATCATTATTACTGATTAAAGTTATATTATTTGTGCCAGATGGAGCCTCCTCTGCACCTTTTCACCCCAGCCTCCCACTACCCAATTGTGGTAGACACTAATAATTTTGCATGATCTTGCCATAATGAGTTTATGATCGAAATAAACAGATGGCACAGTGACAGGAAATAATACGCTGTATGATCACTTCAACGCCATGACACCTGCAGATGACTTAGCCTGTCATTTGAAAGATATGACCAAAGGTCTCTTCGGCAGCACAAAGGTGAACAAAGAACAAACTTTCCATTCCCATTCTTCTTAATGCATATCTCTACCCTCAGCCACTTAAAGCTCAATGCTCAAAATCCAAAGGTTACATGGTCTTTATTTAAAGCTGTGCCACGTGATTTTGACCTCCATGGATTTTAATGGAGGTGCCTGTAAATGTGTGCACAAGCATTTTGATGCATTTTTTAACATATTTTTAGACCTAAACAACTAATCACCTTTGCTAGTCTTCCTCCTCTCCTCCCACCCAGAAGCTGACATACTTGTGCAAAACTGCTTGCAAAACACTTAACCACTTAAGACCCGGACCAAAATGCAGCTAAAGGACCTTGCCCCTTTTTGCGATTTGGCACTGTGTCGCTTTAACTGACAATTGCGCAGTCGTGCGACGTGGCTACCAAACAAAATTGGCGTCCTTTTTTTCCCACAAATAGAGATTTCTTTTGGTGGTATTTGATCACCTCTGTGGTTTTTATTTTTTGCGCTATAAACAAAAATAGAGCGACAATTTTGAAAAAAATTCAATATTTTTTACTTTTTGCTATAATAAATATCCCCCAAAAATATATATAAAAAAAAAAATGTTTTCCTCAGTTTAGGCCGATACGTATTCTTCTACATATTTTTGGTAAAAAAATCGCAATAAGCGTTTATCGGTTGGTTTGCGCAAAATTTATAGCGTTTACAAAATAGGGGATAGTTTTATTGCATTTTTGTTAATTATTATTTTTTTTCTACTATTCATCGATTTTTTTTCATGACTGCGACATTATGGCAGACACTTCGGACAATTTTGACACATTTTTGGGACCATTGTCATTTTCACAGCAAAAAATGCATTTAAAATGCATTGTTTATTGTGAAAATGACAATTGTAGTTTGGGAGTTAACCACAGGGGGCGCTGTTGGGGTTATGTGTTCCCTGAAGTCTGTTTACAACTGTAGGGGGGTGTGGCTGTAGGTGTGATGTCATGGATTGTGTCCCCCTAAGAGCCACAGTGAAGAACGGGGAAGCCGTGTTCACACACGGCTCTCCCCGTTCTTCAGCTCCGGGGACTGATCGACTGATCGTGGGACTCCAGCGGCGATCGGGTCCGCGAGTCCTGGATCACGGAGCTTTGGACCAGGTCGCAGGAGTGCCCCGCGGCCACGCGCCCGCGACCCCACGGCTGGGCTTAAAGGACAACGTACCTATACGTTGATGTGCCATTCTGCTAACGTATATCAGCGTGAAGGGGTCCTTAAGTGGTTAAAGAGTTATTAAACTCTAAACCAAAAATGTTATATATTGCATCCTTAGATGTGGTGGCTTTGGTCTTCTTTGTTAGGCTTTTTTCCATTTGTTTTCACCTGGTGATCTGGCCATTAACACACCTTCTGTATTATGCCCCGTACACACGATCGGAATTTCCGATGGAAAAAAGTCCGTCTGACTTTTTCCATCGGAAATTACGACCGTGTGTATGCCCCGTTGGATTATTTCCATTGGAAATTCCGAGGAATTACGTCTGAGTTTAAATTGTCCGATGTGATTTTGGTCCGACCGTGTGTATGGGGCTTTAGAGTGCCTCCACTCTGGATGAAGGAGCACAGAATCCCCTATGGACAGCAGCATTGCCCATCTGGGTGGAGGGAGTGTTAAATGGACTAGCAGATATTGATAAACTAACAAATTGAAGCCAAACTCCAGCTCACATTGCAATTACACAAGCAACAGTTTTTCTTTTCTTTTGGAATAAAGATTTTACATGAATAAATAAAATTTAGTTTACATTGTAAGCACCGCTGTCACTGGTAAATGGGTTGTCTTCTGCAGGACATTGCATTCTGTTGAAAAACAACAGACTTACTGGCCAGATCACCAGGTAACAATAAAAGAATAAAAACCTAAAAAAGAAAACAAATGCAGCTAAGAATTAGTAACCTGCTATATAATAAATATTTGCTTTAGGGTTTAAAGCTAAATTCCAACTTTCTTTTTGACTGGACTTGAATGGAACGATCAGCCCAAACATAGATCATACCACTGTACCATGCTGCACTGTAGTCTGCATATCCCCTGATAGTCTGGGTTTAGTTGTGGCTTTGTGACACTTCCACAGCCACGTACTGCAACAGCTAGAGTCTGTAACACTCCTTTGTAGTCTTTCAGACTCTGAAAATGGTGAAAAATTCTTCAGAGCTCCGATGTTGGGTGGAATTGAATACATCCTAATTAGCATTCAATCCCACCAGGGCCATCTTTAATGTTGATTGGACCCTGGGCAAAAAAAATTGCCCAGCACATGATTTTTACTTGTTGATTGGTTGCTAGAGATTACTGTACAGTAATATTACTCACTGATTGGTTGCTAGAGGTTACAGAACATCATCTCTTCACTGCAGAAGGGCATGATATACATATGAATAGCACCTTTATTTACATATGAATGCAGCCGACCTCAGCTATTTACATATAAATCCTGCCACTATTTACATATGAATGCTTGCATTATTTGCATATGAATTACGGTTATTTGCATGTAAACACAGGGTCTACTGTGCACAACTGTACACAACACATCTGTACACAACAATATGGCAAGCTGGGCTGCATTAGTAGCAGCACTTCACACTGAGATATCAGGGCACAGCACATGACTAAAACTTAAGGGCACAAGGGAATTTAAACTGGGATAGTTGGCAAGTATGATGCAGCTGCATTGGGCCCCATGTCGGAAAAACTGAGAGTAGCATACACACGGCTGGGATTCTCGGCCAAAAGATCTCCTCACATTTTTCCCATCGGGAAAACTGATCGTGTGTACGAGGCATGAGAAGTTTTCCAGACACATGAGATAAATTTGTGTAAGGAGAGAGGCGGAGGGAGAGCTTTGAATCGAGCTTGTCTAATCACAACACTGTTATTCTGCTGTGTGGAGTTGAGTGTGTGCCTTTCCTCCAATCAGCTCTCATACACTGTAACTGCAGTCTCTCCGGCCCCTCCTCCTGACAGATGAAGACACATTTTAAACATGATTCTGCCCTTTTGAAGAGCCATAGGGAAGAGACGACTACAGATAAAGAAGTAAAACCTATGCAGGAGGATTTGTTTCATCCCTGTGTATCATCTGAGACTGTTCACTTAACTGGTTATATGTGAGGGTTAACATTCACTTTAAATCTCTGGTAATAAATGTACCTTGTGCACAGTGTAAGAAGGTTAGGTTTTTAAAGACAAATTATGTTTCAAACCTGAAATAAATGTGAAACTTATATCTGCATTAATGTCAGATTTTAGGAGTTCGAAAAGAATGTGATGCATTTCAAGAACTGGTCATATGAACACTTGTCATATAAAAAAATCTTGTGTTCTCAGGTGGGAAATGTCCGAAAGCATGTCCTGACCATTGCTGGGGCCCAAATGAACCTCAGTGCCAAAGATGTAAGTACCATTTTTTTTTATATTTGAAAAACATTATAGATTTGTTGAAGTATAACTATTAGCAAAATGTTTATCTTTGAATAGAGTAGAGTTGGATTAGAACACATGTCAGGTTTTTATTTTTGTCTGTTACCCTGTTGGAGAGATTCACCCTCTCTATTTGTCCTGTTTATATTTATCATTGAAAGTGAAAGTAAAAAAAAATCTTAAATTTTGGGTTGTCCTCAGAAAAGTAATTGATTAAAATCTTCAAATGGGCACACTAATTCTGGTGACCTGGGCGGCCCCAATGGATTCCCCTAATTTTCAGGAATTTCCTCTCACTTCCTTTTTTGGCTATTGAACAGGAAGTGAAATCTAAAAGAAAAAGATGAGAATGGTGTGCTTATTTGATAATGTGCCATAAAGTAGTATACTCAATGAAAAGAATATGATGAGTATCCAAACATACAAATACATAAATAAATGTGAATAAAGTCCAACTAAAACCCAATGGTAGGAGTTAGTTCATATAAAGGCAACATCTCATAGAGATAACTTGATAGGAAAAAAAACAGATAAAACATCTATCCAAGCATTGAATGTTAAATGTATAAATTGGCCCTGTCAACTCCAACAATGACCCAAGGCTCAAACAAGGCTCATCAGATAGTCAGATAAGGAATCCTGCTGATGGATCTGTAAAGGCATCCAGGCGAAGACGAAGAACTACGTACAAAACTTGGCATCAAAACATCTTGGGTAATTCCACATATAGAGGAAACAGCTCGCTCCAAGGAATGGCACTACTTGTATAAATGGTGCTCAAAGGAAACAAAGAACAGCCATAGTGCAATATTGCCAAATTAAAAGTACATTTATTTAGTAAAAAAACTGCTTACATGAAGTAAGGATAAAAACTGCAGTAAAAAGCAATGGGAATAGTGACACACAGGCCTCCTCACCATACTTCTGTTAAAACACCACCAGAACTGATGTCACAAGGCTCCACCCGACGTGTTGCGTCACTGGTCACGTGATTTCCTCAGGCATAGCAAGGAAGTGAAATCTGCCTACAGATGGCAAAAAAATAGTAAAAATGGCCAAAAAAGCGACAGGTTATAAATAATCCTCCCTTACTCTATCTAAAATGAAAAAAAAGTTGTGCCTATAGCTCTTTAATGTATACAAAAGAGTTTTATGAAAGTGATTGGACATAAGCTGAATTTTTGCAATAAGACTGATGGCATGTAGAATAGTTTCATTCCTCTACTTCTTATAATCTATCTATTTGAATACCTAGGTGAGTAGTCACAATTAAGTTGGGTACACTTCAAAGTGAAAGCTGACCTGCTCTGTCTTTTATCAACATAGGCTTGTCTGCAACACTAAGGATATATGTTTTATTTTTGTTACCAGGAAACAAAACTAAGCAGTGATATTATATGCATATACTTGCAAACTGTACGGTATAGAAAAATAGAAATCTATCTATCCTATATATTTTATAATAAAACACTATTCCTCTATTCCAAGTAAAATAAGTAAGCCCAAAGGTCCACAGGTTGATTGTGAGTCCTCCTTGGTCTTACAAATAACATCAATGGGCTCAATTCTCCCGCTTGTGCTTGCAGGCACTGCATCTTGTACCCTTAAGAAAGTGTTGTTTTTCTCCAGTCACATTTGCCTTGGGTAATCAGTATACACTTTTCTAAATATCCTGATAAGCATACAGTTAAGAGCTAAAAAAAATGCCTATGGTGCTCGAAATCAGCGGGTCTCAACCTCAATCCTCAAGTACCCCCAACAGGCCACGTTTTGGGATATTTTCTTAGATAAAATAGCTGTCCAAAATACCAAACCATTGACTCTGATTTAAAGCACCTGTGCAAGATAAAGGAAAACCTGCAAACATGGCCTGTTGGGGGTACTTGAGGACGGAGGTTGAGGACCACTGCTCTAAATGACGTCAAAGAATGATGATGCATACTATGCTACACCTGTGTGCACTCCCCACCCTGCTAAGGCCAGATGCATGCAGAAATCTTCGACTTTGCTCTAACTTTGATCTCTAGCCCTTCTCCATTGGCTTCCAGAATGAAATGTAGGAACCTCAGCTGCTAATAAAGAGGCATCCCAGTATATTGTGGCTTGCCAAAAGAAGAGGAGTGGAGAGGAGAGGGAGAGAGGAGGAGAGGAGAGGAGAGAAGAGGAGAGGGGAGGAGAAATGTGGGTGGGAGATCAAAGCGAAGAAGGACTTTAGAAAGTGTTTGCTTAACTGCTTGCTGACTGCCTCCTGCACATATACGTCGGCAGAATCGCACGGCTTCGCAAACCAATCAATAAACAGTTATTGCGATTTTGTTTACCAAAAATATGTAGAAGAATACGTATCGGCCTAAACTGAGGAAAATATTATTTTATTTTTCCTATATTTTTGGGGGATTTTATTATAGCAAAAAGTGAAAAAATATATATTTTTTTCAAAATTGACGCTTTATTTTTGTTTATAGCGCAAAAAATAAAAACCGCAGAGGTGATCAATTACCACCAAAAGAAAGCTCTATTTGTGTGGAGAAAAAGGACGTCAATTTTGTTTGGGAGCCACATCGCACGACCACTCAATTGTCAGTTAAAACGACGCAGTGCCAAAGAGCAAAAAGTGTCCCGGTCATTTGGCAACCAAATCCTCCGGGGCTAAAGTGGTTACGTTTTGGAGACTCTTTGGTGAAAGCAAGCAACCTATTGTGCCTGCTTTGCTTAGCTTCTACTATTTTAATAGGAGTGGGTATAACATTGTTCATTTATTCATTTTCAACCAAATGGCCAACGTGCACATAATGGCGCTTTAGAAAGCTGTAGCTTCCTGGCCAAGATACCAAGGCAATCTATAATGGATGTCATGCTTATTAAGTGTAACATGAAGGTTAACAATCACTGCTCCCTTGTCACACCTAACTTATTCTGCTGCCAAACTGCTGAACGTCAAGCTGAATTAATACAATAAAACATATTATTTGTTTTAGAATACTCTAGTTTCCAGAAAACAATAGTATAGTCTTAAGGTGTTTATGTTCTCTCATTCTTATGTCATACATCACCCCGTATGTACTATATGCTATTTATTTGAACAGTTCCTTCTCAGTGTATGTGCACAATACTATGTGTTGCCAAGTTTTAGGGAGGAATCAGACTTAAAGAGGAGCTCCAGTCTGTAAAGAAAAAAATTTAAATTAAAAGTCAGCAGCTACCAATACTGTAGCTGCTGACTTTGATTATAAGGACACTTACCTGTCCAGGGATTTCATGAGACATTTCCTCCAATTGGGTGCAGGCAGCGGCATTCTAAGTATGGGAAACTGGCAGAGAAGCCTTCAGTCTTCTCAGACGGTTTCCTACTGCACATACGCGAGTCATGCTGTGTTTTCTGAATGGTGCCGCCATCTTCTGGGACCTGTGTGTGTCCTAGAGGACAGTGGGGGGGGGGAGGAGGAGGGGCCAGAAATGTTGTAGATTGAACGGAAGATTGACTGGAGATTAACTGGAAGTGGTTTTGACAGGTACCTACCCCCTCCAAAAAGTGCCAAATGTGGCAGTGGAGGGGGAAGGTGTGAAGAAGCAGATCTTCCTCTTTTGGGTGGAGCTCCACTTTAAGAACACATCCAAGACCATGGCCACATCACACCTAGATTTGAATGTGAAATCACAGACCAGCCCAGCTAAACCAATTATACTGAATTGAAACAGACATAGTGAATGGCTTACTAACGTCTTATATGTGTGGAATACTTCAGTGATGAGATTTTGTAAAATGAATAAATAAAGTAATAAATGAACAGGAAAGAGATGTGAGACCCCTTCTTTATAGCAACAGCAAGTGGCCAGATTGGGAATCTCAAGTGCAGAGACCTTATTACAGGATTCCCCAATATTTTTTGGAGGTGATGGATGATTTAAAACTCCAACATTCATCCAAAACTGAAATGTTTTCCAGTTGAAAATGCATTTGATAAAAAAAAAATCCTATTTTACAGTTTATTTCAATCGGGTCTTTTCTACATTCGCATTCCCAGTTTTCAAACGCAGACGCAGATTTTACTGCACATTATTATTTTAAGATGATTCCTACAAGTCAGAGAAAAGTGGCATCTGTGTTGCAAATAGCAGCCAATCAGATTACACAATCTACTTTAGTAGTTCAGGTTAGGAAGCTAACATCTAATTGGCTAGTAAGGATAAAACATCTACTGTATTATTTTACCCATATATCATGTTTTACCACTAGAAATTATATGTTAACCCCTTCTCGCTGGCAGCACACATATATGTGGCCTCATGGAAGTGAATCCTTATCCGTGGGGGTGCATATATGCGTACCTGTGTTTGTCCTGGAAACAGGCTGGGGTCTCGCACTAAAGATCGGGAACTAGGAGGTTGAGTTTCCAATCACCTGATTACTGTGATAGCCATGGCTTTAAAAAAAGAAAAATATACGTTGTATCTTATTTCTCCTTGCTAGAGGAGAAATGTGTTAACAAAAGTGGTATGTGTAAAAAATAATAAGAAAAAAATTGCTAAATCAGGGTTTGAGTTTGGTCATGGTCAAGGATAGGGTCAAAGATCAAGGTCAAAATAGTATCAGTGTCAGTTAACGTGAGTGTCAGTGTGTTTTAGGTAGCATTAAAAAAAAGTTGAATGCACACTGTTTGTACAGTAGGCGCTACTACGGGTACAAACAGCAAAACACATACACATATGTGGTATCGCTGTAATTGTCAGGAGCAATTTATTTTGGGTTGTTCCTTGATGGAAAAAATAAATAGTAAATTAAAAAATATATATTCTATATTGTGCCAGTTTTCGTTTGATAATAATTTAACCTCTTTACCCCGACGTAACGCAAATATCTTCTGCTTCAAGAGGTTGTAGCTGCAGGCATCACCCTGGTACAGTTTTTTAGAACCGACGGTCAGCTTTCTTGTAATAAGAACCGATGCGACTAATCAGCACCTCAGCTGTTATTACAAGCAGTGGGAGGGTAAACCCCCCCCCCTCCCGCCACGTTCTGCAGCTCACCCGGGGTCTCCAGGCCCACCGAGAGGCATGAATGACCAGGTGACCAGGTGGCATGTCCACCGGCTGGCTGGAGACCCGAACAAAGACAGAATCGGCTTTGATCGGGTCTCGGATCTAGTAATCCGGAATCATGACATCGTTTGCGGTTTACTGAAGCCTTAAAGGTGCCAGATTTAAACAAAAAATTCAGTATTCAAATTAGGCAAACTTGGCAATTTGTAAATATAAAAAATAAATAAATTATAATTTTTTTTTAAAGTGCCCCAATTCTTCGTTCTCGCGTGCAGAAGAGAACACATACGCAAGTCTCGCCCACAAATGTAAACAGTGTTCAAACCACACATTTGAGGTATCGCCGCAATCGCTAGAGCGTGAGCAGAGATTCTAGCGCTAGACCTTCCCTGTACAGTAATTCTAAATTGGTAAAAGTGTCGCCTATGGAGATTTTTAAATACTGTAGTTTGTCCCCATTTGTGCGCAATTTTAAGAATGACATGTTGGGTATCTATTTACTCGGCATAACATCATCTTTCATATTCTACAAAAAAATTGTAGATTCACACTGAAGGCATCAAAACTATGAATTAACACATGTGGAATTATACATAACAAAAAAGTGAGAACCAGCTGAAAATATATTTCATATTCTAGGTTCTTCAAAGTAGCCACCTTTTGTAGCAGACACATCTCTAGAACTGAGGAGGAGACTGTGTGAATCAGGCCTTCATGGTAGAATATCTGCTAGGAAACCACTTCTAAAGAAAGGCAACAAGCAGAAGAGACTTGTTTGGGCTAAAGAACACAAGGAATGGAAATTAGACCAGTGGAAATCTGTGCTTTGGTCTGATGAGTCCAAACTTGAGACCTTTGGTTCCAACCCCTGTGTCTTTGTGCGACGCAGAAAAGGTGAACGGATGGACTCTACATGCCTGGTTCCCACCGTGAAGCATGGAGGAGGAGGTGTGATGGTGTGGGGGGGGCTTTGCTGGTAACACTGTTGGGAATTTAATCAAAATTGAAGGCATACTGAACCAGCATGGCTACCACAGCATCTTGCAGCGGCATGCTATTCCATCCGGTTTGCGTTTAGTTGGACAATCATTTATTTTTCAACAGGACAATGACCCCAAACACACCTCCAGGCTGTGAGAGGGCTATTTGACCAAGAAGGAGAGTGATGGGGTGCTGCGCCAGGTGACTACCTCTTGAAGCTCATCAAGAGAATGCCAAGAGTGTGCCAAGCAGTAATCAAAGCAAAAGGTGGCTACTTTGAAGAACCTAGAATATGAAATATATTTTCAGTTGTTTCACACTTTTTTGTTATGTATAATTCCACATGTGTTAATTCATAGTTTTGATGCCTTCAGTGTGAATCTACAATTTTCATAGTCATGAAAATAAAGAAAACTCTTTGAATGAGAAGGTGTGTCTGTACTGTATATATATATATATATATATATATATATATATATATATATATATATATATATATATGTAATGTTTGGGAGTTCTACGTAATTTTATAGGAACAAATACTGATTTTAACTTGTAAGCAACAAGTGTCAGAAAAGGTCTTAGGCCCCGTACACACGGTCGGTTTGGTCCGATGAGAATGAACCGAAGTTCATTTTCATTGGACCAAACCGACCGTGTGTATAGGCTATTGGTCTGTTTTCCTTTGGTCCAAAATTTTAAAACCTGCTTCAAAACCGAAACGATGGACCGCTGCCCCATCGGACCAAACCGATGGTTAGTACAGAAAAGCATCGGTTCAAAACCTGCGCATGCTCAGAATCAAGTCGGCGCATGCTTGGAAGCATTGAGCTTCGTTTTATTCAGCACGTCGTGTGTTTTACGTCACCGCGTTCTGACCCGATCGGATTTTGGACTGATGGTGTGTACACATATCAGGCCGTATGGCCACTTCAGAGGTGAACCGATGAAAACGGTCCGTCGGACCATTCTCATTGGTTTGGTCCGACTGTGTGTACAAGGCCTAAATCTCCAAAGGGTTAAAAGAAATCAGGAGATATCCCTTTACCACTTAACACCCCATGAAAGCCCAATTTGTCTTGAAAAAGCAAGATATAATTCACCTGGACACACTAAGTAGTTAGTACAGTTTTACTAACAAATGTCAAATTTGCAAAACTGTGTTCAGTCATTAAGTTTTCTCTTACCTTCTGTCATGAAGAGGTTAAAAAGAAACAAAAAATAAATAAAAAATGCCATTCAACCTGGCTCAAGATATGTGTGTAATAATTTCTTGCTGACATCTGTCCAATCATCATATAGTGTCCCCCCCAGTCTAGACTAATGACGGGATTGGTGACATGTGTAATGCCGCGTACACACGGTCGTTTTTCGGCATGAAAAAAAAACAACGTTTTTAAAAACGTCATTTAAAATCATTGGGCCATATTCTGAGTAAAGTTACGATGGAGTAACTCAGGATACTCCATCGTAACTCCCTTTTTTGACCCGTGTATCTATGCTCCTGATTCTCAGAATCAGTTTTGCATAGATACACTTAAGATCCGCCATCTGTAAGTCACTTACACTGGCGGATCTTAAATGCAATGACGCCGGCCGCCGCTAGATGGCATTTAAGTGAAGGAGTCATTTGCGTATGCAAATGATCCTTCTACGCCGATTCACGAACGAGTTCGCGTCGCGTAACCGTCGCTAACGTCGTTTGCGTAAGCGGAAACTTACCCCTGCTATATGAGGGGTAAGTTTCCGCAAGTCTCGCGTAGGCCATGTTACGGATGGCGTCGGGTCCCCGTCGTGTTTTTTCGTCGGATACGTTGTTTACGTAAGTCGTTCTTGAATACGACTTTACGTCAATGACGCACACGTCGGCGTCATTGACGTTTTCCGCCGAGAACTGGAGCATGCGCACTGGGCTTTTTGCAGCCCGGCGCATGCCCAGTTCTTTTGTATCGGGGGCGCGCTTCATTTGAATAGAAGCCGCCCCCTTGGAGATCCGTCAGGCTACGCCGGGACACTTACACTCCGCTGTCCCAACTTATGGAGCAAGTGGTTGGGGAATACAACACCTGCTCCAGTAAGTTGGGACAGCGGAGTGTAAGTGCCCTAAGCGAAGCTGGCGGAGATTTACTCAGAATATGGCCCATTGTGTTTGGGCTTCACATCGTTTTTCGGCTTCTGAAAAATGTAGTTTTTCGGGTTGTAAAAAATGATCCTGTGTGGGCTAAAATGATGTTTTAAACCCGCGCATGCCCAGAAGCGAGTTATGAGACGGGAGGTAAAACTACCATTCGTAATGGAGTAAGAACATTCATCACGCTGTAACAGACAAAAAAGCGCAAATCGTCTTTTACCAACAAGGAATCAGCTAAAAGCAGCCCAAAGGCGAATAGGTTGTATTTGATCTTGTGGTATGTATAACTGATCCAGTGCAATGGCTGTAAATGCATTATATAATTCAGTTTTGTTTAACCACTTAACCCCTGGACCATATTGCACTTTTTGCAATTCGGCACTGCGTCGCTTTAACTGACAATTGCGCGGTCGTGCGACGTGGCTTCCAAACAAAATTGCCGTCCTTTTTTCCACACAAATAGAGCTTTCTTTTGGTGGTATTTTATCACCTCTGCGGTTTTTAGTTTTTGCGCTATAAACAAAAATAGAGCGACAATTTCTAAAAAAAATAATATTTTTTACTTTTTGCTATAATATATATCCCCCAAAAATATATAAAAAAAACATTATTTTTCCTCAGTTTAGGTCGATACGTATTCTTCTACATATTTTTCGCAATAAGCATTTATTGATTGGTTTGCGCAAAAGTTATAGCGTTTACAAAATTGGGGTATTTTTATGGCATTTTTATTAATATATTTTTTTTTTACTAGTAATGGCGGCGATCATCGATTTTTTATGGTATTGAGACATTATGACGGACACTTCGGACACTTTTGACACATTTTTGGGACCATTGGCATTTTTATAGCGATCAGTGCTATAAAAGTGCATTGGATTACTATAAAAATGCCACTGGCAGTGAATGGGTTAACACTAGGGGGCGGGGAAGGGGGTTAAGTATGTTACCTGGGTGTGTTCTAACTGTAGGGGGGGTCGACTGACATGGGGAAATGACTGATCAGCATTTCTCTCCCTTTACACACACAGCTCCCGGTCCTCGCTTTGTAGGGAGCGATCGGGTGTGCCCGGCGGCGATCGCGCCCGCCGGGGCACGCACACGGGAGCGGGGGGCGCGCCTAGTGGCCTGCGCGAGAGCCGACATATAACTACGGGCTCCCGTGCAGGGGAGCTGACCTGCCGCCGTATAACTGCGGTGGCTGGTCGGCCAGCAGTTAAAGTGTCACTCAGTGATGTCACAGACCGCAGTATGTATTTGAGATAAATGAATCCAGGCGACCCTACACTGATGGTTTGCATACTTACAGCAACATTTGGATAAATAATGCAATGCAGCATATTTTCTGTCTGGGATTCTTGTAGAATACAGCAGCACCTGTTAGATTATCTTCATTTCTTAGAGAATACAAACTGCACAGCTAATATCCAGTTAGGATAGGGAAAAAAAACTAGTAAGACTTTGGTGCAAGAAGTAAGAAAATAGCTGAAACAGCATCCCAAATCAATCAGGATCGCCCAAGCACTTTCACGGCACGCAGCATCTTTAATTAAAATCTGTGTATTGTGCTAATAACTTTGCATGTTCATAAGTCTCCTGTATTGATTTAATTTGTCCACCAGGCCGGCACTAGAAGGAGCAGTGTAATGCATGGACACCATGTAAAATTAACAGAAACATTTCAGTGAAAATGGGGTTGATTCCCCCAGGCTCATTGATGCTGAACTGTGATTTTCATTGTAGCGCCAATGCCTACGTTCTAAAACATGCTGTGGGGGATCTCAAAGCTAATTGTTATTCTGGATGACTTGCACAGGCTATATCTGCCATTTCTGTTTAGGTTCCATTAGCATTAGGAGGCTAGATTACTGGCCCGTGAAAATAGCTGGACACTACTGTCTATATGCACAAAGGTTCAGAAGGCTTAGGCCTCGTACACACGACCGAGTTTCTCGGCAAAAACCAGCAAGAAGCTTGCTGGGTTTTTTTTTTTTGCCGAGGAAACTGGTCGTGTGTACACTTTTCAACGAGGAAACCGTCGAGGATCTCATCGGGCCTAAAAGAAAGCATGTCTTCTTTTTCCTTGACGGGAATGGGAAAATTTGGCTCGCTGAGATCCTCGGCGGCTTCACAAGGAATTCGACGAGCAAAACGATGTGTTTCGCCGGTCGAGTTCCTCGGACGTGTGTACGAGGCTTCAGACAAACATGGCAAGGTCTAATGTAGAGGGAAAGTGAGTAATATACTACAGTGCTTCATAGGTGCTAGAGAAGACATGGTGTGCCATAAGGGTGAGGAAGAACTTCAAAGGGGTTGAGATATTAATTAGTCAGAGACAGAGATCCAGTGATGAGATCCTGTTTTTCTGATCATTTAAGTTTTTTCAGAGAAGGAATTAAACTCTGATCAAACTTTAAACATTAAGGGCTCGTACACACGATCGGAATTTCCGATGGAAAAAGTCTGATGGATTTTTTACATTGGAAATTCCGACCGTGTGTATGCTCCATCAGAGAAATTCCATCAGAAATTCCGATGAATTCCATCGGAGATTACATAGAGAGCATGTTCTCTTTTCGTCCGATGGAATTCTGTCGCAATTCTGATGTGAATTTGGTCGGAAAAAGGTCCGATCGTGTGCACAGGGCATCAGGAGGCAAAATCACATAAAAAGAAGCTTCCCCTGGAGACAGCCAGGGTTAAGTTTAGAGATGATGCCATCCTTGGTACTCCTAGATGATAATGCTCTTTTGTACAATCTCGTTCTAAAACGATTGATAGAATGGACTATCACAGGAAGCATGCAATCTGCTTTAAAGGCAGGCCTACTTTTGGTGCACAAACCCAAACAAGAAAAAGGACAATATTTAATGGTTCCTGAATTATAAAGAAACATTTGGCCTTTGAGTTATCATAATCTATACATTTTTGCTGCTGCTTCCTCTAAGGCCCCATACAGACGACCGAACATGTCTGCTGAAACTGGTCCGCGGACCAGTTTCAGCAGACATGTTCGGTCGTCTGTACAGCCGAGCGGACAGGATTCCACCGTACATTTGCCCGCCGGGCCTTTTTCGAGCGGGCAATTATTTCTAAACATGTTTAGAAACATGCCCGCTGGAATCCTGTCCGTCGGACATGTTCGGTCGTCTGTACAGACCTACCGTACATGTCCTAGCGGCAGCCATCCCTCGCATGCGTCGAATGACTTCGACACATGCGTGGAAGCATTGAACTGCCAGGGCCGCGCACGTCGCCACGTCATCGTCGCGGCGATGGCACGGCCTCGTCGCCGCGTATCGAGTACGCGCGGATTTCTGTATGATGGTGAGTACAGCCATCATACAGAAATCTCCGGGCAGACATGTACGATGAAAACGGTCCGGCGGACTGGTTTCATCGTACATGTTTGCTCGTCTGTACGGGGCCTAAGCCATCTGCCCTAGGTGCTGGCCCACAAATACCATTATGTAGCTACAGCCCTTGAGGCAGACACCATGTAAATGGCATGCTGGCCCCAGTGCCAAGTTAAACTCAGTGGAGGCCCCTAGGCATCTGAATAAATTGAAAGCTTGTAAGCTAAGTAAGTTGATAAATGTTCTTTATCTTTTGTAAACCATTTAAGAAAGCGTCATTGTCATTTTCTTTCAAGATTAAATCAATTGTATTTATATACATAGTTACATTAGTCCAAGCTGGACCAATGTAACTATATATGAAGTATCCATCGCTGGAATTCTTCTTTAATGATTTTTTTTTCTAATTATGGAAAGATCAGTAAACACCATTTGTCAAAAGATAAACTGTTCTGCTGGTTGTCAGATCCTCCAACTCTTCTGCACATATTTTCCTCATCATACCCTCCATGCTCCTCTTCTGCACAGTCACACTTCAGTCATACCATTCACACTCCTCTACTGCACATACAACCCCCTGTCATACCCTCCACACTCCTCTCCTGCACATACAACCCCCTGTCATACCCTCCACACTCCTCTCCTGCACATACAACCCCCTGTCATACCCTCCACACTCCTCTCCACACTCCTCTCCTGCACATGCCTTCCCTTGTCATACATTTCACACTTCTCTACTGCACATACAACCCCCTGTCATACCCTCCACACTCCTCTCCACACTCCTCTCCTGCACATGCCTTCTCTTGTCATACATTTCACACTTCTCTACTGCACATACAACCCCCTGTCATACCCTCCACACTCCTCTCCTGCACATTTAACCCCCTGCCATGCCCTTCATACTCCTCTCCTGCACATACAACCCCCTGTCATACCCTCCACATTCCTCTCCTGCCCATACAACCCCTGTCATACTCTCCACACTCCTCTCCTGCACATACAACCCCCTGTCATACCATCCACCTTCCTCTGCTGCACATACAACCTCTGTCATACCCTCCACATTTCTTTCCTGCACATGCAACCCCCTGCCATACCCTCCACACTCCTCTCCTGCACATTCAACCCCCTGCCATGCCCTCCATACTCCTCTCCTGCACATACAACCCCCTGTCATACCCTCCACATTCTTCTCCTGCACATACAACCCCTGTCATACTCTCCACACTCCTCTCCTGCACATACAACCCCTGTCATACTCTCCACACTCCTCTCCTGCACATACAACCCCATGTCATACCCTCCACATTCCTCTCCTGCACATACAACCCCTGTTATACTCTCCACACTCCTCTCCTGCACATACAACCCCCTGTCATACCCTCCACACTCCTCTCCTGCACATACAACCCCCTGTCATACCCTCCACACTCCTCACCTGTACATACTACCCCCTGCCATACCCTCCACACTCCTCTCCTGCACATACAACCCCTGTCATACCCTCCACACTCCTATCCTGCACATACTACCCCCTGTCATACCCTCCACACTCCTTTCCCCTCACATACCACCCCTGTCATACTCTCCACACTCCTCGCCTGCACATACAACCCCTGTCATACATTTCACACTCCTCTCCTGCACATATAACCCCTCGTCATACCCTCCACACTCCATTCCTGCACATACAACCCCTATCATACCCTCCACACTCCTCTCCTGCACATACAACCCCTGTCATGCCCTCCAAACTCCTCTCCTGCACATACAACCCCTGTCATACCCTCTTCATGTCCTCCACACTTCTTTCCTGAACAAAGTTCCACTTATTATACCCTCTGCACTTCCCCCTGCACATACAGCCTGCTGTCATACGCTCTGCATTTTTTTAGCTGCACATAATGTCCACTACCACACTTATTTCTGCACATAGTACCTACTGTTATACACTCTGTATAACTCTCCTGCACATACTGTCTACTGTCATTCTCTTCACAATATTTTCCAGCATATATTGCGCTCTAAAGCTGGCCATAGACAATTAGTTGTCCATTGACAGACACAAACAAAGTGGGTGGGTGGAGGAATTCTCTGGTTATACTGTATTTTGGCAAAAGGACCCACTTCTGTCAAAATACACTGATTAGTGGCTGTAGTCATTAATCAACAAAGGTTTTCCAACATGTCCCTTCGACAAAAGTTGAGCTGGGGTGGCCACACACTCATGGAAATTCAGCTGGTTCTTGCTGAACTAGCAACATTCTGATTAGTGTAAAGCCAACTTTAGACACTTGTTTGTTATATTTCTGACTTCATTCCAGTGTTGTTCCTGACTCCCTGATCCCGTTCTCCCCTGCTCCAGCATCCCACATCTCTCCTGCCAGCAACCTCTTAGGCCCCGTACACACGGGAGGATTTATCCGCGGATACGGTCCAGCGGACCGTTTCCACGGATAAATCCTCTCGAGGATTTGCGCGGATTTTGATGCGATGGAGTGTACTCACCATCGAATCGAAATCCGCGCCAAAATCCTCTGGCGATGACGTGTCGCGCCGTCGCCGCGATGATGACGCGGCGACGTGCGCAACGCAGTCATATAAGGAATTCCACGCATGCGTCGAATCATTACGACGCATGCGGGGGATCCCTTTGGACGGATTGATCCGGTGAGTCTGTCTGGATTCCAGCGGATAGATTTGAAGACATGTCTTCAAATATTTATCTGCTGGAAATCCATCGCATGGGAGAAAAATCCGCGGAAACAGATCCGCTGGATTGTACACACCATAGAATCTATCCGCTGAAACCGATCCGCTGAGATTTTTCAGCGGATGGATTCTATGGTGTGTACGGAGCCTAAAAAGAGGAATTTACTTGCATGATACTTACTTACATATGCCTAAAAGAAAAAAGAAAACACCAGTGATTAGGAACCTTGACGTTCTTACATGTGGCAGCCAAAGGGCCAAACATTTTGTTGTTCTTTTTAGACCAAACTTGATATCAAAACTTTATCTGTAATATACAGTAATATGGTTTGACAAACTTCAAGCTGATAAGGACTAAAATGATCACTGATATATGTTGGGTATAATGTAAAATGTTCTGTTATCCCATGTGTAAGGTTGGTTTCACACTGCTGTGGTTTGGTCCATGGTTTCTCTTAACCTTTTACAGTAAAACCTTGGTTTGAGAGTAATTTGGTTTGAGAGCATTTTTCAAGACAAGCAACATTTTTTTTTATAAATATTAAATTGATATACAAGCAATGTCTTCATATACAAGTAGTGTCATGTCACAACTGAGTATAAAAGAGAAGAGGCGCCTTTAGTAGCTTTGATATACAAGTGCTTTGGATTACAAGCATGCTTCTGGAACGAATTAGGCAACCTTATCCAAGGTTTTACTGTATTAGATTGTGTGTTTTCTGAAAGCCCACCAAATGTCCTTCAAGCTACATCTTTGGTGCGCTCTCAGAAAACGCACCAAAAACACCCAATCTAATAGAATTGCAGGAAACTGCAGGTAACTCACACAAAAACTGTGCTAACACTGCGCTGCACCCCTGCTGTGTATTGATCTAACAATGGATGAACCTTGTTGGTTAAATAAACATTTAAAAGAAAAGGAGGGTTTTGTGATAGGAAGGTTGGATTGGGGGGGATTGGTGCTGGGAGGGAGGATTTTTGCTGGGTGGGGATTTATACTGGATGGACGGGTCATTTTTTTTGTGAGAATTATTGCTTGTAAAAGGAAGGGTGGAGGGTATGAGATTTTTTCAAGGAGGGGACATTTTGGGGCAAGAGGATTTGTGCTGGGGGTGGTGGGTGATATGGGGGTGTGGGTTAGGAGAGGTGTTCTGAGGAATATGAGATTGTGGGTGGAAGGGGGTATAGGGGGGAAGAAGATGTGTGCTAAGAAGGGGTATTGGGGCAGTGGGGGGTGTTATTGTCAACTTCTGTAAAACCAACCAGCATGTTCATTATATATATAAAAAAAAATTGTACTCACAAGTATAACAATGGAGTAGCACTTTAAAGCAGTCACCTCTGCTTTAAAGTGCTACTCCATTGTTATACTTGTGAGTGCAATTTTTTTCATCAATCAATAATATCAATATCATCAATATTATCCCAGCTGAGGCTTGCAGTTAGTCAAAGGATCCTTTTAACCTAAAGCATGGGTGCTCAACCTGTGGCCCTCCAGCTGTTGCAGAACCACATGTCCCATGAGGCATTGCAAGACTGACAGATACGAGCATGACTCGCAGAGGCATGATGGGACTTGTAGTTCTGCAACAACAGGAGGGCCGCTAGTCTGACACTCCTGCCATAAAGCAACCACGCTCAACCTGTTGCCCTCCAGCTGTTGTGGAACTAAAAGTCCAATATGTCTGGGAGTGATGCTTGTACCTGTCAGTCTTGCAATGCCTCATGGGACTTGTACTCGACTAACTGCAAGCCTTGGCTGGGATGATAGCAGCCACTCAAGTTATGCCGCGTACACACGATCAGTCCATCCGATGAGAACGGACCGATGGAACGTTTTCATCGGTTAACCGATGAAGCTGACTTATGGTCCGTCGCGCCTACACACCATCGGTTAAATAACCGATCGTGTCAGAACGCGGTGACGTAAAACACAACGACGTGCTAAAAAAAATGAAGTTCAATGCTTCCAAGCATGTGTCGACTTGATTCTGAGCATGCGTGGATTTTTAACCGATGGTTGTGCCTACTGATCGTTTTTTTCCCATCGGTTAGGAATCCATCGGTTAAATTTAAAGCAAGTTGGCTTTTTTTTAACCTATGGTTAAATAACCTAAGGGGCCCACACACGATCGGTTTTGACCGATCAAAACGGTCCATCAGACCGTTGTCCGCTGTTTAACCTATCGTGTGTACGAGGCCTTAGACTGTTTCAAATTCCACATCCGTTAAAATACTATGTGCTTTGGATTACTATAATTTTTTAATAAAATATACAAAAATGAGAGTGCATATTGTATATGATATATATATATATATATTGTATGTATACAGTATACGAGTTGTGTCTATATTTAATAAGGTATTGCAGCAAACAATGAGGATGTGCACTGATCCATTTGAGTTTATTGCAGTAAACAAAAATATTATTTTTGATTGGTGGTTATGGGTTACCACACTTTGCACATTACTCTTTGCTATATTAAGTAAGCCTGAGGTCATACAACTCGATTGACATGTTTGAAAGTGGTAAAACTGCACTGTAATGAATTCTGTCATTCTCTCCCCTAGTGACGAAGATTGTGTGCGCTGAACAGTGTGATGGCCGCTGCTATGGACCTTACGTTAGTAATTGCTGTCACCGGGAATGTGCTGGAGGCTGCTCTGGACCTAAAGACACTGACTGTTTTGTATGTTGCCTGTCATTTTACTTTCTACCCTTTTCACCCAAGATTTAATATGCCTACTCATTCTCTATCTTCATGCATTTTGTCTCCAAACATAAATGCTCATTTAGCTCTTTCATATATTTCTCCTATTTTAGCTTATATTACCCATCAGCCTGCATTAGCCCTGGCAGATTTTAGAAATTTTACAAATAAGAAATTGAACATATCTATGTGCTAATGCATATGATTTATGGCTTTCACAAGAACACTTTGCAGATTTAAAAATTACCATTTTGCTTTGCCTCCAAATCCCCACCACCTGCTTCATAAAACATTTCTAGCATCCTTTAAAAAGTGGGTTTGTTAATGTTAAGTTAGACAAATCTGTAATATAAACGAAACATTAGAGTAAATATATGTACTGAATTCACAGGTAGCCCTGAGCCAATGAAATTTGTGATAGTGTGTACTGACAGCAGAGGGATTTGGTAGTCACCGGCTCTCTGCTCTGTCCCCCTGCACCCCCAGGCCTGGAGAGCTGGGCTGTGGAGGGGGCGGGAGAGGCTGGTTACGGCTCTCAGCGGCTTGCTGAGAGCCTGAAACAGGTGCTGGTCCAGGCCTGTGGGTGGATCCAGAACGATCTGCACTCCTGTGATCACAGGAGAAGTACAGCCAAACAAGCTTTGGCTATACATCTCCTTTTTTGGTGGCCGTAGGCATAGCTCCCAACTGTCCCTGATTTTGAGGGACTGTCCCTGATTTGGAGAAATGTCCCTCATTCCTCCTCATTTGTCCCTCATTTTGGTCTGATATATATATATATGCACTTTTTATCTATCAAAAAGTGTTTTCCAGCACTAAACCTTCCATCTGATTTCTAAATTGTGGCATTTGTAAATTCCAAAAGACAATATAAAAAAAAAAGTAGTGGTAAAAAAGCACTTGTGGGTTTAACAAATCTTGTAAGGGCGCACGGCAAGGGGTGTGTCCTATGCCTGCATACTTTTGCTGATAAGTGTCCCTCATTCCCATCTCAAAAAGTTGGGAGGTGTGGTCATAGCGTTCAATATTGAGTTGGCCCAACCTTTGCAGCTATAACAGCATGAACTCTTCTGGAAGGACTGGCCACAAGGTTTAGGAGTATGTCTATGGGAATGTTTGACCATTCTTCCAGAACCACATTTGTGAGGTCAGCCACTGATGTGGACAAGAAGGCCTGGCTTGCAGTGTCCACTATAACTCATTCCAAAGGTGTTCTATCAGGTTGAGATCAGGACTCGGTGAAGGGCAGTCAAGTTCTTCCACCCCTAACACGTTCGTTCATTCATGTACAGTATTTATGGACATGGAGCAGGTAGGGAGCAGGGAATGCATAACCCTGTCCCTTCATAACACACTGACATATAGTGGCAAACAGTGGGGGGCCAGGGGCACAAAACGCACCTTTGCCCATGTGGATAAAAATTGCTGCATCTGCCCTGCTTCCTGAGGCATCAATCAGGTATGGTATGCATGTACATAGTTACATTGGTTCAAGCTGGACCATGAAACTATACCTACAATTCATCTTATAAGTCATATTGAAGTAAAAAAGTAATAATCACACTGTCTCCTTCAGATTATGCTACCTTAAAACATGGAATCATTTATTTAAATTTAAAATCTGAAGCATCCGTCTACCTGACCTGCATTTAACAACTCTTCTCAGCAGTTCCAATTAGAAAATTCCAAATGACTTTGGAGTCAGTACTGTCATGACACCATTTACTTTCTTATGTCAAGTTGGAAGACTCAATCTTCTTTCACTTACAGACATGTTTCACAAGTCACATTTCATTTTTTGCTTTCTAGAAGCGTTGTTAAGGTTGCAGATCTGTGGTCGATAGTGGGGGTACACAAACTTTGCCAAAACACTCATTCTGACTTCTCAAATTAATAATAAGAATGATGACAATATTCAGAGTTAATTTAACGCACAATAACCAATTTGTTTCCAGATAAGCGAATGTCAAATCACTGAAAGATAAATTCTGAATTGTTGCTCTGGGTTACCATTGAAATCTCCATTTATTTACTCAACAAACTAGTTTGGACATGTGCTTTATGCATACCTCCCAACATTTTGAAATGGGAATGAGGGGCACCTACTAGCAAATGTATGTAGGCATAGGACACGCCCCCTGCCACACCCCCTTAAAGGAAAATTAACCAAAAAAAAAAAGGTTAAAGTGGATGTAAACCCTCCATACACCCAGTGAAGTGAACAGCCTCAGATTATACACAGGGATGAACCAAATATCCCTACATAGGTTTTACATGTAGATCTGCTGTCTTCACATGTATATACTGTTTAGAAAGTTGGGATCGTGATAGGAGATTTTCTCTTCCTGGTTAACACAGAGTGTGATGTCTGGGCATACAGCCAAGATAGCTACAATTTCTAATTGGAGGAAAGGCACATACCCATGCTCATCATAGGCAGAGACTCTCAGAGGTGTTTTGTAATAGGACCTGCTCTCTGCTAACCTATTTTAGAAACCTCCCTGGACAAAAGATTCAGGCTGCTTTTGTCTAAAAGTCTGAGAATTTGTCAGGAGTTATCAGCCTGATAACAGAGGAACGGTTCAGGAGTAGGGATGAGCTTCGAGTTCGAGTCGAACTCATGTTCGACTCGAACATTGCCTGTTCGCCTTTTTGGCGAACAACGAACAATTTGGGGTGTTCGCGGGAAATTCGAAAAGCCGAGGAACACCCTGTTAAAGCCTATGGGGGAAATCTAAAGTGCTAATTTTAAAGGCTAATATGCAAGTTATTGTCCTAAAAAGTGTTTGGGGACCTGGGTCCTGTCCCAGGGGACATGTATCAATGCAAAACGTCAGTTTTTTCGGGAGCAGTGAATTTAATCATGCTAAAAGTGAAACAATAAAAGTGAAATATTCCTTTAAATTTCGTACCTTGGGGGGTGTAAAGTTAGCATATGAAATAGCGCATGTTTCCCGTACTTAGAACTGTCCCTGCACAAAGTGTCATTTCTGAAAGAAAAAAAGACATTTAAAACTGAATTGCGGCTATAATGAATTGTCGGCTCTGGCAATTCAGAGAGAATTCATTCATGAAAAAAAAAAAAAAAAAGCGTGGGGGTCCCCCCAAATTCAATTACCAGGCCCTTCAGGTCTGGAATGGATATTAAGGGGAACTCCGCCGTCAATTTAAAATAAATTACGTGGGGTTCCCCCCATATATCCATTCCAGACCCTTCAGGTCTGGTGTGGATTTTAAGGGGAACTCCACCCCACATTTAAAAAAAAATGGCGTGGAGTTCCCCCAAAAATTCACACCAGACCCCTTATCCGAGCACGTTAACCTGGCTGGCCGCAGAAAAGAGGGGGGGACAGAGTGCGCCCCCCCCCTCTCCTGAACCGTACCAGGCCACATGCCCTCAACATGGGGAGGATGTCCCCATGTTGATGGGGACAAGGGCCTCATCCCCACAACCCTTGCCCGGTGGTTGTGGGAGTCTGCGGGCGGGGGGCTTATCAGAATCTGGAAGACCCCTTTAACAAAGGGGACCCCCATATCCTGCCCCCCCTATGTGAATTGGTAATGGGGTACATTGTACCCCGACCATTTCACGAAGGAAGTGTAAATAGTTGGAAAAAACACACACACACCATAGAAAAAAGTCATTTATTAATAAAAAAAAACGAAAAAAAAAACAGTGGTGGTTATCCACTCGGTCCCAGCTTCCTGCTCATCATCTCAAAGTGATTCTAAAGGCTGAAGTTTTTTTTATCTTCCTGCATTCTATGCATGAAAGTAAAAAACCTTCAGTGTGCAGCCCCCCCCCCCTTTAGAGCTGGTTCACACTACCGCGACCTGGGGGGGGACTTGTGTTGCCCTAAGTCGCACGACATGACAAATTACATGGAAGTGAGTGAGAGCCGTCTTAATGTACACTACTGAAGTCACTCCAACTTCAGAAAAGGTTCTTGTACTACTTCAAAGTGACTTCTAGGCGACTTGTACCCATCGATTTCAAGTCGCCGCCAAGTTGGATCCCCTGTCTTAACTGAAGTAACTTTCCAGGAAGTGAAAATAGTTTTCTAAGGCAAACCCCTCCCTCCCACAGAGCGGATTATTATGTGATTGGCCACTGGCAAAGTCGCCTGTCCTGGAGGCGACTTGAAGTTGAGTTGTAAGTCTCAGGTCTTTGCCTCCTGAGTCCTCATTGGCTGAGAAACAGCAGCGGTAACCAATGGCTGTTAATCACAGCCAAGTCGTGCTCTGTGTGTCACAGAGATGGTTTAGGAATGAGCATGCATGAGTGCCCCGAGAACAACCAGCTTGCTCTGGAGGCACACAGCAGGAGGGAAGGGGCTAGGAACGCTGGCGGGGGACCCGAGAAGAGGAGGATCGGGGCTGCTCTGTGCAAAACCACTGCACAGAGAAGTTAAAGGGTCACTAAAGGAAAAAAAATGTTTTGCTGAAATGACTGTTTACAGGGTATAGAGACATAATAGTTAACTGATTCCTTTTAAAAATTATTAAAAATAGATAAAAACCAATCATATAATGTACCTACAGTTTAGTTTCGTTTTTGCTGTTGTTTCTTGGTTCTCTGATGTACAGAGCCAGAGAGCCAATAGAGGGCAGTGAAGGTTTTGCAAAACAAAACTGGATTGGTGCTGAGGGGTTTTAGACACACAGTAATCACACTCCTTGATTAGTCACCACAGTGAGACATCTCCCAGTACTGTGGTGATCAGGAAACAGACAACCAGGATGTGTCCAGTACATAGAGGAATTACAGCAACATCAGAGCAAAAACAAACAATGAGGACATGAAACCAGGACTGCAGTAAGGTAAAGGAAGCTATTTAGCAAAAACAAAAACATTCCTTTAGTGACCCTTTAAGTATAACATGTTTGTTGTTTAAAAAAAAATGTGAACCTTTGCAAATGCTTTAATTACTGAGCTCAGGAAAAGTTCACTTGACACAGCAAACATCATCTACTCTTTAGGCAAATCAACCCTATTACATAAAAAATAATATCTGTGCTTTGGCTAAGAGATAAAACGAGTAAAAATAAGAATGACCACGCCAGCCAGCACTAAAGGTTATGATCGTCAGACATGTGCAGACTGGAAGATTTTGTTTCGTTTTCGTTTGGAAAATAAATTTATTTAGTTACTCCCGAAAATCGTTTTGATTTATTTAGTTTTTCGTTTGGGCATAGCTTTCGTCCGAAAATCCAATAATACTTGGTTTCTGTCGAATGGGCAAAAGAATATTCGCCGGAACGTCGAATCTTTGTTGGTATCTGTCTAATGGTCAAAAAAATATTCGACGGAACGTCGAATCTTTACGTCGAATCATACATTTCCGTTCGAATATTCCGCCTACAAGAATTCTAATGTTGTATGATCAGTAATAATGTCGAATCTATTCTCTATAATGTCGAATCTATTTTCTCATAAATCGAAATCTATTCTCTGTAATGTCGAATCTATTATTTCTTTAGTGTCAAATTTTTTCTCTATGATGTCGAATCTTTTCCCTATAATGTCGAATCTTTCTATATCGAATTTTTACCGCAACGAAAACGAAAATAAAGCATTTTTTATGTCGGATCTTTCGGTTTTTGTTTCCTGCACTTTCGTTATCGTTTGTTAAAACGATAACGAAAAAACATGATTTTCGGATGAAAATGCATTCTAACAAAAACGAATGCACATGTCTAATGATCGTACAACTATTAAAAGCAAATATACTTGTATATATATATATATATATATATATATATATATATATATATATATATATATATATATATATATATATATATATATATGTATGTATGTAATCAACTCTATTGTATAAATGTGTAAAAATCTATTTTTAAGAAAGAAAACAAAAGAGCTGTTCTTCCATAATCTGTAAATGGCCCTCCTGAATATGACATTCTGCGCACATTACAACACTTTACCGACTACCCATTCTCATATACAATCTGCCTCCAGACTATTATCACTTGGTAAATCTGAAACTCAGTCTGAAAACACACAAGGAACTCTATTTTCAGACAAGATGTGCTATGATTATTTTATAAGCAGAGGGTTAGAGATGTTCTGACAGTGCTCAGGATCACACAGTGACAGGAGAAAAACCTAAATTGCTGTGTTTGCCAGTTCAGAATTTTTGATCGGACAGTAGAGGAACTCAAGCCAGCATATTATTGCTATATTTTTGCTTGTCCTTAAAACAAGGTATATTCCTTCACTTGATATTTGCATTCCCTACTGATATGTTTTCATTCCTGCCTGCTATAAAAAAAAAGAAAAAAAAGAAAGAAAAAGCTAAATGCCAAAGAAGAGAATAACCGCAAGCAAGGAGCAAAGTTTTACAGGAGCCTATACATTAACCTAACAAAGACTCTTCCATGGAGGGTGGGAGGGTGACGTCCCCCTGGAGACAGAAAACCTACTTTCTCTCTTGTAGAAATGATAACCTCCCCCTGTGCAGATTCAATAGAAATGAATGTCAGCCCTGCTCCCTAATTGGTAGTTTCGATTCCCCAGCTGGAATTTAAACGGGTGGCGTAGGAGAGCAGCGGGCCAACCCTCCGAAGTACAGATCATTAGGGTGTTCAGCGGAAATATAGGCAGCATCCGCTATTAACTGCTGTCACCAGCACTACTTCTCAGCCTGCTGCTGTCAACTACTGTCATCAAAATATTTATTTTTGCTTGCTGTTTTTTTAGAAATGGAATAAATAGAACTTTTTAGAACATTTTCCATAAAGGACATTTGGCAGCAATATAGCCTCCCTTCTCATTTCAATGCAAAGACTTTATGTTCCTTCTGTCAACTAAACCTGGGGGTGGCTGGACTGGATCTTAAGTTTGCTGGAGACACGGACACGCTGGGGAATTGATAGGCACTGAGTATGTTACAGCGAGAGAAATTAACTGCTAGACTTTTTTTTTTAAACTTTAGTGAAAGTATTAAGCGCATTTCTCAATGCATCTTGATGGCTGAAACAGTAAACAATTACCATTCTCGACCTGTTCTCTCTTTTCAGGCCTGCCTGAAATTTAATGACAGCGGATCTTGTGTCACCCAGTGCCCACAGCCCAATATATACAATCCAACTGCCTTTCAACTTGAGCAAAATCCTAAGGCCAAGTACACCTATGGAGCATTCTGTGTCAACAAATGTCCACGTAAGTTTATTAAAATGTTGTTATGGGAAAAGTGACTTTATAGTCTAAATGTGCTGCTTAAAAAAGCAATTTGGAGTAAGCAATAGTAATCAAGTAGATTTTAGCATATAACACAGGGATATGTAATTAGCGGACCTCCTGCTGTTGCAAAACTACAAGTCCCATCATGCCTCTGCCTCTGGGTGTCATGCTTGTGGCTTTGAGAGTCTTGCTATACCTCATGGGATTTGTAGTTCTGCAACAGCTGGAGGTCCGCTAATTGCCTATCCCTGATATAACACTTTAATGCACGGATATTTCTGATTGGTGGCTTTAGCATTTCTTTTTGCATTGTTTTTTTAACCACTTGCAGCGGGCTAGTGGTTGCGCATGCGCCAGTGTCCCGCGATCATGGCATGGAGAGGCAGAACAGGGAGATGCCTATGTAAACAAGGCATTTCCCTGTTTGCCTAGTGACATGACAGGGATCTACTGCTCCCTGTACAGCAAAAATATATAAAAAAAATAATTTCTTCCACAGTTTAGGCCAATATGTATTCTTCAACATATTTTTGGTAAAAAAAATAAGTTTATATTGATTGGTTTGCACAAAAGTTATCACAAAATAGGGGATAGTTTTATGCCATTTTTTATTGTTTTACTAGTAATGGCAGCGATCTGCGATTTTTATCGGGACTGTGACATTATGGCGGACACATCTGACATTTTTGACACTATTTTGGGACCATTGTAATTTTTACAGTGATCAGAGCTACAAATAGCCACTGATTACTGTATGAATAAGGGAATGGGTTTTACACTAGGGGGCGATCAAGGGGTTAACTGTGTCCTAGGGAGTGATTCTAACTGTAGGAGGGATGGTCTCACTAGAACATGATAGAGATCACTGCTCCTGATGACAGGGAACAGTAGATCTCTGTCATGTTGCTAAGCAGAACAGGGAAATGCCTTGTTTACATAGGTATCTCCCCGTTCTGCCTCTCCGTGTCACGATCGCGGGCACCCGGCAAACTTTGAGTTTGCGGGACCCTCGGGCATGATCCCACAGCACGACGCGGGCGCGCGGGCCGCGGAAAATTATAAGGGACGTACAGGTATGCCCATTTGCCTGCCTGTGTAATTCTGCCGACCTAAATTGGCTTGCGGCGGTCGGCAAGTGGTTAATGCAGCGACCGCTCCATTTTTTTTTTCATTCAGCCCGCTGGGTTCAACTAAAGAAAATTCATGTGTACCCAGCATAACTTGTTCATTTACATTGTTTTGGACTGTGTGTTTCTTATGAGAAATGTTGTATTCCATGTCTTGTACTCATTTGTATGTGAGAGAGCAGAGCTGTAGCGTTAATGATAGAGAAATGTGTTCTTCCGCCTTTACTAGCCACTCTATGGAAATATGATGCATTTTGATGAAAGCTATAAACACTTATTTTCACCATTTCTAGATAACTTTGTTGTGGATGACAGTTCATGTGTGAGGGCTTGTCCCAGTAACAAGATGGAAGTAGAAGAAAATGGAATCAAAATGTGTAAGCCTTGTGCTGGAATCTGCCCGAAAGGTAAGCATGATGGTTACTTTATATTTATAATTGAGACATTTCTAATGCAAGATTTGAAACAGTTGGCTTGGGGATTGGACCCAAGGGACATCAAACCACCATGTGTTGTTCAGTTTTTCTTTTTACTGAATATGGATCATGGTCATGTCTTATGTAAGCTATCCTACATACTAGAAAAATAAAGCATCTTATGCAATGTGTGCCTCTTATATTCACACTCTTGTTGCGAAATTTCGGAAATTTGAAAATTCCGAAAATTCTTAATTTTGGAAATTCGAAAATTCGAATTTGAAAATTCTAAATTTCGGAAATTTGGAAATTTTGGAAACACCTAACTCTAATAAACAAAAAGGTATAGTAAATGTTAGGGTTGTCCCGATACCACTTTTTTAGGACCGAGTACAAGTACCGATACTTTTTTTCAAGTAGTCTTCGATACCGAATACCGATACTTTTTTTAAATGTGTCCCCAAATGCAGCCATGTCCCCCCCATATGCAGCCATGTCCCCCACATATGCAGCCATGTCCCTCTAGCCATGTCCCTCACATATGCAGCCATGTCCCTCTAGCCATGTCCCTCACATATGCAGCCATGTCCCTCTAGCCATGTCCCTCACATATGCAGCCATGTCCCTCTAGCCATGTCCCTCACATATGCAGCCATGTCCCTCTAGCCATGTCCCTCACATATGCAGCCATGTCCCTCTAGCCATGTCCCTCACATATGCAGCAATGTCCCTCTAGCCATGTCCCTCACATATGCGGCAATGTCCCTCTAGCCATGTCCCTCACATATGCAGCAATGTCCCTCTAGCCATGTCCCTCACATGTGCAGCCATGTCCCTCTAGCCATGTCCCTCACATGTGCAGCCATGTCACTCTAGCCATGTCCCTCACATATGCAGTCATGTCCCTCTAGCCATGTCCCTCACATATGCAGCCATGTCCCTCTAGCCATGTCCCTCACATATGCAGCCATGTCCCTCCAGCCATTTACCCCATACCTTTGCCGCCGAAAGCCGCCGCCACCGCATGGAGAAAATCACAGCATTCATTTGAATAGCTGTTTTGCCCGCGTGTATAGACACTCCCCCTTGCTCGGAATTGGACAGATCACATTCACCCATCCAATCCCGAGCAAGGGGGAGTGTCTATACGCGCGGGAACACTACAGCTATTCAAATTAAAGCTGTGATGTTCCCGCACGCGGTTTAACCCATGCGGCGGCTTTCGATGCGGCGGCGCGATGCGGCGGCGCGATGTGGCGGCGGGGGGGGGGGGGGTATTCTATTTAGGTATCGGGGGTATTTGCGCGAGTACGAGTACTCCCGCAAATACTCGGTATCGGTCCCGATACCGATACTGGTATCGGTATCTGGACAACCCTAGTAAATGTGCACTACCCTTATCTGTGCTGAATAACAATAACCACATAATATAAATCAGAAGCAATATCTATGTTCAGAAATAACAACACAAATCATAGCTAATCTGTGAATCTTCTTCCCACCCAAAAGCCTTCTTCCGCACTGGTGATAAACAGTACATATAATCCACCCTTGTGAGTTAATCCTTCTTATTCTATACATGGTGACTCCCACCACCATTCACTACTACACTCACCTCCAGCTGCGACCTGTTAAACCAAGTCCAACCACGCTTTCCCATGTTGGGGTACAAATCCAGGCTCTTCTTCAATTCTCCTTGTTTTCTCTATTGCTCTCTGTAATTTTACACTTCTCCAAATATTGGTGTATGGCCTTTTAAATCCACACATGTTCCTCTGTAGGTAAGCTCATGCAAGATTGAATACTCTCATAGTGTAGTATGTTAAAAGTACCTCCTTTATTAAAATTAATGCACTTACATAATAAAAAAACATCATCGCGTTTATTGAAATACAGCTGGGCTGCGGATCCCACATCACTTCCAGTCCACTGCACAGCATTACCTGACTCCGCCCAACGTGTGTCATCACAGTCACGTGACTTCCTCAGGGGTCATGTATTGCAGCTTACCAGTTCTTAGATGTGATGGCTGCATTAGTTTAATTTTTTAAACTTTCTTTCTTATATTTTTATCTAGCGATCTGGCCAGTAAGTCTGTTATTTTTCACAGACTCTCCAGCAGAATATATCAGTTTACATGGATGAGACAAACCATGTAACACTCGCAGGGGTGATTTAAAAGGGGTTGTAAAGGTTTGTTTTTTATTTTTTAAATAGGTTCCTTTAAGCTAGTGCATTGTGGGTTCACTTACCTTTTCCTTCCATTTCCCTTCGAAAGCCGCGTACACACAACCGTTTTTCATGACGTGAAAAATGCAATTTTTTAAATTGGTCGTTAAAAACGGTCGTGTGTAGGCTCCTGAGCCTTTTTCACGGCGTGAAAAATGGGCATTCAAAATTTAGAACATGCTCTATGTTTTTCTCGTTGTTTTTCACGTCTTTGTTTTTCTCGTTGTGAAAAACGGTCGTGTGTATGCTTTAACGACGGGGAAAAAACGTGCATTCTCAGAAGTTATGAGACGTGAGCGCTCATTCTGGTAAAACTAGCGTTCATAATGGAGATAGCACATCCGTCATGCTGTAACAGACCGAAAAGCACGAAGACTAAAAAAGCGTGAATCGTCTCTCACCAAACTTTTACTAACACACGTTAACACAAAATCAGCAAAAGCAGCCCAAATGGTGGCGCCATCCGACTGAAACTTTCCCTTTATAGTGCCGTCGTACGTGTTGTTGTACGTTTTGTACGTCACCGTGCTTTGCTCAAGAATTTTTTTTTTCACGATCGTGTTTATTCAAGGCAGGCTTGACAAGAATCACGTCGAGAAAAACTTTGTTTTTTTCCTTGACATTGAAAACGGTTGTGTGTACGCGGCATACATGTTTTTTTTCTTTGTCTGAATTTCTCATTTCCTGTTTCTCCTCAGTAAGCCAGTTAGTCAGCCAGAACAGCTTACTGAGGAGGAACAGGAAGTGAGAAATTCAGACAAAGAAAACAAAGAAAAAACAACATGTAGAAAGGAAATCGAAGGAAAAGGTAAGTGAACCAACAATGCACTAGCCTAAAGGAACCTATTTAAAAAATAAAAAACAAACCTTTACAACCCCTTTAAATTACCACATTTAATTAATGTAAAACTTTTATCCTAAAAGTGAAAAAACTATTTGCAGTAACTGATTATAAAGTGTGAGTTGGAGTTTGGCTTAAATTTGTTAGTGTATCTAGACTGACAATCATAGGCGTGCACACAGTGTGTGCCAGGTGTTCCCAGGCACACCCTAATCACCCCATGCAGAACAGATTCCCCCTACCGACCTGTCTCCCCCTCTTTCCCCCCACAGCACTTCCGGCTTCCCTCCTCTCCCACCGGTTGTTGCTGTGGATGTTTTAGGATGAGTGGGAGAAGGGGCCAGTAAATATGGCAATTTACCAGCCCCTTCCCTTTCTGAATGAACATTGTGAGTGATCGGAAGAGTGTGTTTGAGCTTTGGGGTGCACACCCTAATGCCAAAGGCTGCACACACCTATGCTGACAGTGCTTTTATCTGTTGTGCCTCATGTGCTCATTTCTCCGGAGCTGTATATCACTAATACAGGGGGTGTTACTGGCCAGATCATAAGGTGAAACAGAGGGGAAAAAAACAAAAAAGAAAACTAATACAGCCACCACATGTAATGACTGGTAAGCTGCAATAGAATACATGTTTGGGTTTGGGTTTAATACCGCTTTAAGGTTGAGGACAATTGATCGTGTCTGCAAAGAGGCACAGAGAATAATAAGTTGATAGAATTGAAGATGGTAGGATGAAATAACTGGTTGGTTCAGAGTTTGTGCAATAAGTCACAAATTCTTATTCCCACCAATATGGGTAATATATCATATATTTTATTTATTTATTTTATTTTTGATCACAACAAGACATCAGCATAAATTTACAAGCCATAATAGTGTAAACCCGCTATAGGAGATGCAGATAACTGACAGACAGGCAGATATTTGTGATTTTATCAGGAATAAAATATCCATCTTTCTACAGACAGAAATGACACCCTGGGGAGATGTAAATTGCAACCTACTTAGTTGGAATGTGCTGTTTAGGCATTGAAATTCATGAAAACTTATAGCAAGCGCGGGATAATGTTAGTGATCTGGAAGCCAATTGTCCACAGACGGCAAAGTTTAACCTCTTTTCTGCCTTAGTACTTCAAAATGTGCTTACAGGAGGGATATCAATTAGTCTGATGCCTTGCTGTTACGAAAGCAAGCTGCATAGGATTGGAATATTCCAGGTACCTCTATTATTGCACAATAGCTTTTGGCATATTCTTAGTGTCAAAATATGTTGTGATCGTTTTTCACACTATCTTGGCAATTTAAACTGAGCATGTGATGAAGAAATGGCTGAGCCTAGATTGCCTTCACTAAAAACCGCACATGAAAATGAACAGCAGATCCAAAGATATAGAAAGAGGAAGATTTCGGGGTTTATTTACTCAAAATTTGGTGCAGCAGTGCACATAAACCAATCAGCTTCCAGGTTTTGTTGTCAAAGCTTAAAGTGGAGTTCCACCCATTTTTTTATGTTTGTCTGTGCTGCATGCTCTAATCTCATAGTGTTCAGAATGGACAATTTTTATTTAATTTGTTGCTTGTAAATACCTTTATTTTGTAGTCCTTCATTACTTCCTCCTCCTTATTTGCCTAGGCTATTTGCAAGGGTTTCTGGGATAGGCATCATGTTACCCAGTAGTCCTTGCAAACCTGACTGAAACCTATTACATTGCTTGTGCACTGAGCATGTGCAAAGCTGAAATCCAGGAAGTCATTAAGTCTGGCTTCATGATGCCCACATTTAAGATGGCCACGGTCTATTTCTAGATTATAAACTATCTAAATGCTGTAACAACCTAGCAAAACGGACCTTAGTTTACATACTAACTTTACTAGAATACATTAAGCTTGTGTATTACAGGGGTATTTATATTTAAAAAGTGAAATTGTGGGTGGAACTCCCCTTTAATTGAACAAGCTAAAGTTAGAAGCTGATTGGCTACTGTGCACAGGTGCGCCAGATGTTGCCTTCTCCAGTTTCAGTAAATCAACCCCATTGACTTAAAACTCAAATTCAAATCCCCTTTCCGATCTTTACTATTTGGCCCCAATTTGATGGGCAGCATCTTTGACCAATAAGGAGGTTCATAAACCTTTACAGGGAATGTTACAATGTTATGTTTATTTACCTGAATAAATCTCTGGATCTACTTCTAATTATCATTGGTACTTATATAGCACCATCAATTTAAATAGCATTTCTTTACAAATGGGCATTTGGCGCCTAACTAAGCTCAAAAATCAATCAATCAATCAATATATATTGTACACTCACATCAGTCCCTTGCTTCAAGGAGCTTACAATCTAGGGTTCCTAAAATCCATCCATACACATACTAGGGCCAAGTTAGAAAAGAAGCCAATTAACCTACCAGCATATCTTTGGAGTGTGGGAGGAAACTGGTGTACCCAGAGGAAACCCACGCAGGCACAGAGAGAACATGCAAACTCCAGGCAGGTAGCATCATGGTTGGGATTCGATACGTAGTTTCCACTAAGGATTATGTGGATTATGTCTGGTTATATGTTCTTTCATTATAATGCTAAACTTGTAGGCAGACAGTGGGTATAGAAAATAATCACATTTTGTTGTTTTACAGCCTGAAATTAAGACAGACACATGTTTTGTTTTATCCAGCTGTATTTACTTATAACATCTAAGTGAAATATATAACACCAACATGTCAGAAAAAAAAAATCAAAAACAGAATCACCAAGTTGGAAAAAGGTTCACCCCTTCCTAAAAATGTACTTGTAAACTCAATCAGGTGTAGCTAATCACCTTCTCAATAGCACAGAAAACCATTTTATTTTCAGCTGTGGTCACTTTGATTAGCTCAGCATGAAAAGAGCTTTCCTGGAAAATTTCAGTCCATGTTTGGGCAACTGATGCAAACAATCAACTATGGGTAGCAAGGCACTATCAAAAGATCTCCGGGGATAAAGTTGTGGACAGGTGAAGTCAGGAGATAGATACAAAAAAAAATCAAAGGCTTTTTCAATGCCTAGAAGCACAGTGAAGTCTATTATTAAGAAGTGTAAGGTATTTGGTACAACACAAACCCTCCCTGGATCAGGACGTCGCTCCAAACTGGATGAAGCCAGGAGGAAACTGGTCAGAGGCTAACAAGAGACCTACAGCAACTCTGGAACAGTTACAGGAATTTATGACAAAGAGTGGTCATTGTGTGCATGTGACAACAGTATAACAAATTCTCCACAAATGGCTTGTATGGGAGGGTTGCAAGAAAAAAGCCACTCCTCAAGAAAGGTTGCTTGCAGTCACGGCTGAGTCAGCATCCAACCAAATCGCTGCCCCAGTGACCCAGGAAACCGTAGAGGACCCATGTTGCTCCTGACTTCCTCTCCACCTGCGGTTGAGCGCCATCTGCAGTGGAGAAAATAGACTGCACCTGCCTATACATTGATGGCTCCCTAGTGCCCTCTTATCAATAAAATAATACCGGAATAATGGATTTTTGTCATTGTAAGAAAGATATTGCAGTGACAGGGAACGTGAAAGCTTTACCTACTGCACACAGCTTTCTCACTGAGCAACTTGGGGACTGCTGGGATTACATCACACGGCCATTCTTTTATAGCTAGCTTTAAATTGCAAATATTTTTTTATGGAACTGGGGGATAGTTTTGCAAAATTTTGCAGAACAAAAAAAACTTAAAAATTTTAAGGGAAAATCAGAGGTGCCAAAATGTCGACTATGCAAGATCTGTGACAGGTTTACTTTAAATGCTATCATTTATTTATAGTGTGTTGTTGTAATGCTGTTTCATTCCATTTTTCTCTCTAGTGTGCGATGGAATCGGGACAGTGTCCCTAAAAACCTCTCAGACTGTGGATTCCAGCAATATTGACAAGTTTATAAACTGCACCAAGATTAATGGAAATCTCCTTTTCCTGGTGACTGGCATTGAAGGGTGAGTGCAAGATAAGAGTGGCAGAATCGCAAAGCTGAAATAGTATACAATAAGTGAGATTCCAACTCCTCCTAAGCTTTCAAACACATTTTCCTTTTAAACTGTTATTTTCACTGCGGGCCGAATTTATCTTCACCAGCTCTGCACAAAGAATTCCCTGAGAGCCCTATGGGTGAAGTGCTGAATTTGTATGCAAAGGCATCTGGAGTGAGCACCAAATGGAAAGTAATAAAATATGTCCTATAGTCTTTTGTCAATGGTTCCTGCACTTCAAACACTGGAGTTACTGTTCAGCGTTTTACCACTACGACATTCTATACCCTATGTACCCCGGTGTGCTTTGTTTAACATACTTCGAAAAGAACGCATCTTAAAGCGAAACTAAACCCATTGATTTAAGTTTCCCAAAATAGTATACATTCATGGCATGCTGTGAGAGATAACTGTAAGACCCCGTGCACACGTCCGAGAAACTCGATGGGCAAAACACATTGTTTTGCTCGTCGAGTTCCTTGTGAAGCCGCCGAGGATCTCGGCGAGCCAAGTTTCCTCATTGACTAACGAGGAAATAGAGAACATGTTCTATATTTGGCCCGACGAGATCCTCATCGTTTCCTCGGCCAAAAGTATACAGACGACCGGGTTTCTCGGCAGAATACGGCTCCGATCGAGTTTCTGGCTGAATTCTGCCGAGAAACTCGGTCGTGTGTATGGGGCCTCACAGTTGCTTGTTGTTCACAACAAAACTGTCACCCATCAAATTGTTGGTGTCATAATTGATCACATGTGCAGCCCCATGACAGCTGAAGATCAGACAGCTTCCTAGGCTTTAACCCTTTTACTGTCAATGATGTAAAACTTACAGCGGCCAGCTCGGAAAGTTTTAGGTAGCTGGCATTTACCTTTTTGCTACAAGCTCATAGTGACTTCAATGGCCGCGAACTTATAGCAAAACTGTTCAGCAGATTCTGAACAAACCAATAACTTTGATCAGCGGCTGACAAGCCACTGATCAGAGCTATTAATCTAAAATATGACCATTCCCCCACCACCAACGCTACTGCTCCTCTGCTCTGTGTTTCCCCTGCTCTAACTGCACCCCTTTGCTCTTATTTGCCCCACCCCCTCCTGCACCAACCCCTGCAGCACTAATCCTCTTTGGCTTCCCTGCAGCTGCTGGCTTCTTCTCCTTCCCCCTCCTACCAGTTTTGGGTGCTGCAGGGCTTCTCCGACCCATCCTGTACTGGCCATCCTTCACCAATCGGCAGCCCTCCCTACAGTGCTGCTGGCTGGCTCCCCCTTCCGCTGGCTGCAGCAGCTGCTGAGGTGGGAGATCAGTGTCAAGACAGAAGGGGGTTGGGCTGGTAAACATGTCATACTTACCAAAAAGTAAAATGTGCCGCTACCTCGAAGTGAGTATCATGTGAATAATCCTAATGAGTCTAACAATAGAATAAACAGTAATAAGAATTGTGTAAAAATACACATATATTAAAAATCCCTCTGGGCTGTGAACACGAGAGTCAGTGCTGCAAAATTCATCACTTAATACAAAAAAAACATATTGAATAATAATAAATGGATAAATTCCTACTGAAAAATGTATACTAAAAAAACCTGTGCTGTATATGAATTGTGCATAGTAGCATAAACAGTACATTGCAGGACCTCTCAAGCACCATCAAGTTGGATGGGGAGCGTCAGTGCACAACCATTTTGAGATTTCTCCAGAGATGTTCCATTGGGTTCAAGTCTAGGCTCTGGCTGGGCCACTCAAGGACATTCACAGAGTTGTCCCGTAGCCACTCCTTAGTTATCTTGGCTGTGTGCTTAGGGTCATTGTCCTGTTGGAAGATAAACCTTCACCCCAGTCTGAGGTCTAGAAGAGCGCTCTGGAGCAGGTTTTCATTAAGGATGTCTCTGTACATTGCTGCATTTACCTTTACCTTGATCTACCAGTTCCTGCCACTGAAAAACATCCCCACAGCATACTGCTGCCACCACCATGCTTCACTGTAGGGATGATATTGGCCAGGTGATGAGCGGTGCCTGGTTTCCTCCAGACACAACACTTGCCATTCAGGCCAAAGAATCTTTGTTTCATCAGACCATAGAATTATATTTCTCATGGTCTGAGAGTCCTTTAGGTGCCTTTTGGCAAAGTCCAGGCAGGCTGTCATGTGCCTTTTACTGAGGAGTGGCTTCCACGTGGCCACTGTACCATACAGGCCTGATTGGTTGGAGAGCTGCAGAGATGGTTGTTCTTCTGGAAGTTTTTCCTTCCTCCTCAGGCCGCGTACACACAGTCGTTCCAAACTGATGAGAATGGTCCGACGGGCCATTTCCATCGGTTCACCGCTGAAGTGGCCTGATGGTTTGAAGTGCGTACACACCATCGTTCCAAAAACTGATCAGGTCAGAACGCGGTGACGTCAAACACACGATGTGCTGAATAAAACGAAGTTCAACGCTTCCAAGCATGCGTCGACTTGATTCTGAGCATGCGCGGGCTTTGAACCAATGCTTTCTGTACTAACCATCGGTTTGGACTGATCGGGCAGCGGGCCATCGGTTCGATCTTGAAGCATGTTTTAAAATTTTGGACCGAAGGACAACAGACCGATGGGCTATACACACGGTCGGTTTGGACCGATGAAACTGAACCTCGGTCCATTCTCATCGGTTTTGTCCGACCGTGTGTATGCGGCCTAACAGAAATGCTGAAGCTCTGTCAGAGTGACATTGGGTTCTTGGTCACCTGCCTGCCTAAGGCCCTTCTCCCCTGATTGCTCAGTTTGTCCGGTAGTCTGCTCTAGGAAGAGTCCTGGTGGTTCCAAATTTCTTCCAAATACTTATGATGGAGACCACTGTGCTCATTGGGATCTTGAATGCTGCAGACATTTTTCTGTACCCTTCCCAACATCTGTGCCTTAAACTGTAACTGTGGGACCTTATATAAACAGGTGTGTGCCTTTCCAAATCATGTCCATTCAACTGAATTTACCACAGTTAGACTCAAATATAGAAACATCTCAAGGATGATCAGTGGCACCTGTGCTCAGTTTTGAGTGTCATGGCAAAGGCTGTGAATACTTATGTACATGTGACTTTAAATAGTTCAAATAAACTTCTTTCACGTTGGTATCATGGGGTATTGGTTTTAAAATTCTGAGGAAAATTCTGAATTTAATCCATTTTGGAAAAAGGCTGTAACATAACAAAATATGGAAAAAGTGAAGTGCTGTGAATACATTCCAGGTGCACTGTAATGTAAATAGATTTCCTAATCCTTAAATAAGTGTTCATAAATCAAATTCACACAAGTGTCCATTCATTATTAGTGAAATAAAGTCAAGTGGTGGAGAGGGTGCAATGTTACAACTTCTTGTGCAGTGTGATTACCCTCCCATGTACCGTCCACAATCCAATACTGTGCACTCTAGCAGCTCACCTCAAAGAAAGACCATAAAGGTCTGACAGCACTTGATGATGACTTAATTCTCCACAAGGAATCACTCTGAAGTAGGTCTCCTTTCCTCTGATTAGCAGTAATCATATACAATAAGAAGAGTCCCCATAGTGAAGTATTTCCACACAGCATTTTATTAAAACATTGTAACTTACATTAAAATAAGCAATGTTTCACATATAACAATCTCCAGAAAGAGTGAGATAGCTGAGCTTTCCGGTCTCAGCCATGGCAGGAAGTGATGTCACCTGGCTCCTCCCAACACCTTGCATCACAGATCACATGACTTCCTCAGCGCTGGAGTCGGGGTGATCTCTGCCGGGGTTAAATGCTGTATGGTTGCCATAGTAACATTACGGTGGTCATTTAAAAAAGCCACTCCTATAAGTAAAGCTGGATGATCCCAATATCAACAGCCGCATAGACTTAGTGGGGGTTATTTACGAAAGGTGAATACACTTTGCACTACAAGTGCAAAGTGCACTTGAAATTGCAATGGAAGTGCAGTAGCTGTAGATCTAAAGAGGACATGCAAGGATAATAAAAAACAACATTTTAGCTTGCACAAGATTGGATGATAAAATCAGCGGAGCTTCCCCTCATTTCAGATCTACCCCTCAGATTTACAGCGATTGCACTTCCAAGTACATTTTCAGTGCAATTTCAAGTGCACTTTGCACTTGTAGTTTGCGGTTTGTAGTGCGAAGTGGATTTGCCTTTAGTAAATAACCCCCAGTGTGTCTAAACACTATGTAGAGTGCTACAATAGAAACCAAAAATCCCTTTTGTTTTGGGATATAGTGAAATATAGACCCCATTGGAGAGGTAGCAATAAAGTGATATAATTGAGTCAATCTGAATCTCAATGGATTTTTGAATTACAAACATTAGAACCTTTAGGCCATAATGTTGAATTTGATCTTAATTGCTTCATTTCAGATTTTTAATTATTATTTGGTATTCCGCAATTACCTTTCGTCGCTTGGTTTTAGATCATGGATGATTGCTATTGTCATCCCAATATTCCAATATACCCATACTTTAATCTCACTTTCTTGAACTGAGTTATCTTTTTTTAACTATTAAGGGTCGTTTATTTGGAGATATTCTTATTTGTGATTATTTCATCCAATTGTAATTGTTTTATATATATAATTTTTTGGGACACCCTGATATTTATTAAAAATTATTATTACAATTGTTTAGCATTCTGGCTAAATTACAATCTACCCTATATAATTAAAGTAGGGATCATTATTATCACTGCATTGCATATATTGAGACACTTAGGGCTGGATTCAGGTAGATCCGCGCATTTTTACGGCGGCGCAGCGTATCGTATTTACGCTACGCCGCCATAAGTCAGAGAGGCAAGTGCTGTATTCACAAAGCACTTGCCTCCTAAGTTACGGCGGCGTAGCGTAAATGGGGCCCGCGTAAGCGCGCCTAATTCAAATGAGGATGAGGGGGCGCGTTTTATGATAATTATTGGTGACCCGACGTGATTGCCGTTTTTTACAAAAGGGCGCCGTCCGTGTACATATCCCAGTGTGCATTGCTCCAAAGTACGCCGCAAGGACATATTGGTTTCGACGTGAACGTAAATTACGTCCAGCCCCATTCACAGACGACTTACGCAAACAACATAACATTTTCAAATTTCGACGCGGGAACGACGGCCGTCGTATCTTAGCTAGGTTTAAGTGTATCTCTGTTTGAGCATACACTTAAACTTACGACGGGCTTAGATTCCGAGTTACGTCGGCGTATCTACTGATACGCCGGCGTAACTCTTTATGAATCCGGCCCTTATAGTTTGGGCTTTCCCACTACTGAGGTAGTGCTTTATAGGGATGAGCTTCGTGTTCGAGTCGAACTCACATTCGACCGTTCGTCAAAATACGAATGTTACGGGCCGTTCGCGCAAAATTCGAGTGGTGTGTCACGGCCCATAATTCACTGCGGCATCGCAGTGCATTGCTGGCTGATGATTGGCCAAGCATGCACTATGACCCGCATGCTTGGCCAATCACAGCTTGCATAAAACGGAGAGCCATAATTGGCCAAAGCCAGGGTGGCTTTGGCCAATTATGGCTCAGGGGGTTTAGTACACGCCCCCACACTATAAAAGGCCGCCTGGAAGTCAGCCTTGTGTAGTGTGTTGCGGTGGTTAAGAGAGGACAGAGAGAGACAGAGAGAGAGAGAGTGTCATTTTTTGCAGGTAGATAGAGCAGGCAGGCAGGCAGGCTAGTCAGTTAGAGTTACAGTGTGTAGAGGCTATATATGCATCCCAGGTGTTGTATTTATATTTATACACTGTATTGAGTTTAGCTAGATCTGCTCTTCCTAATATACTGACAGGCAGGCAGGTGATTGTGCTACCTGCAGTATTCTCACATGGTGTACTGTCTGTGTCCTCTGCAGTGTGCACCTAAAGCTACGTGGTGTGTGTACTGTCTGTGTCCTCTGCACATTGTGCACCTAAAGTTACGTAAAGCTGGTGTTTCTCATATTTATTCCTAGAGGCAGGTATCTGCTCATATTAATATCACAGGCAGGGGATATTTCTGCAAGTACTGTCATGTGGTGTACTGTCTGTGTCCTCTGCAGTGTGCACCTAAAGCTACGTGGTGTGTGTACTGTCTGTGTCCTCTGCACATTGTGCACCTAAAGCTACATAAAGCTGGTGTTTCTCATATTTATTCCTAGAGGCAGGGATTTCAGAACGCACATTCAGTGGTGCTGGAGGCTTTGTAATCGATCACAGGGTGCGCCTCTCCACCGACTCGGTCGATCGACTGACCTTCATAAAAATGAATCAGGCTTGGATCACCACCAGCTACCAAGCACCTGATGCTGATGTAACTGAATATTTTTTTTTAAATGTCAGATCCCTTCAAGACTGCCTCCACCTGGCACCAGCACCAGTGCCTAAGTCCCAATTTTTCTGCCCCTGTTTAACAGGGGCGTGTAATTAACATTTTTGATGCAATACTTTGCAGCAGGCTCATTCCTGCACTCCAAATAGAGTATCTGTGAGGGGTTGCAGTGTTGTGGCACCAGCACCAGTGCCTAAGGCCCAATTTGTCTGCCCCTGTTTAACAGGGGCGTGTAATTACAATTCTTGATCTAATATTTCACAGCAGGGCGCATTCCTGCGCCCACCAAGAGTAACTGTGAGGACCTACAGTGTTGTGGCACCAGCACCACCACCAACAAAGGCACAATTTTTCTGCCCCTGTTTAACAGGGGCCTGTAATTACAATTCTTGGTCTAATATTTCACAGCAGGGCCCATTCCTGTGCCCACCAAGAGTAACTGTGAGGGCTTAAAGAGTTGTGGCACCAGCACCACCACCACCACCACCACCAACAAAGGCCCAATTTTTCTGCCCCTGTTCAACAGGGGCATGTAATTACAATTCTTGATATAATATTTCACAGCAGGGACCATTCCTGCACCCACCAAGAGTAACTGTGAGGACCTACAGTGTTGTGGCACCAACACCAGTGCCTAAGGCCAGAATGGCAGAACATGTGAAAGGGTCCCGCAATGGGAGTAAAGGATCAGTGGGAAGGGCCCTGGGCTCGGAGGGAAGGCTGGGGGTCAGGGGGGCCCCTTCATGGTTTCTTGCCCCGGGACCCTGAGGGTTCTAGTTACACCTCTGCCTTCACCTTTTGTGATATTTTTCTGAGCAATCGATGAACTTCATTATAGTAAATACTGTTAGAGTAGACTTTTGAATTACTGGCTTAAAGGGGGGTTCCAGCCTTTTTTTATGTTTATTAAACGTCAGCAGCTACAAAAAGTGTAGCTGCTGGCTTTTAATAAACATACACTTACCTGCTCCACTGTCCAGCGCCGCGTCGCCCGGAGCTTCGCTCCTCTCCCCCCTTCTCTGCCAGCTCCTCCATTGTAATTGTGGGCACCCGGCCCTTACAGCTTTCGGGCTTCATGGCCGGGCACTCACTGCGCATGCGCAAATGGCGCAAAACTCCCTGAGTGGACAGGCGATCGCCTGGGACCTGTCACGTGTCCCAGGTGATCACCTACAGGGAGGGGCTGCTAAAAGGCGATATGACGTATCGCCTTAACGGTCCCTGAGCGGAAATAGAAAGTGGGACAGGAAGTCCCCCTCCTACTGAAGCCCCCACTCCCCCCCCAAAAAAAATGACATGCCAAATGTAAGGGGGCGAACTCCGCTTTAACTTACAGCACATGTGTCAAACACAAGGCCCGCGGGCCGAATCCCGCCCACCAGACCCTTTTATGCGGCCCGCACATCTTTCCTGCAACTGTAGCACCCCCTGCCCCATTTTTGCCCCTGCCTTGTCTCAGTAGGCGACAGCACAGAGGAGCCAGAACTCCTCCTTCAGATCCTGCTCCTCTCTGTGCAGCCGCAGCACCACCTTATCTCTGCATCCCCTGGTCTCAGCATTCAGCAGACTCCTGCAGCTGACTTTAGTCCTCCTCTGATCCTCCTCCAGACCCTACACTTTCTGCTTCCCAGCTCTGCCCCCAACTTCTGCCCGGGTGCAGCACAAGGTAAGGAAGGTGCCCTGTAATGTAAGGAAAGGTGGAGCACTTGACTTCTGATGGGGTGGAGGCTTTCTACATCTGATGTATGGGGGGGGGGGTGCTCTGGACATCTAGTCTTACAGATACAACAAGCTCTTTGATGGCAATCATATGCTGGTGTGGCCCACGATGAAATTGAGTTTTACGCCCCTGGCTTACAGTAATTAGGCTATGTAGTGAATGTGGAACCACTAACTCAGAATGTATGGTCAGTTGCATATATTTTGGTGCATGCTGGGAAAGCTGAGCAATTGGTTTATCAATTTTTCCTATTTCTCTACAAGTCGTGATTGCTAAACCTAATGTCGTGGCAAGGTGGTCCTGGCGGCAGTACCCAACATGTTTCAAGGACAGCAGATCTTACAAGATCTAACTATTTGTCGCCTGCCATGGGAGAATATGAAACCGAACACCACGTTAGTCTAAAAAAACACTCCATAAAATTCTCATTTCAAATCTACTCTTTCTACTATTCTATGATCAGGCCTTTATTCTGTAACGAGCCGCCTGCTTGTGTAAAGAGATCATTATTCCTATGATAGATGGAGGAAACTACCACTTTTGTCTGTGATACGAGCAAGGTCCCTTGGGAGGAGCATTCATTCAAATGTTTCCCCTCCGTATAGTCCCCTGTCACACTTCGTCATACATTGTGCCCGCCAGTATTTCACAAGGACGGATATCATTAGCACGCCTCTGCTGGGAGGTGCTTTTGATCTACAATTAAGTAACGAAGTGTGACAAGCACAGCTAGTATAAGGGAACAGACGGATCCCAACGGGAATATCAGGGCTCCAGGCAGGGAGCTGCAAGCCACCAAGTCACTGGAGAAGTGACAAAATCCACAATTAGAACAAATCAAATCCCTGAGAGGTGCAGGCCTTGATTGAGCAGCGAGATGGAAAGGAAAAATATTCATTGTAATGTATATTGTGACCTTGAGTGCTGCAATGTTATTAAAAGTCCATTTTCTTAGGAATCCTGAGATCACCAAGGCAGAACGTGAATTGAGAAGTGACTTTTTCACTGTCAGAAATACATATACTTCATTTCTTTGTGACATATATATCTTTGTGGTATAAGCTGATTGCAATATCATATGGAGTACGTTCTGTAAAATCATTTTCTTTTTATTACTGGATTATGTGAGCTAACTAGGGGGAGAACCGCTGGGGGAGTCAAGGATGGAGCAAGATTTGGGGGTCCTAGTAGATGACAAATTGAGAAATAGCATGCAATGTCAAGCTGCAGCTACCAAAGCCAGGATAATATTAGCATGCATAAAAAAGGGGATATATTCCCAGGGCCGATCCTAGGCAGGGTGCACAGGGTGCATTGCACCCAAGCGCCTGCAGAGGTGGGGGCGCCGAACATCCAACAGAAGCCCTCTCTGTGTCCATCACAGAGGCCCCCCTCCAGGTCCCAATAAAGAACTCGGCTTCTCTTCCTGGATTTTGTTTATTGTTAAGAGATCATGGGAGGATCCCAGGGTAATGAAGACTTTGTGGGGGAGCATCTCTGTGGTTGAGTCATTGCCATAGAAACATTTGTAAAGGGGAGCAGTTAGTAAAATGATGATGCCCATGTGGGGTGTTGTAGAATTTCTGGCTGTTTGCAGAGCAGACAGACAGATATCTTTTCTGTAATTCATCTTAATGAATTAATCCATCTTAAAGCTAAATAAATTCACTCACCATATATTCCCTGCCATTCATACAAGTCAAGAGACCTCAGCAACTGTTCTCATTGCATCCTAGCTCCCAGTCATGACTGGTTTGCCAACGCCCTCACAGGCAGTTTTATTAACACAATAGGCTTCACAGACCACATCTGATTGGAGGAGATCACAGCATGTGACCATAGGAAGTGATGACACAGCATGTGACCTCCTTAATGGGAAGGGATGTCACAGCATGTGGGCTCAATACAACAAATGCCCATATATTGATTTGGCAGTACAGATAACCCCGTCCAACAGGGATTCAATACAGTAATATTTAATAACAATATAATATAACAACACCACAATACAGCAATATAACAACACAATACGATACAGTAATAATCAATAACAATACAGCAATATAATAACAACAGTAGGATACAGTTCCTGATCAGAGGAGCTTATCTGCAGGCGTAGGCGCACATCACAAAACAGTGTTGATCAGGTACTGAGAAATGATAGGAGCGCACACCAGCTAAATTGACAATGCTCTTGCAGAGCGGACGCATTTGGTTGGCGAATATCTGTGCATCACACAGGGGCCCTTTCGCCGGCCGACACCCCCCCCCTTCCACAAACACCCTTCTCCAAATCAGGAAGTGTATCTCCACCAGTCTGTCTGCCCCAGTCAGCTTTCTAGAGCGGGCTGAGGGAGAACCAACCATGGGTGACACTATGACAATGCATAATAAATACATCTTGAAATTTCCACCACAGGGGGGCGCCAGAAATATTTCTGCATTCAGGCGCCTGTGTCCCTAGGATCAGCTCTGTATATTCCAGAGATGAAACTATAATCCTGCCACTTTATAAAACCTTGGGTAGGCCACATGTGGAGTATTCTGTCCAGTTCTGGTCACCAGTCCTCAGAAGGGATGTGCTGGAACTGGAGAGAGTCCAAAGAAGGGCAACACAACTAATAAGGGGACTGACTGGAGGACCTCGATTACGAGGAATGACTGCAAACACTAAAACTATTCTTGCTGAAGAAACACTGATTAACCACTAGAGCCCCGGACCATTTTGTAGCTAAAGAACCAGGCCACTTTTTGCGATTCGGCACTGCGTCGCTTTAACTGACAGTTGCGTGGTCGTGCGACGTTGCTCCCAAACAAAATTGGCATCCTTTTTTTCCCACAAATAAAGCTTTCTTTTGATGGTATTTGATTACCTCTGCAGTTTTAATTTTTTGCAAACAAAAGCAGAGGAACAATTTTATGGCATTTTTATTAATATTTTTTTTTTTTTTACTAGTAATGGCGGCAATCAGCAATTTTTATCGTGACTGCAACATTATGGCGGACACATCAGACACTTTTGACACTATTTTGGGACCATTGTCATTTTTACAGCAATCAGTTTACTGTGAAAATGACACCGGCAGTGAAGAGGTTAACCACTAGTTGGCCTTGTAGGGGTTAAGTGTGTCCTAGTGTGTGATTCTTACTGTAGGGGTGTGTGGCCTGGCGTGACATGTCACTGATCGTCGTTCCCAATGACAGGGAACAGACGATCACTGACACTGCCACTAGGAAGAACGGGGAAAGGTTTGTTTACACTTACCTCTCCCCATTCTTCAGCTCTGTGACCCGATCGCAGGACACCAGCAGCAATCGGGCATTTATGGGTCCTGTGGGCGCAGTCACGGAGCTCAGGCTGGGCTCTTAAAGGCAACGTACCTGTTCATGCTTATGCCAAGCCATGCCGCTCTGCCGACATATATCGTCGTGCGACGGTCCTTAATCGGTTAAGAGGAGATATGATAGCAGTTTACAAATACCTAAATGGCAATCCCAGCATAGGAAAAAATATTCAGTCTCAGGGTATGTAAGAGGACACGGGTACACACAATGAGATTGGAGGAGAAGTGGTTTAACCTTAAAGTGATTGTAAAGCTTCAATTATTTTTTTAAATAACAAACATATCATACTTACCTCCACCGTGCAGCTCGTTTTACACAGGGTGGCCTTGATCATCCTCTTCTGGGGTCCCTCTGCGGATCTTGCGGCTCCTCCCTGCATCAGATAACCCCCTGGGAGAAGCGCTCACCCGGGGGGTTACCTAGCGGTAGCGATCCCGAGTCCATCATTTGGTGTCCATAGCCACTGAATGTATGACTCTGCGCCACCCCAGCACACTCTTCATTGAATTTGATTGACAGCAGTGGGAGCCAATGGCTGCGCTGCTATCATTCTATCCAATCAAGTGCAGAGAACCCCCGGGCAGATGGACTGTACGTCCTCGCCAGGTGAAATTCCAGGGCTCAGGTAAGTAAAACCGGGGGCTGGGGGGCCGTTCACTGCCAGGTGTTTTTTTACCTTAATGCATAGGATGCATAGGATGCATTAAGGTGAAAAAACACGAGGATTTACAACCCCTTTAAACTTTGCAGGGGGTTTTTCATTGTAAGGACAATAAGGATGTGGAAATTTCTTCCACAATTAGTGGTGGCTGCGGGGTGTATGGATATTTTGGATGTGTATCTTAAAGAACACAACATACAAGGATATGGGAAATAATTATAGACACTGACACACGAGCACCTACACAGGTTGAACCGATGGACTATTGTCTTTATTCAACCTTCCCTACAATGTAACTATGTATGTAAAATAGGTGAGATACATATTTGACGATTTATTGTGAACACGGATTATCACCTTTTAAGCACCTCTATCACAAATGCCTGTATTCTGATAATTGTATGCAATTAATTCATGTAAGGGATGAGGGGGAAATGATACCAAACTTGATTTGGCTGTTAATTTTAATAATAATTGTAACGTTTAGGCTGGCCATACACTGAGTGAATTTCTTTCCTGCAACCACGGGTTGCAGGAAAGACATTTTGTATGATCCCCCCCATCAGCACAAACAGCACTGACAAGGGAAACCCTCCTGCCGAGCAATTGTCTGCTCCCGATGAATGGGGGAAGCTGTCCCCGTAGGGAGAAGACAGTGAATATTGCTAGCGGCTATAGCAGTCGCTAGCAATAATCGTAAGTTAATCTGGCAGGCTGGTCGTACCCAAGTTGTTTGATCGATCAACTTGGTACATTAAGCCTGCCCACACACAGTTCGAATCTCATCCGGTTTCTGCTGAACCGGCCGAGATTTGAACCGTTTAGGGCCGGCCTTACAGTCATTGTGTGACATGCCTTTGTTTATAAGACAGACCCTGTTGCTCTGTGATTTGACTATGTTTATAAGACCCCTTTCACACTAAGATGCTTGAAAACTGCCCATAAAACGTCGGCCACTTTTGTGACGTTAGTGGTGCACCTTTTTTAAAGTGATGTAACTCAAAAGAACCATTTTCAGTCGCTTTGAAGCACTTTTTGGGCACTTTTAAAGTGCTTCCTATTCATTGCATTGGACAGGGGAATTTTTAAGGGCACTTTTTTCAGTGCTTTAAACAGGCTCCAAAGATGCCCCACCAGCGTACCACCCCAGTGTGAAAGCATCCATTGAAATTAATGGGAAGCAGTTTCAGGAGCTTTTTGTTACCTTATTTTTGTGCAAACGCGCCTGAAAAGCGCCTCAGTATAAAAGGGGTCTTAATAGTCATGTCAAGCTCATATCTGTTTGACATGTCATTGTTTGTAAACAAATCAATGTTATACACTGTCATTGTGCAATCTGCTGATAAACAAAGCCACGTTGTCACCATATCAGTACTGGCTTAATGATCAATAGCTTTTTTGACTGCTGCCACTGTATTTCTTTGCAGGTGCACCCAATATGCACTTAAAAAGAACATTTTTCCTAAAGAAGAAATTTCTTAGCCTCAAGAGTCATTTAAAGCCCATTGCACCTTACCTGGCAAAGGCAACAGAAGGTTAGAAACATGCTATAACACTGACAGGGGAGCTTTTTAAGAATGATTTTATTACCATGAACCTCAAGAGAATTGCGCTTGGAGAGAATAAAAAGCACCTGACACCTCAATTAACACGAATTGACAAATATCCCTAAACACAAGTGCAGTGCTAAAAAAAAAAACATTTTTCAAGAGGAAATGAAACACAATAAAAAACATGTGCAACAATCAGCAATCGGACAAATGTTAAATAATCAGTAGCAGTGCCAAAAGATTCAATTAAATGGTTTTAAAGCCTCAAGGTTTTCTAACTTCATGCATTCTATACATGAAGGTAAAAAAAAAAAACATTCTTTGTGCAGCAGCTCCCCCAGCCCCCCAATACTTGCCTGGGCCCCATCATAATCCAACGATGTGCAGGAGAGCCCTGGTTCACCGGGGACACATCCTCCTCACTGGCTAAGAAAACAGCAGGAGCCATTGGCTCCCACTGCTGTCAATCACAGCCAGTGAGCCAATGAGAAGAGAGAGGGGGCGTGGCAGAGCCCCGGCTCTGTGTGTGAATGGACACGCAAAGTCGTGGCTCAGGAGCGAGCCTGCTTGGGTGCTCCAATTGCAAGCAGCTTGCACTGGGGGCACACGGCAGGAGGGAGCAGCCAGGAGTGTTGGCGGGGGCCTGAGAAGAGAAGGATTGGGGCCGCTCTGTGCAAAACCACTGCACAGAGCAGGTAAGTATAACATGTTTTTTATTTTTTACATTTTTTTTTTAAATAGTTTAATATCACTTTAAGCTTGAATATATAATCCTTTGTGAAACATGACATCGCTGTGATCCACCACTATGTACCACATAAATATGCTTCCAAGAGCAAATGAACTCTTCTATGCCCCAAACGATAAAACACGTAGGGTTGAGCCAATGCGCATTATGTCATTATGCACAGTGACCTGTCTGACTCCTGGGACCATTCGTACATACTAAGCACATACTAAGCATTTAATATTTTAAGAATTCCGTACATTTTAAATTAAGTATCATTGCTGTTTTACACTATGGGGCTTTTTTCTCATGCTATAGCTGAATAATCTAACTGCTATGAGTGTGTAATCTGGTTGGAGGTTGAAGTGCATGATATTCCAGAGAGATACAGACCTGAAGTTTCGGCTGTCATAAGCGTATAATCTGGAGTGGAGGAGGTAGTGCACTTCATCCCAGACAGGGACCATTGAGATATACAAGTGTAGCACCTGGTTACTTCTAAGAACCGGTGCTAGTTTAAATTTAGAGGGGGTGAGAGAGCTAAGTAGCTCTGACCAGTCTGATTTGTTCAAATTTGGGTCTCTGTATAAGGCTTGGTTGTGCTGTGGGCTAATTCTGTCGCTTCTGGGGTGCTGAGCTCACCCCAGGATGACAGGGGGCAGCAGTGGAGTCAAGGTTTGGGTGCTTTCTCCCAGCAGCCAATCAGGAGGAGTTTTCCTTGCTGTGCATGCTGGGGGAGGGTATTTATGGGACAGACGCCATTGGTCTGGGTCTTCTTCCAGTGTGGCACCCACCTTTAGGGTGACCACGCCACACGGCGCCCCGGCGAAATGGCCTCCCAGGCTGGGGTGCGCATGCCACGCGGTGTTCCTGGTTCCGGGACCATGTTGGTCCAGAACGCTTGAGCTGTGGGTGAGCCCCAGTGATTGACTGGGTCCCAATCTTAAGAAGATCCCAAGCGTTGTTCCTTTGAGAGGAAGCTGTTCGGTGGGGAGTCCGGCTTGAGGAGAGCCAGGAGAGGCTGGCAATCCAATAGGGTCTCGACCATCCACCAGGGATCAAGCTAACCGGGTACTGAATGGCTGGTTGGTCACCTATCAGTCGGTAACCTAACTGCAACTACCTATAGGAGATCCAGGCGCAAAGTCTATCAAGAAAGGCTTGTATAGCAAGAGCAATCCGCGCTAACCCCTAAAAACAAACAAAGTGCAAAAAATGTGCAAAGACACCAAATAATGGTCAAACAATATACTTGGTAAGTGAAGTGAATAAATATGTGAATAAAGGTGCAGCACCTAAATACAAAAAAAATGAATATTAGGCTTGAAACACATGAAAAATAAAACAAATAAGTGCGCAACCAAAAAGTTAATTAATAAAAATGCAAATGTCCTTACTCCTGAAAAGAAAAAAGACCAACCAAACGAATGATATATTGCATAAACAGTATAGGGATACAGTCCTTAAAACATCACACGGATATGAAAATTGATAAGGAGGATCCAACTTCCATCCACTAACAGGGATAATGCAGGGGTCTTCAATTGCAATCCCACCATCAAAGGTAAGTAAATGGCTGCTTACCAGATCAGTAGGACCCCCGCAGGGATCAAACAGGCTTTGCACAAAAGGATATCCTCGGCTTGTTCCAGACACTTAGTCCTGGTCCACTCCTCCACAGGTGATTCTGGGGACACTGCTGTCTCAGACAAATCTCTCTGGGGATGGTATGCACGTCAGAAAATAATGCAGGAATGTGTGCATGAAGAGGAAAAACAAGGCTGTAATGAAGGATGTCCCACGTCTGTCAGGCAGCTGGATCGTGTAGAAACCTTCTGTGCAGAAATGACAGGTCTTCTTTCTGCTGCTGAACTTCTAGCACAGCAAAAGTTGCAAAAGTTGCACGTGCGGACGGAGGACGGAGGAGCGGAGACAAGGGACAGATTTATGTTGGGGACCATACACCTTTATTCACAGAACAACTTTTTCTGTGCTAGAAGTTCAGCAGCAGAAAGAAGACCTGTCATTTCTGCACAGAAGGTTTCTACAGGATCCAGCTGCCTGACAGACGTGGGACATCCTTCATTACAGCCTTGTTTTTCCTCTTCATGCACACATTCCTGCATTATTTTCTGACATGGATACCATCCCCGGAGAGATTTGTCTGAGACAGCAGTGTCCCCCTGAATCACCTGTGGAGGAGTGGACCAGGACTGAGTGTCTGGAACAAGCCGAGGATATCCTTTTGTGCACAGCCTGTTTGATCCCTTCGGGGGTCCTACTGATCTGGTAAGTGGCCATTTACTTACCTTTGATGGTGGGATTGCAATTGAAGACACCTGCATTATCCCTGTTAGTGGATGGAAGTTAGATCCTCCTTATCAATTTTCATATCCGTGTGATGTTTTAAGGTCTGTATCCCTATATTGTTTATGCAATATATCATTCTTTTGGTTGGTCTTTTTCCTTTTCAGGAGTAAGGACATTTGCATTTTATTAATTAACTTTTTGGTTGCGCACTTATTTGTTTTATTTTTCATACCAAGGAGGCTTATCTCCGTTATCTCAATTCCAAGGAGGGTCTGTGGCAGAGTTCTGAGTGATACTCTGGCTGCCAGGTCAGTGAGAGAGGCCTGTCCAGGTACACTATACCCAGTCCGGCTGGAGTGGCGAAAGAAATGCTACACGTGGGAGCAGGACTGTTTCCCTATTGCTACGCCTGAATCTGCTATTTCTTCTTCTACTGAATCTCTACCTTTCACCACAAGTTTTATTGTTTTTACCTGGCTGGGTAATAAAGAGCACAGAAAAAGACACCTGTGGACATTCCGTTACTGCTACTTTCACCATTCACCCCTAGACGGCGGAGGAGCCATGAGGTTACATGCCACCCAAAACAAACCAGCAGCTCCTTCGGGGGGTAGTGCTACACAAGTGCATTTTGACTCTTTTCGTAATCGAAAAGAGTACATTTGCTCAGCTAAGCAAATCTATGTGGCACATGTTGGTGAATCCCAGCTCTGTCATGTTTCACAAAGAATTATATATTCAAGTTTAAATAAAGATTTCATTTAATCTTTTGGGACTGCCACTTATTATTGCATACATTTGCATGGTTGCTGATTGTTTTTTTTTTTAGTTTAATTTCCTTTTTTATATATATATTTTCTAGTGCTGCACTTTTATGTATTTTATTAGCATGGTTTATAGTTTGTTCTAACCGCTGCCACATACATTTTTGTTCATCAGTTTAGGCTGCTTGTAAATGGAGAACTGAGAAAAACATCAATAAAGACATGTGAAATTGAAAAGGAATTAATGTAATATTACTATCATAACACATAATAATGGCATGCAGTTATCACAATACAATATTGTTCAAAACAGCATCCTTTTTATAACACAATAATGGCAGTTGCTGCTGCTGTCTTTTGTAATATGATTGTGCTTTGCTAATCAAGATTTAACATCCATGCTCCTAATATATCAGTGGATCCCAGTGTCAGATTATAGATGCACACAGCCAGCTTCAATACAATGTTGTAAACCAGAGTCTCTAATTTGCAAGTACCAGTATTCACCAAGGAAGACTATTTTCTGATTCCTGTATATGTTTAGAAAATACATCACCTGTGACTAGGCAATCATGTTTACTAAGTGCTACACGACAGCTTAAATCTGAATTCTAGGCAGATATACAAATAAATGCAGTCATTACATATACAGTATATATATATATATATATATATATATATATATATATATATATATATATATATATATATATATATATCACCCTCTACCATAGGTGTAGTGTTTGTAGGTTCTGTCAATACAGGTAAATGTAAACAGGCTTATGCTGCAAGCTAGGCCGATTTGTTTTTGATCTAGGGGCAGGGAGTGGTTAGTGTAGCAGTGGGTGTGACTGACATGTACTTCAGCTTTTGGGCACCTCCCCTCATTTCAGTGAGAATGTTCTGGAAGAGGGGCAGGGCAGAGAGTTGGAGTGGCATGGAGTAGATGTGAGGAGCCCTGACCAATCCCCAACTAGGATTGTCAGGGGGCAGGCCTCCTACATATACTCACGGTCAGCCTGCTGGTGGAGGAGTTGTCGGCTGGGTGAATTGAAAGATGGCGTGCTGGAAAGACACCCTCATCTAGTGGGGGGGAGGTTGGATCCAGAGGAGGAGCTTGGGAGCTGGGAGGGAGCCTCTCCTTAAATGGTCATGGAGAGGTGTCCTAGAACAGGAGCTGGAGAGCAGTTGGTCTGCACAGTCCGGGTAAATCTTTCAAGAAGGACTCGGGCAGAATGGTGCGGCAACAATAATTCACGGTCAGGTGCAGTAAAGAACCTGTATTGAAATGGTACAGCAACAGTTCACACCAAATCCTGTGGGAAGGCTGCCCAATCGGGTGCACTTATGGTTTCCAGTAATGTGAAGAGAACAGGTATCAGCTGGACTGACAGCACCTGTTAGGAGAGTAGAATGCAGCCTGGCCATCTTGTGCCCAAAGGGAATGAAGTCCAATGTGCCTATGCTTTTCCTCCTTATCAGAAATTTTTTCCTTACCATAAGTACTGTCCCTAAGGGTACCTGTCCCTACTCTGCTATTCACAATAACGTACACCAAGCCTGGGAGCCAGGACCTTAAAAAGTCTCTCCCTGACCCAAGATGGCTGCTAGGGTAAAATGGGGTTGCCACGTCCAATAGAATAGCTTCCCCAGTGAACCTGGAAACCATAGAAGAACTTTCTCTCCAACAACAGTGCCACTGAGGAAGAGCAACACCTGCAGTGGAGAAGGTAGACTGCACCTGCTTCGAGTGAGGACAGGCAAGTATAAGTGGGGGGTCAGGGGGTGATGCAAATATTGAGCCATTTTTTTACTTAATGCAGTGAATGCATTAGGGTAAAAAATGTCCTGGCTTTGGAACAACTTTAGATGTTTGTTATCTTTGTAAGCATTATAATGGAGTTCAGAGCAGCATTTAATTCCTGGTGATAAAGAGGTATTACCCAACCTAGAAAATATGTTATTTAGCAAAAGTTGGCAATGTTTACTTACCCTGCCTTCTCATAGACTGAGAACAATGTAGGACAACATATTCTGAAAGTGGAAGAGAGTTTTAGAATCGGCACAAGTGGGTTTTCTCCCTGAGAGTTCAGGCAGGCTGTGGAAATCTCTGCCAAGGGAGGTGGCGCCGGCGAATTCACTAGATGAATTTAAAAGTGGGTTACATGCATTATTTACAAGAAATAGTTCTGAGGCTGTTAATTACTAAATCGAATAATTCACATAATTTCTATAGGAAATGAATCTCCCTGCTATTAAAATGTTGCAAATGCATGACCCTTATTTCCATGATACAGAATGAGAAATGCATTTTATTCAGCACCATTCTGGGAATAACAGGAAATAAAATAATCTGTGATCTAGCTGTTCATACTTTTCTTCTGCTGTGCTAGTACTGGGTACCCTGTTGTCAGTGACTGCAGGAAGCACAGTGATGGCAGTCACCAGTTGTTGCTCTCATTCTTTCAGTCTGTGTGGTCTTAGTACTTTAATGCAAGAATACACACACATTCTGCTATGGCAGACAGACCCATGATTGGGATTAAAAGATTTTGCTTAGGTGGTCTGAGGAAAATCCTGCGACTTTTTTTTTCCATTTTCATTGCACATTTATAGCCGTTTCAACTGGACAGAAATCATCTCTCGGTGCATAGGAGATTTGTGATATCTTATTGATTACTACTAGACTTGACAAAATTGTGAACCTGTTAATACCAACAGAAGTGGTTTTGAAACACTGACTACCTGATGAGCTGTTTACCTGAACTGGGTGGCACTCAGAGTCTCATCTCGCCTGACATAACTCAACTGAAACATTGGCAACTAAACAGGATCAGCATCAAGTCAGATGCAGCTGCTATTTGTGTGTTGCCAGGGCTGGCTTTCAAAATACAATAGGCACAGCAGGAGATTCACCCATCCACTGTATTGTGTAGATGGAGAAATCACAATTTTTTTCATTTAGTGTGCACGCAGAACCAAAAAATCTATATGTGTATGGCCAGCTTTATAAATGTCAGTACCAATGGGGTTGATTTACTAAATCTGGAGAGTGCAAAATCTGGTTCAGCTGTGCATGGTAGCCAATCGGCTTCTAATGTCAACTTGTTCAATTAACCACTAGCAGACCATCCACCATCAATCTATTGCGGCAGGTCGGCTCTCTCTGGCAAATCACCGTAGCTGTACATCGGCCCTTTAAACAGCTAGAGCAGGCGCCTGCGCGGCGCTGCAGAAAGAGAAATATCTTTCTGGACAGCCGCACTCCAAACAATCATTGTCTTTATTTGTAAAATAAAACAGCACTACAAGCCACAGCAAACTGGGCAGCTGACAGGTTTCATACTATTCCTAGTGTTTAATCATAGCTGACTACCACAGAAAGTCATTGCAAATAAATACCACCATGTGACTAGAAGGAGGAATAGTGAATTACATCTAATTAACAAATTAGTGATTGAAATGAGTGATTGAAACCTCCTGTGGACATGGTGCGCGGCGCTGCATGTCGGGGGAGCAGATGCACATGGCCGGTGGTCGTGATGACCACCGGCCATGTGCAATCACGGGCACAAGAGACAGAACAGGCATTTGTGTGTGTAAACACACAAATCCTGGTTCTGTCAGGAGAGGAGAGACAGATTGTATGTTCCTACTAGCTAGGAACAACAATCTGGCTTCTACTATAGTCAGTCACATCTCCATACAGTAAGAAACACAGTTGAAAGTCACTTGTATACCCAGTCATATTATGAAATTTCAACAACAAAATGTCATGAATATTTATATTTCTTTTAGTAAACGCAGTAGGAGGTTTGTGCCACTGGTGCATGCTGGGGGATTATATAAATATATTGGACATGTCATGTGCTCTCTCTCTTCACCTGGGCTGAGGCCTATGGGGTGCTGCTGGATGGAGCTCTGCCATTAGGCCCAAAAGCCTGTTTTTAGGCCTAATATGTGCTGAAGTGGTCCTGAAGCTTTCCTGCTTGGTCTGGAGGAAACTGTGCCAAGGAGGAGACCCAGCAAAGACCTCCTGCTGAAAAGAGCCAGGAAGAAGGCTGGTCTCTCAGAAGAGCCTGGCGACTCACTTGGAGGAAGCACTGAAGTTTGGGAACGTGCTTACAGTGTTGCTGGATCAGCTCAAAGGTTCTGAAACTGAGAAGCTAAACATTGATCTAGTTCTGTAGAGTCGACAATCTGCTATGGTATCTGGGACCCCTAACCCACACCTCCTTAACCATTTTGTAATAAAACTATAAAAAGACAAAAGTGACTGGAAGCCAATATCCTTTCTCGGTCCCCCGATTTTAGCCATTAACTGAGCCCTGGGGTGAAATGCTATTCTGTCCCCGGGCTTGTGAAGGTGCTACCCTGCTCTTGTGGTATCAGAGGGGTGCTACGCATACACACGTTCCTTAAGACACCTATAGATCTGCAATATCTGCCCTTTGTACCAACATGATAGAAAAGGAGATATGTGAAGTTAGATTTTAAATGACTACTAATATTTGATCTTGGGGATTCATTGGATAAAGGTGAATATTTACTTACGCTTTGGGGGGTCTTAAGGTATCCGCCTATTCTTGGGAGAACAATAGCAGACAGCTTGGAAAATTTAGTGATCCATGATAGGACCGCTTTCTGAGATCCGCCAGCAGCAGGATGTATGCACTGGTTGTAGGGCACCCGAAAATATGTAGCTGTCTTCTGATCTAGGTGTAATTCGTTACAATGTGTCCTTGAAGCTAGATATACTGTATATTAAAGTAATGAGTGATAGATTGTGGCTAATCCTGGGTTCTCTATGTAGCTCATAATATAGAACTACGGTAGTTTTCTGTTTTGGAGATAAAAGAAAACATTTTGCACATGCAGCTAACACCCAGGTTTTGTTTTAGAACAGGAGTCTCCAAACTTTTCAAACAAAGGGCCACTTTATTGTCCTTCAGACTTTAGGAGGGCCGGATTGTGGCCAGTGGGGGCAGAAAATGTCCCGCGACCAGCACCAGTGAGAATAAATATGGCCTCAGGGTTGGTGGTCAGTAGGAGGAGGAGTAGGGCCCATATCAGCAGAAGGAATAGTATCCCACCATTGATATCAGTAGAAGAAATAGTGCCCCCTTGTTGGTGTCAGTGGAAGGAATAGTGCCTCATATCTGTTGGAGGAATAGTGACCCAAGGGCCACATAGAGGCTAGCAAAGGGCCACATCTGGCCCTCGGGCCACAGTTTGGAGACCCCTGTTTTAGAACATGGTGATGCTCACATCTAGACATTTGCTTCAGTATACTAAGTAATTCATTCAAATTTACATGGGAAATGTATTTTCCAGGGGAAATCTTTCAGTTAATTTGGCATTTGGCAAAATTTCCTCCCCCTCATGTGCCCCTTTCCCTGACTTCTCAAGATCAATGGCAGTCTGTCACCACATGCCATTGTGCTAGGGGTAACCTTAGACTCTGAACTGTCCTTTCAGGCCCACATCCAATCTCTGTCCAAATCATGCGGCCTTAGCCTCCGCAACATTTCCAGAATACGCCCCTTTTTAACTAATGACACCACCATGCTTCTAATTCACTCCCTGGTTATCTCTCGCCTCGACTACTGCAACTCCCTCCTCATTGGATTACCTTTACATAGACTATCCCCCCTTCAGTCCATAGTGAATGCCGCTGCAAGACTCATCCACCTTACCAACCATTCAGTGTCCTCCACCCCTCTCTGCCAATCCCTCCACTGGCTTCCATTCACCCAACGAATAAAATTCAAAGTACTAACAATAATTTATAAAGCCATCCATAACTCTGCCCCCAGCTACATCACTATCCTTGTCTCAAAATACCAACCAAGCCGCTCTCTTCAGTCTTCCCAAGACCTCCTGCTCTCTAGCTCCCTTGTCACCTCCTCCCATGCTCACCTCCAGGTTTTCTCCAGAGCTTCTCCCATCCTTTGGAACTCCCTACCCCAATCTGGCCGACTGTCTCCTAATCTATCCATCTTTAGACGATCTCTGAAAACCCTTCTCTTTAAAGAAGCCTATCTTGCTTCTAGCTAATACACTGTTTTACTTTTTCCATCAGCTCATCCCCCACAGCTGTTACATTTTGTATTAATTGACCCTCCCTTTTAGATTGTAAGCTCTAATGAGCAGGGTCCTCTGATTCCTCTTTTACCAAATTGTACTGTAACCGTACTGTCTGCCTTAATTTTGTTAAGCGCTGCGCAAACGGTTGGCACTATATAAATCCTGTATAATAATAATGTCAGAGGACTTGGACTCCCTTCAGAAACAAATAACAATCAAACTGACAATGGCCAATTGCCATTTCTTGGAGTGCAGATATTTCAATGGTAAATAAAGCATCTTTCCTGCTGGTCCTCACACCAAACGCTGTACAATTTTGTTTTAGCAGAGAAATAAAAGGGAAAACTTTAGGGATTTGTCAACTCGACGCCAGCTGGGTCTCTGCTTGAAATGGAATTTAATTTCAGAAGTATCGCCGAGTGATTTTTAGCAAGCAAGAAAAAAAAAGTTTTGGTGTCTGAGGATGAATCATGTTAATGAGCTGGTGTGTGAGCAATATCCTGGACTTGTAAATAACCTTGAGATAAAATATATATTCACTTGTAACTGTCTCACTTCAGAGATTAAAGAAAAAGAATGGAGAAGTGATGAGGTCCTGTCAGGACACTGTGACTGAGGAATACTAAAGGAGTAAGGTTCTGGCAGGTCACTGTTACTATGGGACTCCGAAATAATTATAAGTGAATTGGCTTAGCTCTCACAGTTATTTCAGAGCCACTGAAATTGAACGCGCAGTCTTTCAGGGCAGAAGTTCACACAAGGAGGGGTGGGAGATGCTAATAGGTGCTGCGCCGCAAATTCTGGAACAACTTGAAATGTCGTTACAAAGCCTGCACAGCATAGCCAGAAGCTATTCCATAATCTGACCTAGTGACTTCCACATGTGCTCTGTTTTAATGGCTGTTGTTGTCATTTTTAAAATCTGAACCAAACCCTCCTATCAGGATTGTGCCATCGTAGGCCTCTGTTTAGATTTGCCATTGCTATGATGCTATGCATGTGATCAGCCATGGTACCAGCTATTTGGGGGCTTGAAAGTCCTGTTGAGAGCTGACTAATTTCATAAATTTCCATTTAGGTTACCTTCAAGTGATCCTGGGAAATAGGCTACGTCATCAGACTGTTAATATGACCTTAATTACTTGGTTCATTGAACGGTCTATAGTGCTTGAGGGAGGACTTAAATTCCGCTCAGATTTGATATTCAAGCTAAGAAGAAGGATTTCAATGTTGAAAAATATTATTCTCAATGAGTTAGAGACTTTTTAGTTTGAGTGATATATATATATATATATATATATATATATATATATATATATATATATATATATATATATATACTGTATATGCTGTAGCACCCCTTGGAGCTACTGTTTTTCAAAATTTAGTTTTTGGCCTCCCCTTAACCAGCACTTTTATTAGTAAGGTCTGCTCTGGGCTCTATAGGTATGGGCTCAATTACTTCTCCCTGCCTCCCATCTGTCTTCCATCCCTTGACTGCAGTGGATGAGCCTTATATACTTACTGTATATCTGTGTGATTTTTTTTGTGACTATATGTTATGGGATAATACTTCCCTTCCTAGGTATTGGCTCTCCATATCCACTTACACCTGCATCTGTCTTCCATCCCTTGACTGCAGTGGATGAGCCTTATATACCTATATCTGTGTGATTTTTTTTGTCACTATATGCTATGGGATAATACTTCCCTTCCTAGGTATTGGCTCTCCATATCCACTTACACCTGCATCTGTCTTCCATCCCTTGACTGCAGTCGATGAGCCTTATATATCTATATCTGTGTGATTTTTTCGCGACTATATGCTATGGGATAATACTTCCCTTCCTAGGTATTGGCTCTCCATATCCACATACATGTGTGGTATTCTTCCAGAATAGATAGAATTTTCAAATGTGGATAATTGATAACATTTGTAGTCTTAATCCGGAAGCTCCTCTCTGACAAATTCTTTGGAATAATCTGTCCCCCTTTTTCTAGACCCTGGGGCATAGTGGGTGGGAGAATGATGATCCCAGCCTGCATGTTAATATCTATGCAGCCAATCCTTAGTCAATATGGCAGGTGACCAGCAGGGGGCTGAGGGAGGTATAAATAGTCCAGCATCCAAGTTCTACCCAAAAATAAAAAATAAACAAAAAAGATATGCACAGCCTTTTCTCTGACTCGATTGGGAAATGTCATATGCCTGGCTGCAGCTTGCTTATCAGGGAATAGAACCCAGGATTTAACTGCTACTAATCCAGTTTGTGCGCTACAATACAGTTTGGGGTTACTTGATAAGTGGAGCAGAAAGGAAGCTCAGTGTCAAAGGTAGAGAGGCTAGATTCTGTCACTATCACCTGACAGGTCTGATTTGACAGTGAAGGTAGGGTGGTGGCATGGACTGGAAGTGTAGGTAAAACTTTATTAACTTCAGCCCCTTTTCCTACATAGATGGCCTAGTTAATGGATGGCTGTTACATGAGTGTGTATGGTAACCCAAGTCAAAAGATTGCTCTCTTATCTCTCCCTCGTGGCACATGGAGAGTTTGGTGGATCTGGAATTGTAGGTAAAAATCAAAAGTGCATCTGCTCCAGTTCACCTACCTACCATGTCCCTGCTTGTTCAGAGAAAAAGAAGAAAAAATCTTGACTCTTATCTTTATTGCTCAAACAAATGCTCCTGGCTAGTAACTCTCTCAATCCAACAATTGACTTCCCTACATACAGTAGTTTCATCCAGGAAAGCCCTATTTTGAGTCCATTCAAATTCCTTATTTTAACTAAAGCTTAGATAAAGGGGGAGGTTTTTCCGGCATTCAAAAGACGTTCGATGTTTTGGATGTAAATCAATAAATTAAGTTGGACTCTTTTATCATGTGGTGTGGCACTCCTTCGATTGGGGTACTTTTTTTCTGTTCTCACTGGAAGGGGCTCGCCTGGCCTAGTTAGTGTGTGTAGTGACCCAATTGAGAATAGGACTCTTCCATTGCTCACCCATTTTACTGCCTGCTCTTTGCTACCACAGCCACTTTTTTTTTACTTTTTGCACAAATGGTAAAATGCATATTTCAAGTCTGAAAATTATGTAAAAACTCCCAAACATTGCATA